>NC_134402.1:181961979-182277421 GCF_038048845.1 Mixophyes fleayi | reverse complement strand
GGCGCTATTTTGTTTGTGGGGTGATGGTGGGGCAATTTAATTTTATAGTGGGGACTATTAATTTAAAATGGGGTGGTTTGGGGACTGTTAATTGAATGTGGGGCTGAGTTTGAGGATCATAGGGTCTATTCATTAAATGTGAATATGAATTATTTAATGGCAGTGACCGTTGCGAGAAATAGGTATATTTATTATACATAAATGCTATTCATTTATTGCTGGGGCTGTTTGGAGGGAGGAAAATAGGTTTATTTATTAAATGGGAATACTATGATTTTAATGTTGGGGCTGGAGGAAGGCCTAAGTATTAATCATTGGCGCTATTGATTTAACTCCGGGGCTGGTTGGAATTTTCTAAATGTACCCATTTTTGTTTTCCAAATAGGGCCCAATACATTCCAGGATCCAGACAAGCCGCAGCTAAAGAAACCAGCAGCCACAGGTGTTGAAAGTGACAAGAACAGGTAGGAGAGAGCAGGACAGTCTGTCAAATGGTCTGATTCTAGTGGGACAATCAGGGCTGCCAAGAGGAATTCAGGGCCCGGTCGCAAAAAAGAATTGCAGGTGTGGTCATACATTCTGGGGTGTGTCAATGCGCCGTTGGGGTGTGGCTAGCACATTAAAATCACAAGGTCCTGAATTCACCAGAGCGTGACATATGTCCCAGCACTCCTGACTTTTAAGACATCTAGCGCCACAGTGTAGTATAGAAAGAATGCAGTGTGTACAGAAAGAGTTCAGTCTTGGCCTGCGCCCACTAGGCTCACCAAACACTCACCAAACATTGGCATTGTCCCTACTAGAAGCACAACATTTCACACACTATGCTGCTCTGTCCTACCTGTTCTTCTCACTTTCTCCACCTGTGGCTGCTGGTTTCTTTAGTTGTGGCTTGCCTGGATCTTGGAATGTAGAAGGACTTATTTGGGAAAAAATGGCTACATTTAGAAAATTACAGTCAGACGCAGCGTTAAATCAATAGCACCCACGATTAATAATTAGGCCTTCCTCCAGCCCCAACATTAAAATAATAGTATTCACATTTAATAAATAAACCTATTTCCCGTCATGCAAACAGCCTAGCAATACCTATTTCCCACAACCATCACTGCCATTAAATAATTCATAGTCACATTTAATAAATAGACCTCATTCTCCCCAAACTCACCTCCACATTCAATAGCCCCCAAATCACCCCATCTTAAATTAAAAATCTATTAAATTGCCTCACCATCACCCTACAAACAAAATAGCGCCCATTAATTAGCCACCACCTACCGCACACACACTACATTGCAACAAGCCCCATCACAACTACACTGCGCCCTCCATGCTGCTTTCCCCCCTTTTTCTTCACTCTGTGCCTCTCTGCCCCCGTTTTCTTCCTCTGTGCCTCTCTGCCCTTGTTTTCCTTCTCTGTGCCTCTCTGCCCCTGTTTTCCTCCTTTGTGCCTCTCTGCCCCTGTTTTCCTCCTCTGTGCCTCTCTGCCCCAGTTTTCCTCCTCTGTGCCTCTCTGGCCCAGTTTTCCTCCTCTGTGCCTCTCTGCCCCAGTTTTCCTCCTCTGTGCCTCTCTGCCCCTGTTTTCCTCCTCTGCGCCTCTCTGCCCCAGTTTTCCTCCTCTGTGCCTCTCTGCCCCAGTTTTCCTCCTCTGTGCCTCTCTGCCCCAGTTTTCCTCCTCTGTGCCTCTCTGCCCCAGTTTTCCTCCTCTGTGCCTCTCTGCCCCTTCTTTATAGTACTGTCCCTCTGTTTCCTCTCCTTGCCACTCAGTTTCTCTCCTTACCTTTTGTCAGCTTCTTTCTTTTCTTTTCTTCTCTTCTGTCTTCTCTTCTTTCTTCTGCCTTGGTCTTGTTTGTCTGGCTGCGGCGCTCTTCACTGACTGACTGCAGTCAGTGTGAATGGAGAAGACAGGAGAGGAGGGACGCGGCGCCGCGGGTCACGTGAGTATGGGATTTTTTTTTTTCTCATCCAGCTCCCCCCACCAACGAAAATAAGTAAGAAAAGAATGAAAAATAAAAAATGAAAGTTAGCAGCGAGGGCCCTTTTATTTATTTTTTATTTTAAGCAGTGCTGACCCTGTGAAATTTGCAATTCACAATTTTTGAGCTTAAATTAGGCTGAATCATGGCAAACAGAATTTCAAAACACCTTTAGAACTCTAGCACCTACTTTCAAAAATGGTGCTTACAAGAAATACAATAGTTTGTAACTTGCTTCCCCTTCTGTTTATTTAAAAGGTTAAATGTAATAATGTATGTTTGGATGCTGTTGCAAAGATAACAATGAGGTGAAAATGGTAATGTTTTATGTAGTTCACTGTTGTGTTGTATAACATGTAGGACTGAAATCCTTAACTTTTTTATATGCATGATGGTACCTATAGATCACGAGAACAGGCAATTGTTTTTTGAAATCATGGGGGTTTGTTGGACCTGGTTCCCTTACAGGTACTTTCAGTGTTTTACTACTTACCTCTACAGCACTAAATTCTCTTCAAGGATGAAACAGGTGTTTTACAGCCCACCCTTTTTTTTCTGAGTAGGCATCCTCTTCCTCACTATCAGACATGACTTTAGTTATTCTATTTAGAGGGTGTTTTTATGTTTCTTACAAAATCCCCACTTCCCCTATCAGCCTGTACATGTGTCCTTGACTTCTCATGATCCAACACTTGGCTCATTAACCCTGTTCTACTTGTCTGCATGATTCCTCACACCACTAAGAAACTAGGCACCCATGTCTACCATATCCTCATAGCTTCTCCCACCACCACTGGCCTTGACACCTTAGACCGCACTCCTGTCTGCTACACTCCTCACTCCATCACTTTTCTTAAAACCTTTTCCACTAAACTGTTTCTCCCACCACTTGTTTGGGGTCCATTGCCACTTTTATATTCTATTTTATTTGCCATTGCCTTGAAAGAAATAGTGGACTGGATGGGAGAAATGGTGAGTGCGTTGTGTGTTAGTACAGCTGTCTTACAGGTGACCTGGTCATGTCCTACCCATTTTCAGTGGATAACATAAATGGAACTTCTTGATGAGAAGAAAAACATGTATATTATTGGCTCTGGTCCAAGATCTTTGTTTTGGGTGTAAGCCTTGGCTAGATAAAAATGGCTTAGGAAATTTATATTCCAGTATTCAGTATTTATTTTACTTCAAACTATTGATTGTTGCAAAATATAATGAGGAAAAAATTATTAATCACCAAAGTTTTTGGTCGAGAGACAAGGAAAATGTTGGGAAAGTGTAAAGTAGGATGCAGCTTCAAATGGAAAAATGGTTAACATGTACCAATATATTATATAGTTCAATGGATCAAACAGTCTTATATCTAATAGCTTGGAGAAGGCGAACCACAATTTGGAAACAAATGTACTCATTGGTCTGATGTGCAAACTAGGGATGGGAATCATTTGATGTTTCATCGGAACTATCAGTTAGATGCTACAGAAATAGAAGCTACCTTCAAATTTAATATTTCTGCAGAGCGTGGATGACAGAATTTGGGGGCCAAATTTAAAGTGCATTGAACTGGAGTTCCCCACACCCCCATTTCCAAATAATTTTTCCAATATTCTTTTCCCATATTCAGTTGTTTTCCCTCAGTTGTGTAAGGCCCATAATTAATCTACCTCAATAGTATACTCCTATATTGAGAAAAAAAAACAGAAAACTCCCAGTTTCAATGTATGTTTTATTGTATGTACAGTTTTTGTTATTTTATATGTTCAATTCATTAACCTGTTGCTACCGTTACAAATCAAGATTAAAAAATAAATAAATAAATAGCACTGTGTGTGAGCAGTATTTACAGTGAGCTGTTTCATTAAAGTTTTACTGGTTATTGCTAATGCTTCGTGAGAATAAACGTAAGGATGATTTCAGAAGTTTATTAGTTTAAGTAGCCAGTTTACTTAAATAATATAGAAAAATCGGTTAGCATCGGTTCTAGAACCAATGTTTAGGACTATACAATGTTTTGTAACCAATGTTTATACCATCGGTACAACCAATGTTGTCTTTCGATGTCCCATCCCTAGTGCAAACCATGAATATGCAAGATGCTTTTAAGATAAGTTTTGTAAGAAGATATGCATTTGGCTATGTTGTAAGAGTAATGAAATATGCTGTGTTGGGGAAGTGATCAACCATAACCCAGTTTATTGTAAAAATCCATAAAAGGCGGAATGTTGGTAATAAAATCCATAGTGATATGGGCCCATTTTTTTTTTAGATTGGACCAACATTAACTAAGGGTGATTAATTCTAATGTTATTTTTTAATTCAGGATGACCCAAACATTTAGAGAAGATCTGCAGCAATGAATGTAGCAGCTACAATACAGGACAGATCTATGACCTGTTATGACTCTTGGTAGAAAATTCAAGTGGTTATTCACTTTAATATGTTTAGATCTTGGGTGGTAGGTTAGTTGTGAGAAGAAAATGGGCTTGTTGAGAATTGAGCTGTCTGAAAATATAGGAGGTTTTATGATCTGAGAATATGATAATAAGGTTAAGTACCTCTTCCAAAACATGTCTCCATTCCTCCTTGGTAATTTTAACAGCCAAACATTCTTTATTACAGATAGAGTACTAATTTTCTGCAGCTGGAAATATCTTGAATAAAGAATCCATAAGTTTGATGTTTGACAAGTATATTACATTGGGATAGGACTGCCTCATGCCAATTGAATATGCATTTATCTCAAAAGCGGTAAATAAACAGTGGGATGCGTTAACACTGGAGCAGTGAGGGATACCTTCAGATATTGGAAGGGACACAGCGTCTGATGGCTAGTCTTGAGAATTTACAGGGCCTGCGTGGAAGATCAGGCGCACACAAAGTTCTTATCTTTGTTATGACTGGTTCACCTACCATTCATACGGATTCCTCAGCAAGGTTCCATACCATTTCAGTCTAGGAAGAAACCACAGCACTGAGTGGAAGTAAGGGGTGGACACTGCGTGGAAGGGGATGCACACTGCGTGGAAGGGGATGCACAAGGTAAAGGTCAGAAGTAGAAAGCCTGCACTCTACTCCTATCAACGACACCTCAATTTGAGTTGGGCCTGGGTACGGGACTACAGATATTTTTTTAACAAACTAGTTTCATGCCCGAATCCTACTGCCCACCAAAAGAGAGAGATGAAATGGAAAGATGATACTCACCGGATAATTGTTGTTTTCTTTTGGTGGTCATCAGGACCAGCATCCAAAAAAAATGGCAGCCCATCAACAATGCTGTCTTCTGGGCTAATATGTACTTCCCACACTAGTGCTAGCTACAATGACAACAAAACAGTGCCCTGGTCGTAAAAACCAAACTGTGTGACCAGATACTGTGCAACTATAAACTTCAAGCACTAGGTCACCAATCACAAAATGCAGACACAGGTAATACGGTTTCCAAAAGCCTAGCTTTAATGGTGGCCTGAAAATACTTAAAACAAATACACACAATACAGTACAGTGACCGCCACGCAATGACCACCTGGCTACAATACAGTGGACACAGACCGGATGTAGTCTTAAATGGCAAGGCACCTTATAAGTGTTAACAGACCTAATGTCAATCTGAACACAGGCCTAGTGTCTGAATTAAACCACTGAATAATCCTGACTTTAATATGCTCACAGGTTTATCCTGAAGGTTACATGGGGCCACAGGGTAATCCTGTAATTAACTGGTGCCACAGGCTAAGCGTGAAATTTCTAGTGCCACGGGCTAGTCCTGAAATTAACTGCTAGTACAGGCTAAGCCTGAAAGGGAACACATTAAAGAAATACAATTTCCTAAACACACCTAATTACAGCCCACTGTTGCTGCATAATTCTAGTGCCCAAAAGATGCCCAGGTTCTTCTGCCAAAGTGTAGAAAGATAGAGTTCAGGCATGGGCCCGGTAGATCGAAGCCGAAGAGCCTTACCAGAGTCTAGCAACTTTTTGTTGGCAGCAGGAGGGAATCATGAAAGCTCTTTTGCTTCCCCCTTCTGCTTCTTCTTGACGAAGTCTTCAACAGTCTTCTTGCTTAATCCTGCTGCTCTCTGGCTCTGCACTGGCTGTTGGTGGTTTCTGCCTTCTCTCTTCCTCTCTGCCGGCTTCTTTATTCTCTCTGGGGTCTTCTTTGTTGATCTCATTTGCTTCTTTCCTCTTTCCAACGTCTTCTTTCTTGACCATGTCATCTCTGCTCCACTGTCAAAACTGAAACTGCGATGTACGGGACAGCAATATAATAGCCGCCGCGTCTGCGCAAAGTGGTGATGCAGTGAACCCTGATTGGTTTGGCGCTGCATCAAAAATTTAAATGGCTGGAGGTAAGCCCTCAGTGGCTCACCTTTCCGGACACTGAATGTCTGACAATGAATCGTTGTACCAGCACCGGCACATGAATGAAAGAAAGGAACTTACTGGTGCCGGATCCCTGGATAAGTGAGTTTTCTCTTCTTCTTTTCAACACCTTCTCCATGGGCTCCACATCCAGGGGGCGCCCTCTGACATATTCACTGACACTTTTTGGTGGGAGCTGTAACGGGAGTGATAATAGAGTGGTCATTATGATGAATTTTTGGCTAGTTTAAAACTGCAAACATGTTTTCAGTGTCCATTCGTAGACCACATTCAGAAATAATATACCATAAGAAAGTAACTTTTGATTGCTCAAAAACTACATTTTCCACTTTGACACTGTAGAACAGGCTTGACAAGAGTATAGTGTAAAACTAGTTCTGGGAAGTAATTAAAACATTTTGTCTAAATACCCTATAACACATTATGATGAGATATTTGTAGTAGCTGTCACATATGTTGAAGGATTCCTTGCACTTGTCACTCTCTTTAATGTGGATGACATCATATGTACCCAGTAAATCAAATTTTGAAAAGATAGTAGCTCCATGATTTTATTAAATTAATTTTGAGACTAAGGAAAAGCACAGGGGTTCTTTTTGGTGACTTTGTTTGGGCTCTTGAAGTCAATACAACATTTGAATGAATCTTATAAAAGAAAAACACTATTACAACAGAAGTTCATTTGCATATCCATCTACTTTCCAAGGTTTTTTTAAATTCAGATATGACTTTGCTTTTAGGAACAGAAAATGGACATAAACAGCCTTGTGTCTGCAAAAAATGTCAGCAAAATGAAAACTGTGCAGTAAGGGTGCAATGAAGATCTGAAACTGCTAAGGAGGTGGATTGAGGAGAATTAATCTTCTCTAATTAGGTATCAGAACATGGGGTGTCATACGAGTTATCGGTGCTGTAAACTGTTTACTCCTACATAATTATTCCGATAATGAACAGAGCGACATAGAAAAAATAACTACTTACTAGTAAAAAGACACAGAGGAAATCCGATGAGAGGACATCGCAACACTACCAAATCACATTAGTTGTGTGCGCGACTTTGTTTTTTTGTAAAGCAGCAACGCACGGACTATATTAATATTAATTTTATTTCTAACCCTAATTCCTAACCCTAACTCCTAATCTTAACCCCTAACCCTAACCCTAACACTAACCCCTAATGTAAAGGTAATACTTACCTAGGTCTGTGTGTTGCCGCTTTAAAAGCTGAAATTTTCAAGTTGTGCAAGCAACTGACGTCATTTGGAAGTGTTGCGATGTCCTGTCATCGGATTTCCTCTGTGTCTCTTTACTGGTAGGTAGTTATTTCTTCTGTGTTTCTGTGTTCATTATCGGACTAATTATGTAGGAGTAAACAGTGTCGGTGTTTACAGCACCGATAACTCGATTACCACCTAAGAACATGAAGGTCCCAAAGCAAGAGCTTGACTAGACCTCCAATGTGTTACCAGAAAGTATTGTTGGAGCCATAATAACCCAAGGACAACTGAAAGTAAAGATTCCTAAATAGCCTTCTGTATTACTCTATTATGAAGACCAAGAGGAGGAGATTGACACCTGGGCATAACACTTCCAAAGTCAATATAGAAAGGTTTAGTTTGGATGACATTTTATTGACTGAAGAGTTGTTAACACTGCCAAAGATAGCCTCCAGAATTTCAATACTGTGCTAGTAGTCTCTGGTGGGGGCATTTTTTAACATAAACCAGCCCAGCACTGACCAGCCTGAGGCTGGTTTTAATTGCTCTGAATGCATTCATGTAAGTAGGATTAAACATATCTACTGTTCTCTCCTCATTGACGCTTATGAACATCTTTTTTTGTTTTAGAAAAACTTGTTCAGTAGTTACTACAGGTTTCTAACTTCCTAAGGGTTAGGTATCCTAAACCTTCCCTAAAATCATTGATGTGGTAGAGAAGGATTAAATATGGAAATGGAAATATTCATGCCTCATATGGTCTGACAGATAAAATTGATGGAACTGCAATACAACATGGACTAATATAACATATTCTCATTGTATCTCCTTCAATTAAACCTAGGCTATAATGTCTTTTTCTCTATAGTACTACTACATTTAACTAAATTGCTGCCTTATTAATGAGCCCATCCTTCTATAAGGAATCATACTATACCAAGAAAACCAAGACCATAGATGTTCTTAAGTAACCAATATTTTTCCCACAAAGGCAAAAGTCTACTTCTGCAGATGCTGAAAGTTCATGCCATAACTAAGAAATAGCCCACCCCTGACTTGTAGCTGGTAACGCATTTTAAAGTGTTCCACAAGTTTTTCATATAATAATAAATAAATACATAAATAATAATAATACATGCAAATACTAATCATGAAATTAAACACAATATCATAGAATTCATTATAAAAGTAGCCAACAGTTACGATATATTTCAGCACCAATACTGTTTAAAATAAAATCATGCATTACATATATACATTTTTAAATTCAAATGAAGTGTCTCATTATTTATTCCTGTTCCTCCATATAGCTTAATGGTAGGTACTCACCATTACGTTGCAATCACTTGCTTATTATTTTGAATGTTTCATAACAAAGGCTATTTTATTCTTGAGAAATCAAGTGTTCCACATTTCCTAAGGATAATTTTAAGTGAGCACTGACTTCTAGAGTGACCTCTGCTAACAATGACAGATTATCCTTTGAACATAATTTTAGGGATGCTTTTAAGGTCATTCACAAAGAGGTTCACGGTAATTGGAATGTCATTCAGTTGGACACATCCCTATTTTCTCTGGTTTGGTACTATAGATTGTCTCATTGATAACATCAGATGGGCAAGAGAAATTACCCTGTACATATAAAAAGCTCTACAGTTAAACTATGCTTTGTTTACGGTTATTCACATAATCTCTGTACCTAAAAGTGAGATTGCAGGTAATGGAAAAAAAAAAATATATATTTTTTTAAATTTTTTTTAATGTTTTAACATTCATTCGTATATTATTATCAGATGACATTACTTGAATATTTTTTTTCTGTGCATTCTTTCGAAAATGTATATTCCACATAGGTATATGTATCCAGCAGTGTCCTGTGTAGCAGAGCAGAGCAGGCCTACACCTGCATTCATCAGAGCATGTATCTTGAGATCCGCTCATTGTATGGCTTAAGTGCGATTTAAAACAAATGCACATTGCGCTCAGTATGAGTCGCTTGATGAATCAGGCCCTATATATGGTTGGGGGGGGGTTGTATAGATTTTATTATCTTTAAGTCAATACATAAATAATCAGTGTAAAAAAACATAAAATTGAGTACTACCTCCCCACTTCATTACAGCTGAGGTCATCTCCCACATGTTTAGCACACTGCGGGGAGTTGCGCAACCTAATTTTAGGGCGCTCTACTCTCCATCGGCTGCAACAGCCAAAAAAACACAAACAAATATAGACTCATGGATGCTGACAATCAATGGATGATGTAGCAGTCACTTGTTACCACTATTGTATGTGACCATTACTGGTTTTAAAATAAATTAGATTGTTTAGTGCTCCTTTTTTGAAAATTGAAATGTACAGCTGTGTTGATCTTATTATTTAAATTTTAGGTTATGGATAATGAATTATTTTAAATTCTCAGATAGTCAAGGTAGCCTTTAATTCATATCGCAATCAAAAGACTGCACACTGTGGAAATGATCGACTGGTCAATTCATAAATCAGGGATCTTAATTTTGTTGTGTCAAGATTGGTGTAGTCTTACCCTGGGAGCACTGATTTCAGTGGGACAGTCCCTAATATAGGGCTCTGTCACATTCTCCCACTTGGGGGCATGTTTGTCCTGCGGGTGGGAATGTAGGGGGGGTAATTAATGGGTATCCTATTAGCCCACTGTGGGGGCATGACCACATCCCCATCTTGATGTGACCATGCCCCCACTGCAGCTTGGTCACGCCCATTTCCCTCTGACTGTCATATTGTGAGGTATGACTAAGTAGACAAACAAACCATTACATTTCCAATTAATAAAGTTACACCTGTCTTCACCTGTACACCAAATAAATAGATTTACATTCAGTCTAGTTTTTACCTGGACAACCCATGTTCAGGAGATTTTTCTTGTTCCCTATTCACTGTCCTGGTTCCTGTGAAGCGGGGAACTTTACATGTTGAAGAGGCAGTGCATACATAGACCTACGAGCATTGGCAAGTATCTCTGTCAGTAAGAGGCTCCAGTGAATCGGGTGTACATTGTTCCCTTGTAAGAAATACACTGGCAGAAAGAATGAGATTGTGTTGCATTTAAAAATGGTTTATTGCGACTCAACAGCTGACAAGCAATAACTATAGAGTCACAGTACTGAACTTGCAATAATGATGCACAGAATGAAGCACAACAGAAATACAGTGCTAAATAGGAAATAAGAATATACAGACAAATATAGAGATACACAGTGTCACAAAAATTATCTATGCATTTATTCTCATTATAAGAATGGGCTCTGCCTAGCAATGGGTCACTAGAAAAGGTTGTGCATTTTACTGTTGCCTTTAGCGAAGGAGTGCCTGAAGTCAAGCCTTATAGCTCCTGTGTGATGAGTTGGAATGGGGCACTTTCCCTTTTGGGAAGGGTCCAAAATCACAAGCCCCCAGAACTGGTTTTTAATATAGCACTGGGTGATTAGGAGCACACACCTCAGGCTTAACAAAACGTACATACAGTACAATAAATATTTTCACAGGGACACACAAATCACACATAGAGAACATATTTATGTAACAAATTTAGAGCTAGGATTCCTTGTGTTAACCTAGATTGGCGCTGACCAACCAAGGGTGAGTCTAACGGATTCCCAGGTTTTCACCAAGAACTGTTGCAAGCTTAGCTGCCGAGAACCCGCAGGTCATGATCTCCTAACCTGCCACTAGGTGTAACACATGATACTGGACACAGTAGGAGAGGTGATAAGCCACTGACAGCAATTAAAGTCTGAATTGGTATATGAAAGGTTAATAAGTAATAGGTACTGGCGGCATGTGAAGTGTCAGAACAAGCTGGGGTCTGGTACACAGCCGGACAATGGGGTACAGAGTCTCCCTCTCCCCCTCCAACACCTTTCTCATCTTCTGTTTCTGTCCCTCCTTTAGCTGTTCCCCAAAGGTCACTGCTTCCACCCCTCTAGTCATTTTTGCTACCTCCAGCAGATTGGGAAAGGATTCTAACTGTGGCTTTTCCATGGACGGACAACAGACTAACATAGCAGCTGCATGTTGGTCCACATAGCTTTTTAACCAGTTAATGTGGAAGGTTCTTAACTTCTTTCCCCTTTTGTCTAAGGCTACCACATAATTTACAGGGTCTGACTGTCTCATCACTGTGTATGGACCACCCCAGGTTGATTGCAACTTATTCTTACGGACTGAGATCAGTACCATGACCTTTTGTCCATCCGACAACTCCATATCTTGGGCATGGGCGTCGTACCATTCTTGCTGTCCAGTCTGGGACCCTTTGAAATGCTCCTGCGCCAAGTGCATCACCCTCCTCATCCTACCTCACATTTCCTCCACATATCTTAATACCAGCCATTCCTGTCCCTTCCCAGCTTTCCTTTACCAGACCTAAGGGTTCACACAATTTCTGGCCATAGAGCAGCTCAAACAGAGATTACTGGGGCACCTCCCGATATACAAACATGAGTTGCTGCAGGGCCCTTTCCCAGTATCTCCCTACAGACTGCACATAGGCCCTTAGTAGGTGCTGCAAGGTGTCATTAAAACTCTCACACAGGCCATTGGTCTGCAGGTGGTAAGGGGTGGTCTGGAGGGGTGTAATACCCCATTTTTCCCACAGGGTCTGGACAAGATCCTGTTGGAACTAGGTTCCTTAATCCATCCAGCTTAAGATGTTCACCAGGACCTGGGCTACATGCTCTGCATCTATGGATGACAGCAGCACCACCTCAGGGTACATGGTGACACATTTCATCAAGGTTAGAATATAATTCTTTCCAGTGTGACTGTGAATCACTAATGGGTCTACAATATCTATGGCTACCTGGGCAAAGGGTTCTTGGATGAATGGGAGGGGATGCAATGGAGCTTGCCTAGGGCCTCTCCCGGTCCTCTGACATGTGTCACAAGAGGCTTTATATTGTTTTACTTCTTGAGAGACTCAGGGCCAGAAAAAAATCTTTAGCATGTGAGTTTTATAAGTGCCAAAATGCCCCGTATCATGAGCCAGGACTAGTAACTGTGCCCAGTAGGGACGGGGTGCCACCAACTGCTTAACCTCCATCCCTGGATCCTGATCTCCCATGGGCAGGACCACCAAAACCTTTGTTCTACATAATCTTACTGCCCATGACTCCCTCTGCTTCAGTGTCAGCTGCACTTCTCAGTTTAGCTAGGGAAGGGTCCATCCATTGGGCATTTCTAAACTCTTCTCTGTTCACCTCCCTCAAGTCTAATTATTGGTACAGCATTTGATGCATCAGGGTTACTCACAGAGGGTGCTGTTGTCTGGTCGCTGGCTCTTGATATTGGGCTGGTTGTCCCTGGGTCTATTTTGGAGCATTGACTGTCACCAGAAGGTTCCTACTCTTACTTCAGGTCACTGCTTCGACAAAATGGGTAATGACCCCTTGGCACAAATCTTTGCCCAAAATCACCTTTGCCGGCAGTCTCTTTAAAACCCCAAACTCCACATGCCCATATCCCGCCCTCCAGTCCAGATGTACTCGGGCCACCAGGATATTAATTCACTGATCCCCCATAATGGCAATCCTGGCATGCTGCCCATCAATAAGCTGAAACCTTTATGATCCCATTGGGGTTCTCCCAAAATTCCCTCAGTTAAAGGGAGGGGGGCCCTGCCGGACAACCTCTGTTGTACTTGGTCGGGACCCTCCCCCAGGAGGCACATAACTGGCACTAGGGGCACTCCATCGGGGTCGACTGGCCACATAATCATTAGCCAGCTCAGCTGGCTCATCAGGGGTCTCAGGTTTTCAGTCAGCCAGTCATTCTCGGATCACTGGAGCCATTTTTAAAATCAGCTACTTCAGCAGGATTAAATTCTGTACCTGCTTCACTGAAATTGCCCTTTTGCCCACCATCCATTTGCTGCCTTCCCTCCTCAGCTGGTTGGCAAACTGCGTAAGATTGTGACCCACTTTTGTTTATGGTACAAAATGTTTCCCTTTAAGTCTCTGCAGTCACCTTGAATTTGGTCAGCAGTGATTTCTTCACTGACTCATAGTCCCAGGAGTCCTGGGGTGTTAAGGACTGGTAGACATCTAGCTCTTCTCTAGGCAGACTTGATTCCAAGTACTTGGACAATTCCTCCTTCTTGATCTCATGGACACTTCAAAGACCTGCAGATGGGTATTTATCTCTGTCTCGCTTTCACAAAAGGTTGGGACCTCACTATATTTCAGTTGGGGACACCACTGGGTATCCTCATGGCTCATCACCTGCGGTCCCCTGGGCACTCTGATTGAGACCCCCAGTTCTGACTGTATGATTCCTACACTTCCCTGTGAGGTCGCTCCTTCCCCCAGCACTCCCAGCCAATCCTGTAGTACTGCTGGGGTCATGTAGAGACTGGGGTTTACCCCTGTGGGGGTGTCAGTGAATCATTCTTCTCCCCTGACTTTTCCATCTCCTCTGGTTGGGTTCTCTCCCACTCCATTAATTGAGCCACCAGCTCATCTTGGAGTCCTCATAGGGGATATCGTCCCGCACACAAAACCCCTGCAGGTGTTTTTTTTCCATCTCAACGATGTCTGCCTCCGTGGCTATCTCAGCGGGATCCCCTATTAGTTCCCTTATTGATACTGGTGCTGACCCTCTGCTGACGCTCGTCCCTGCAGAGGCTGACTGTATCAGAATGAGTCCCTGTGCTTGACCAAATGATGGAATGTGTGATTGTGGGTTTTAGAATCACAGTTCACTGGCTTATCCAGCCTCCCTTAGGTTCAGAAATCATACAGGAAAGGAGGAAAATGATAGAACAGCGGATCAACAGTGTCAATAGGAGTCCCTGCAAGGTTCCCCACCCGCCTTAGCCATGCAAATTTTCCACAGGCAAAAGAGTATGTTAACAGAAAGTCTTGGTATCTTCCTGTTCCTGGCCACTTGGCCAACTCTCCACCAGTGGGGTATGGTTCTGGTTATCAGTCTCCCCACTCCTGTGGGCACAGCAATTTACTCAGAACTTGTCAAATACCACTTCCCAATGGAGCGATGTGATAACAGGTCCCAAGATGGAGCAACAGCCTACTTCCCAGGTACTGAACAGTGATGATCACTGGGTCTGTTGGTAGAGAACAGAATCTCAACACCAGTCAGCCCCACACCTGCAGGGAATTAATCCTAATAATGAATACCCCCTTCCCCCTCTATTGGCTCCTTATATCCATGGTCAAATTCCCACAGTGTTTTCCTCTCCTTCAAAAAAACTCATGGGTCTCTCCTTCTTAAACATTGGTTGGTGCCTTCCTAAAATTAACCCCTTTCACATTTTTATTATGTGTCAGGGCTTCCTGCTGTCCCTTACTTCATGTCAGTTCCTTCTTACTCCTCTATGTGTCCGCAAAACGTTCTCCCCATGTTCGCTGGGCACAATTTAAGAACTGGTCCTGGGGTGACAGTCTATGTAATCCCTGCAGATAAATGGGAGATGTTATCTTGGCAATGTGGCCCAGTCCCATCACAGAGGTATATTTTGATATATCAAATTTACAAAAAACCTTTGGGAGCCCGCGCCTCACTAATAAATGTGCTGATGGAGCTTCTGAAGACCAGTCTGGTGTATTACTATTTAACTTGTGTGTGCCTGAGGTCCTAAATAGGGGGACGGAGGCTCC
Source organism: Mixophyes fleayi (assembly GCF_038048845.1). Classification (NCBI taxonomy): domain Eukaryota; kingdom Metazoa; phylum Chordata; class Amphibia; order Anura; family Limnodynastidae; genus Mixophyes; species Mixophyes fleayi. The sequence goes on along the minus strand of NC_134402.1, from coordinate 182,262,196 downwards.
CTCATTTGTTGCTCATTTCCAGAACATTACCCCACAAACATCCTAGGGTAGTCATTCTAAATTGGAGACACTGCACAACAATAAAGAAAATTAAGTAAAAGGTTTACTTAAAGACAGGACACACAAATCCGTACACACATCCGAGCAAAGAAAATGTGACAAAAGAATCATTGATGCATGTAAAAAGTAATGTGACATTACCCATTGACCCCTACTGAATAGACACTAATCTGCAATTAATAGCATCAAGCACCCTACACTAAACAATTCTTAAGAGACCTTGGGTTAATTCAAATTGGGTTGTATGTAAAGTCAAAGTCCTTCACTATATAGTCTCTCTTTAGGATGTAATAGAGCAAATTTTCTACTTAGCAGATATTGTGCTCCCATTGTCACTCACCGGACCGTGAGTGCCTCTTCCCGGACATTTAGGAACCGTGGTCGTCCACCATCCTGAGGGTCTGCGCATGCGCAGCCCTTTTCTATACTTCAGTGTATACCCCTTTAACTCAATTGGCAGATCAGGCAACACTCCCTATATTAAGCACCTGTGGTCAACACCACGTTGCCTGATCTTGGAGTCTCATTCCTCATGAGTCTCTGAAGGTGTTCCTGTATTCCTCGTGTATTCAGCGCTGCTGATTCCTGTGGTTTCCTAGCCACTTCTATTCCTGTGGTTTCCAAACCACTTCTACTACTGTGGTTCCCATACCACTTCTACCATCAACTGTATCATCATGACTGTTTGCTGATTCCTATCCGCTGCCTCCGTGCACTACAGTCTTCTATACCACTTCATCGCTATTGTATATCTTTGGGACTGTTGCTGATTCCTATCCGCTGCCTCCGTGCACTACAGTCTTCTAAACCACTTCTACGTTATTTTATATCTATGTGACTGTTTGCTCATTGCTATCCGCTGCCTCCGTGCACTCCAGCTTCTACTTCACTCACCTGCTTCTCATCAAGTCTGTTTGCTGATTACTATCCGCTGCCTCCGTGCACTACAGTCTCCTGCTGGCAACTCGCCTGTGTTCATCATCGTGACGGCCAGCTGACTACTATCCGCTGCCTCTGTGCACTACAGTCTCCTGCTGGCAACTCGCCTGTGTTCATCATCGTGACTGCCAGCTGATTACTATCCGCTGCCTCCGTGCACTACAGTCTCATCTCATCTTTGCTGTGACTTCCTCGAGACTGCCGCTTTCATTACCATCTGCTACACTTCGTGATCAACAGCTCCTGCCCTGCGCTGCACTCCTGTTTCCCATCGCTGTTGGTTCCTGTGGTTGCTACTGGTTACCTCCGTGTGCCGCTGAGTCCTGCTGCTGTGGTCAGCGCTATCGTCCATCTCCTGCTGATCCACTCTCCACGCCTTCACGTGTTCCACTGGTCTCTACCCTCCTGTCAGCATTGGATTTGTATCTCATCTACTACTCTCTGCTGGATCATTTCCATTCTCCTGGGTCCCCTATGAGTCCAGTTCCACGTGTTGCTGACTCCTGTGGATTCGTGTCCCTGTCGGTCTACTCACCTGTGCGCTGCACCTGCTAGACCGCTGCCTCACCTATCCAGGGACTTCCTATCCAGTCGGCCTCCAGCCGCTCAGGTACCGCTGCAATCCCATCTGACTGCTACTGCTGAACCACGGTATGCATACTTCTCATTGACTGTGCTGTGTATTGCATATCTTGCTGGACTGTGTTTGGTTCTCTCTGGAGTCTGCTATCCGCTGAGTCTATTGCCATCATTGACTGTGTTATCATTGTGCTGGACTACTTCAAGAGACTTTCTAGATTGCAGACCTGCTCAGTCATTTATATCCATATATATATCTATATTGTGCATATTACTGTGGACCGTGTATAAGGTGCCTGTGTATATCCTGTGTTGCAGTCTTCCCCTGTGCACCTCCTCACATATATATTCAGTGGTACAACTTGCTGATGTCAGACCACTGATCCCTGTTTCCGGTATCACCTGTTCCATCATCCTCTCACATAGTAGTGGTACAACTTGCTACCGCAGACCACTGACTACCTGGATACCTCCACTTGGATTCCATTCCTTCACTCAGTCAGCGGTACAACTTGCTACCCGCAGACCGCTGACTCTCATCACCTCCTTGTTTCTGTTGGACATTCCTCCTCACTATAACAGTGGTACAACTTGCTATCGCAGACCACTGACTACCTTCACGTGTCCTTGTCCATACAGTTCCTTGTGTATTATTACCTCATTACTACCAGTGTTGCTAGTCATAGACTTTCCTGAGCATCTCATCGGCCATCATTTCATGTTCCGTGATCACCCAGCTACCAGAGTACCCTATTACCATCTACATTGCTATGGTAAGCCTACCATCTGGTGATCCCTGGGTAAAGACTCCTAGTGCCCGTGACAGTAAGATCAGGCCATGACAGACCCAGATGCGGAACCTACCGCCAAAGAGATGCTGCAACATCTGGTTAGCCGTGTGGAGCAACAGGATGCCCGCCAACAGCTGTTACTTCAGTGTTATCAGTCATTAACCTCCCAAGGAACATCTGGACAGACTGTGACAGCTACTACTGAAGCTCCTGTGCTTTCCTCCGTTTCCCCATTGCCATCCCAGGTGTCTACAGCTTCCACGCTTCAACTGCCTACTCCGTCAAAGTACGATGGAGACCCCAAAACTTGTAGGGGTTTCCTTAACCAATGTTCAGTCCATTTTGAGCTCCAACCTCAAAATTTTTCTACCCATCGTTCCAGAGTGGCCTATCTTATCTCTTTGTTTTCAGGACAAGCCCTGGCTTGGGCCTCCCCCCTGTGGGAGAGGAACGATCCAATATTACAAGATAGTGCCAAATTTATTTCTACATTTCGAAGTGTGTTCGATGAACCAGGTCGTGTGACCTCCGCTGCTTCCAGCATCCTCCGTCTGCGACAAGGATCTCATACTGTAGGCCAGTACGTCATTCAATTTAGGATCTTAGCCTCTGAACTTCAGTGGAACACTGAAGCCCTAGTTGCCGCCTTCTGGCAGGGGCTTTCCGATAAAATTAAAGATGCACTGACTACTCAAGAGCTTCCTTCGTCACTTGAAGATTTGATCTCTCTATGCCATCGTGTTGATATGAGATTTCGTGAAAGAGAGGCTGAGAAAACGACTTCTGCGAAAGCACCTCTTCGCTCTAACCCTCAATTTCGTCCAGTGTCACCCGCTGTGATTCCCATGGAGATAGGACGTTCCAAGTTATCTTCTGAGGAGAGGAAACGAAGAGTCAAGAATAGACTCTGTATCTATTGTGCTGATTCCACTCATGTCCTCAGCTCCTGCCCTAAGAGATCGGGAAATGCCAGGCCCTAACTAGTTCTGGAGAGGTGAAGTTAGGGTCCCTGGAGTCCTCTCCATCGTCTATGAAATCTAAAGTCTGCGCTTTTGATGTGACTATTTCCTTTGCTACCAAAACCTTTGAGTCACAGGCATTGATTGATTCTGGAGCAGCAGGAAATTTTATTTCCAAATCGTTAGTAAATCAATGGTCTCTACCAGTGATTACCTTAAAAACTCCCATTACTGTGACGGCTATCGATGGATCACGTCTCATCAATGGTCTCATCACCCAGAGTACGTCTCCAGTAACCCTTCAGATTGGTGCTCTGCATCATGAAGAGATATCGTTTTTAATTCTTCCTGTTACGACAAGTCCGATTGTCCTAGGCCTTCCATGGCTTCAATGTCACTCTCCCCAGATTGACTGGCGCACCCCTCAAGTCACGTCTTGGGGGCCTGAATGTCACCATCATTGCCTTTCCCAAGTCATTCCTCTCAAGGTACAGCAAGCTTCCATCTCAGCTATTTCACCGGGACTCCCTCCTCAATATGCTTTATTTACCGATGTTTTTGATAAAGCTCAGTCTGAACGTCTTCCTCCTCATCGTTCTTGGGATTGTCCGATTGACCTCCTTCCTGGCAAGACTCCTCCCAGGGGCCGGGTCTATCCACTCTCGTTACCTGAAACTCAAGCTACATCTGAATATATACGGGAGAACCTCCAGCGTGGGTTCATTCGACCTTCCACCTCGCCCGCTGGAGCTGGGTTCTTCTTTGTCAAAAAGAAGGATGGATCATTACGCCCTTGTATAGATTTTCGTGGACTCAATGCCATTACTATCAAGAATCGGTATCCCATTCCGTTGATCACTGAGCTATTTGACCGCATCAAGGGAGCCCGTATTTTTACTAAGTTGGATCTTCGTGGTGCCTACAATTTAATCAGAATCCGTTCCGGTGACGAATGGAAGACAGCGTTTAACACCAGAGACGGGCATTACGAATATCTGGTAATGCCTTTCGGGCTATGTAATGCCCCCGCTGTTTTTCAGGGCTTCATCAATGAGATTTTTCGGGACTTATTATATGTATGTGTCGTCGTCTACCTGGACGACATATTGATTTTTTCACAGGACCTGCCTTCTCACCACCAACATGTGGCAGAAGTCCTCTCCAGGCTACGGAAAAATTCATTGTTCTGTAAATTAGAAAAATGTTCATTCGAATTACCCCAGATTCCATTCTTGGGGTATATAGTTTCCGGAGTTGGCCTGAAGATGGATCCTGACAAAGTAAATGCTGTACTACATTGGCCCCAGCCAACTACTCTTCGTGCTATCCAGCGTTTTTTAGGTTTTGCCAATTACTATAGACGCTTCATTCAAGACTTTTCTTCCATTGCATCTCCTATTGTGGCCCTGACTCGAAAAGGGGCTAATCCTAAGCAATGGTCAACTGAGGCTATTCAAGCCTTTCAAACATTAAAAGAGTCCTTCTCTTCGGCTCCAATCCTTCGACAGCCTGATGTGACACTCCCCTTCTTCCTAGAAGTAGATGCCTCTAATGTGGGCTTAGGAGCTATTCTCTCCCAACGCTCGGAACAGCAAAAATTCCACCCTTGTGCCTTCTATTCTCGGGGTCTCCTACCCGCAGAGAAGAATTATACCATCGGGGACAAGGAATTACTGGCTATCAAAGCCGCATTAGAGGAATGGAGATACTTGTTGGAGGGAGCTCGCCATCCGGTGACGATCTTCACGGATCATAAGAACTTGTCATATCTCCAGTCTGCCCAATGCTTGAACCCTCGTCAAGCAAGATGGTCTCTTTTCTTTTCCCGTTTTGAATTAATAATTACCTTCAAACCAGCTGCCAAGAACAAAAAAGCTGATGCCTTATCTAGAGCCTTTGTTACGTCCTCTGATATAGAAGAGGTTTCCAACCATACCATTCTAGACCCCAAATGTATCTCACTGGCTGCTTCATCCACCAGAACGCTACCATTTGGGAAGACCCTTGTGCCTCCTATACTAAGGAGGAAAATCCTTTCGTGGTTCCATGCCTCTCGTTTTTCTGGACACGCCGGTGAACACAAGACTTTTGAGATCCTCTCTCGAAGTTACTGGTGGCCTTCAATGAGGAGAGACGTCAAAGAGTTCATTGCTTCCTGTGAATTATGTTCGCAATTCAAATCCTCCCGCAGAACCCCAGCAGGGTTGCTGCGACCACTACCCATTCCGTCCAAACCATGGACCCATATTAGTATGGATTTCGTTACTGACTTACCACCTAGTAAGAACCATAACACCATTTGGGTGGTAGTGGACAGATTTTCGAAGATGGCTCATTTCATCCCTCTGTCTGGTTTGCCTTCCTCGTCGGTCCTGGCTGAACATTTCATTAAAGAGATCTTCCGTATCCATGGATGTCCATCTGAGATTGTGTCTGATAGAGGAGTACAATTCGTGTCCAGATTCTGGCGAGCCCTTTGTAAAACCTTGGGCATACGATTAGCACTCTCATCTTCTTACCATCCACAATCCAATGGACAAACCGAACGTGTCAATCAAGATCTTGAGACTTTTATAAGGATATTTTCATCAGCCAATCAAGACAACTGGGTAGAGTTACTCCCTTGGGCTGAGTTCGCCCATAACAACATGTACCATGAGTCATCATCCAAAACTCCATTTTTTGTGGTCTACGGTCACCATCCGTCTTTTCCGGAATTTCCTGCCCTCCCGCCCACTCAAGTTCCTGCGGTGGAAACTGTTTGTCAGACCTTTAAAAATATCTGGTCTCAGGTCAGAACCTGTTTAAAGAAGACATCTGTCAAATATAAATCTTTCGCTGATAAGAAGAGGCGGGCTATTCCACCACTAAAAATTGGAGATCGTGTCTGGTTATCCACAAAAAATATTCGTTTGAAGGTTCCATCCATGAAATTCGCCCCTCGTTTTATTGGTCCATATAGGATCATTCAAGTTATCAATCCAGTATGTGTGAAACTCCTTCTTCCTAAGAGTCTTCGGATTTCTAATGCCTTCCATGTATCTTTGCTCAAACCTCTTATTATCAACCGTTTTTCAACTCCTCCCTCAGCTCCGCAGCCAGTTCAAGTTCATCAGGAGGAGGATTTTGAGATTACCGAGGTACTAGATACAAAAATTTCGCGAGGAGTCCTCCACTTCCTCGTTCATTGGAAGGGCTTTGGTCCTGAGGAGCGCTCTTGGATCAAAGCTGAAGATCTTAATGCTCCTGCCCTTTTGAAGAAGTTTTACTCCAAAAATCCGGACAAGCCCGGTTCCAGGCGTTCTGTGCCCACCTTTAAAAGGGGGGGTACTGTCACTCACCGGACCGTGAGTGCCTCTTCCCGGACATTTAGGAACCGTGGTCGTCCACCATCCTGAGGGTCTGCGCATGCGCAGCCCTTTTCTATACTTCAGTGTATACCCCTTTAACTCAATTGGCAGATCAGGCAACACTCCCTATATTAAGCACCTGTGGTCAACACCACGTTGCCTGATCTTGGAGTCTCATTCCTCATGAGTCTCTGAAGGTGTTCCTGTATTCCTCGTGTATTCAGCGCTGCTGATTCCTGTGGTTTCCTAGCCACTTCTATTCCTGTGGTTTCCAAACCACTTCTACTACTGTGGTTCCCATACCACTTCTACCATCAACTGTATCATCATGACTGTTTGCTGATTCCTATCCGCTGCCTCCGTGCACTACAGTCTTCTATACCACTTCATCGCTATTGTATATCTTTGGGACTGTTGCTGATTCCTATCCGCTGCCTCCGTGCACTACAGTCTTCTAAACCACTTCTACGTTATTTTATATCTATGTGACTGTTTGCTCATTGCTATCCGCTGCCTCCGTGCACTCCAGCTTCTACTTCACTCACCTGCTTCTCATCAAGTCTGTTTGCTGATTACTATCCGCTGCCTCCGTGCACTACAGTCTCCTGCTGGCAACTCGCCTGTGTTCATCATCGTGACGGCCAGCTGACTACTATCCGCTGCCTCTGTGCACTACAGTCTCCTGCTGGCAACTCGCCTGTGTTCATCATCGTGACTGCCAGCTGATTACTATCCGCTGCCTCCGTGCACTACAGTCTCATCTCATCTTTGCTGTGACTTCCTCGAGACTGCCGCTTTCATTACCATCTGCTACACTTCGTGATCAACAGCTCCTGCCCTGCGCTGCACTCCTGTTTCCCATCGCTGTTGGTTCCTGTGGTTGCTACTGGTTACCTCCGTGTGCCGCTGAGTCCTGCTGCTGTGGTCAGCGCTATCGTCCATCTCCTGCTGATCCACTCTCCACGCCTTCACGTGTTCCACTGGTCTCTACCCTCCTGTCAGCATTGGATTTGTATCTCATCTACTACTCTCTGCTGGATCATTTCCATTCTCCTGGGTCCCCTATGAGTCCAGTTCCACGTGTTGCTGACTCCTGTGGATTCGTGTCCCTGTCGGTCTACTCACCTGTGCGCTGCACCTGCTAGACCGCTGCCTCACCTATCCAGGGACTTCCTATCCAGTCGGCCTCCAGCCGCTCAGGTACCGCTGCAATCCCATCTGACTGCTACTGCTGAACCACGGTATGCATACTTCTCATTGACTGTGCTGTGTATTGCATATCTTGCTGGACTGTGTTTGGTTCTCTCTGGAGTCTGCTATCCGCTGAGTCTATTGCCATCATTGACTGTGTTATCATTGTGCTGGACTACTTCAAGAGACTTTCTAGATTGCAGACCTGCTCAGTCATTTATATCCATATATATATCTATATTGTGCATATTACTGTGGACCGTGTATAAGGTGCCTGTGTATATCCTGTGTTGCAGTCTTCCCCTGTGCACCTCCTCACATATATATTCAGTGGTACAACTTGCTGATGTCAGACCACTGATCCCTGTTTCCGGTATCACCTGTTCCATCATCCTCTCACATAGTAGTGGTACAACTTGCTACCGCAGACCACTGACTACCTGGATACCTCCACTTGGATTCCATTCCTTCACTCAGTCAGCGGTACAACTTGCTACCCGCAGACCGCTGACTCTCATCACCTCCTTGTTTCTGTTGGACATTCCTCCTCACTATAGCAGTGGTACAACTTGCTATCGCAGACCACTGACTACCTTCACGTGTCCTTGTCCATACAGTTCCTTGTGTATTATTACCTCATTACTACCAGTGTTGCTAGTCATAGACTTTCCTGAGCATCTCATCGGCCATCATTTCATGTTCCGTGATCACCCAGCTACCAGAGTACCCTATTACCATCTACATTGCTCTGGTAAGCCTACCATCTGGTGATCCCTGGGTAAAGACTCCTAGTGCCCGTGACACCCATTATGTTAGTACAACTCACAACTGACTAGCTTTAAATGAACTTAAAGTATTAAATGCACATCATTATCTTTTGTAACATCTCTATTCTACTATTCTATTAAGAACCAGAACCCTAATATCAATCCTAGGAAAAAAATATATAAAGAAGAGGCTTTTCAACATTACCAGCTAACTGACTTGCTATTGCCTGAGATTAACCACAAATTCAGTCTCACATAATCTGTGTCTTAAGCATTATGCTGGTGCACTGTTTAAAATTCACTATTTTTAAGTTCTAGTTAGACTCTTGCAGCACTGGTGTGTAGTAAAAGTGGCTGCAATGTTCGTCAGTGCAAGCCAAAGTCATGTAAGATCAAAGGCTGCTTGTAATAAATGGCAACAGTAGCAAGCCAGAATATTATTATAATTTAATATTATTTAAATGCATCAAATACAATAGTACAAGACCCAGTGTATCAGTGAAGATTAGTAAACTGTCTACTTGAAAAAAAAAAAACCTGACGCGTTTCTCTCAATAGTGATTTCTTTAGCGGCCCTTATTCAGACTACTTTAAGAACAAAATAGATTTAATTGAAGTAGGTGGATTGCGGTTAGCAGACCTGCAAAATTTTCAGATCTCTTCCAGAATACTCGCCTCATTCCATTTTTTAAACACAGCATTTTGCATGTTTCACCAGTGGAATTCAGACTTAAGTGTTCAGTGTGGAAATGTCCCTACCATTTTTGTTCTGTCTGCACTTTTTCTTATTATACCCCAAACATACCACAGAAGAATTAATTAAAAGCATAAAATATCCTTAGCCGATCGTTTCAATTCCCTTTACTTTCGTCAGGGGCCTAGGAAAGTCAAGAGAACTGAAACAATTGCCGTTTGTTGGGCAGGAAATGTTTTGTAATGTATACTTTTTCCTTAGAATTATTTTTAATTTTTCTTGCATTTTTGGACTTTGCTTGTAGTTTTCTATATTTCTATGAAACTATTGGGAATTATGTGCTTGCATGTACATTCGAACTATTGAAGATATGCAATTAATTTTGTAGACTATTCACAGCACTTTGATGTTATTTTCTGGTAGCTAATTGAGTGCATCCACTATATATATATATATATATATATATATATTATCAGTACACTTCTATGCACTTTGTACACTTTTCACATCAGGTATTTACTAAACTGCAGGTTTCAAAAAGTGGAAATGTTGCCTATAGAGGATTCCAGCTGTTATTTTGTAGAATGTACTAAATAAATGATAACTAGAATCTGATTGGTTGCCTATAGGCAACATGTCCACTTATTCAAGCATGCAGTTTAGTAAATATACCCCTTAGTGCACAATGCATTAGTGTATCTATTGTATATGTGTATATGTATGCTGATAAAAGCTAGGGGTTTCATAGAATCATATAGATTTACAAATATAAGCAAAGCATACACTGGAATGACTGGAGTTATGACTGGAACCATCCTTCCAATAACCTGAAAGTATAAAATAATAAAATATATTAACTCACAAAATCATGTTATTTGCTCCTACAGTGATTATACCACCAATTAATGTATATAAACAGATCAATAAATAGATTAATAAAAGTGTTTAAAATTATGGCAGCTCCTCCTTATGGAAACTCGCTATCAGTAGCAGATCAATATAGAGTAAAAGTTAAGAATAAAATAGAGCGTTCATCGTGTAGCAATAAAGTACACCAAGTATGCCTATTCAAAATACTGCATAGTTACAAAAAATAGAAAGTAACTTATGTGAAAGTTTATAGTATATACAACATGACAAACCCACCTTATATGCCTTGTACCTCTTCCTCTAATCTCAGATGTGCTGTGTGACCTCCCTGCATTGCTTCAATAGAAACATGCATCTGTCAGATAAATACTCACTCTCTTGCACTCAAAAAGTAAGTGAATTAGATATTACAATGATATGGGGTTATTGGATGCTATTGCTCTGATGGGGAGTGGTGGGAGTGATATTGCTCTGATGTTGATGGCTGGCATTGTGATGTTGGGTGTGTAGGTGGTTGGTGTGATGTGGAGAGGTGGGGGTAGTATTGCTGCTATGCAGTGATGTGGTGGTAATGCTGAGATATGGAAAGGTGGGAGGGGTTTATTATTGATGTAGTGTGTGGTTTAGGGGGGTTAACAGGGGAGGACTGGCAAATTTTAGTCCAGGGGACAAGGCTCGACCAATTTTAAAGAAAAATAAAATGCAGGTGACCCAGTGACCCAGCCTGTTAGCTCACTATGGGACCAGACTGGGGGGCTTATGCCCCCTGCCCCCCCAGCCCAGCCTGGGGTTTAATGATGTACATGGTGTGAGAGGGTATTTATTGATGTAGTGCATGTGGGGTATTTATTGGTGGTGTTTGTGGGTGTGAGGGTAATCTATTAATGTTGTGTGTGTGTATGGGGGGTATTTATTGATGTAATGTGTGGGGGTATTTACGGATGTAATGTGTGGGGGTATTTATTGATTTAGTATGAAGGGTATTTATTGATGTGTGGGGTTTGTAAAATATATGATAAATGTGGGTGGCTAATAATGTAATGTTGGAGGTGACTAAGGCAAAAATTACTATTCATTAAATATGAATGCTATTTAATGTTGGGGCTAGATGGGGTTAATTGGTCTATTTGTTAAATGTGGGTGCTATTGATTTAATGTCTTAGCTAGTTGGGGGAAGGGAGGCATAAAGTGTTCACTCATTGCTTTGTTTTTCAGAAGATTAATTGTACCTATCCCTTTTCAAAACAGGGCCCTAATATTCCAGGATCCAGCAAAACAGCAACTGCGCATAAGACAGCAGCAGGTAGCAAAAGCTGCAAGAACTGGTAAGAGAGAGTCTGCCAGCTTTCCAGATAAATTTCAGACTATATATTTCCTATTGCTGCTTTGCTCACAGTAGATCCACATGCAGTGGCGCTCAAAACATTGCTGTTGTGTTTGAAGGGGAAGAAGTTGAAGGATGGCTTTACACTGTCTAAAGTTATAGCCACATTCACTGCATGATGCCCCCCTCATGTTGTCTTGATTTTGCTTACTGTCAACGTACACTTTCAATTTCCAATCCACCCCTTTAGTGAGGTACAGTGAAACATAAAGTATAATTGCAAGGAAGTTTATAGACAGGGAAGGATTTTTATGATCCTGAAAAAAACTCCCTGCAGTTTTATTTGCCCAAATTTCCCTTTTTATCCATCTTGTACATACATAGATAGATGTGTTGTATAATTATCATTTATGTAATATATACAGGGCACTGGAAACTTCATTGCACATTCATCCCCTGTATTTCTAAGATGGCCTTCCCTTTCCACAGATATATTCCCCCAATGCTGAGACTTCCCATATTGGACAGAGACAATCTGTTTCCCTACTGCATTCCGATCCCCCAGTGCAGTCTTCCCCAATACAGTGACACCACACTTTGTACATATAAACTCCTATATTACACAGAGAATCCCAGATTTGGACAAATTTATTTTAGAATAGAGATGCTCAGATTTGCGCTTTTTCAGAATTGAAAACGAGGCAAAACGTCATCGTTACATCGTCAGATTGTTAGGAACTCCCAAGTCAGTACAGTGAAACTCGGGAACTACTCAGAAGGCCAGGTGTTCGCTGGAGCCCCTAGTGGTGGGGACAGACTGGGCTGCGGGCCGACCGAGGGTCGAGTAGTGTATACTGACTTAAAGGAGTTTCCCAGAAGTGGAGTGATTGGTGGACTGTAGTATAAGAGAAATCCAAGGTCCAAAGGTCACAGGCACAGATGCAATATCCAAGGGCAAACGAAGGGTCAAACTCACAGGCAGAGAAGCAAAATCCGAATTCCAGGCAAAAGGTCAAGGTCAGAAGAGAAGGGTCACTGGTCCAATAACAAGCAGGGGTCAAACACGGGTAGTCAAATCTAAGGTAGCAGGAACCTAAACGGATAGTACAAGCAGGCAGCAGGACTGAGGACAGAACGCTATAACCGGCAGTGAGGCTGCAGACCTCACTGCCTTAAATAGTACAGATGGCCAATCAGAACCCAGTTCAGAATGTGTCCTCAGCTGCAGCATAATGGATATGCAGAGCCTGCAGCCAATCATGTCTAGAGAGTGCCAGCAATAATGAAGCCAAAATCAGCCTTGATTGGCTGAACTTGAGAGACATGCAGGGCTGGCCCTACCTACACTTATGCGCACGCGCCCGGCTGTTTGACAGCTGGGCGCGGAGTCAGTGAGACCAAGGCGTCCCGGTTGTTGCCCAGGCAACCGGGACACAGAAACCGGAAGTGACGCCCTGGTTGCCGTAGCAACGGCCGGTACGTCACTAGGAGCAGCAGGAGAGTCGCGGCGGTGCCCGGAGCCGTTGCTACCACTAACAGTACCCCCCCTTGAGGAGGGGTCAAGGAACCCCGACATCCAGGCTTCGTGGGGAACTTCTTGAAAAATTCTTTAACGAGTCTTCCAGCGTGGAGACGCCTCTGCGGTATCCAACATCGCTCCTCAGGGCCATAACCCTTGCAATGAACGAGGAATTGGACTTGACCTTGAACCCTCCTAGAATCAAGGATTTTTTCAATAGCATATTCGTGGTCTCCGTTCACCATCAGAGGCCTGGGCCTGTTAGAGAGAGACCGATTAAACTTGCTGGGAGCAGCGACTTTCTTCAGACGTGAACAATGAAAGGTCGCAGGAATTTTTAAGGAAGTGGGTAGTTTCAATCTAAATGCCACTGGATTAATTTTCCTCTCAATTGGAAACGGTCCGATGTATCGGGGCCCCAGCTTCCTACAGGGTTGCCGCAACTTGATGTTCCATGTGGATAACCAAACGTGATCCCCCACTTTCAATGAACAGGGTCTACGGTGACGGTCAGCGAAGATCTTGGATTTTCGGGAAGCTTGACCTAGTGCACTGTGCACCTTTTTCCAGACGGACCTTAGCCTGGCCGTAAAAGCAGGCGTTCCGGAATCCCCACAGGGAACAGTAGTAGAGAATGAATTGGATTTTGGGTGAAACCCGAAGTTGCAGAAAAACGGGGACGTGTGAATAGTGGAATGGCAAGAATTATTGTACGCGAATTCTGCCCAGGGCAAAAGAGAGGACCAATTATCGTGAAATTTAGACACATAAATGCGCAAAATCTGTTCCAAAGTTTGGTTCGTCCTCTCTGTCTGTCCATTCGACTGAGGATGATATGCTGAAGACAGACTGATAGAGATCCCGATGGACTTACAAAAGGCTTTCCAAAACCGGGCAATAAACTGGGATCCTCGATCTGATACTATATCTTCAAGAGTCCCATGAAGACGAAAAATATGCGTCAAAAACAAGGTGGCCAGGGTCCTGGCATCCGGTAGCTAGGGCAAAGATATAAAATGTGCCATTTTACTGAACCGATCGACAACTACCAGGATGGTGTTATGTCCTGCAGATACTGGTAGGTCAACAATGAAATCCATCGACAGATTGGTCCAAGGCCTGCTCGGCGCCGGCAAGGGGAACAATAGCCCAGAAGGACGGTTCCTATCGGTCTTGTTTTTAGCACACTCAGGACAAGCCCGAACATAGTTCTCCACATCGTCTGACAAAGTGGGCCACCACAACCAACGAGAAAGAACCTCAATAGTCCTATGGATTCCTGGATGGCCAGCAGAGCAGTTGTTGTGGCCTTCAATGAGAACAGATTTCCTTAAATGGACGGGGACAAATAATTTGTTGACCGGTGTCTGAACTGGAGCGATTCTCTAGAAGCGCCGGATAGTTGCTCCTAGATCCTGGGTGAGACCAAGATGAACAGCAGTTGTAGGAACAATAGACAACGGGTCCGGAGACTGAGGATGATGGGCCAAAAAACTTATATGAATTATATAAATAACTAAATGTTGTAATGCGAGTGTGTGCGTGCGTATTTTACCGTGCGATCGCATCACGCCACGTGTTACGTGGCGTACGCTTCGCAATCGCACGATGAAACCAATATTAAACCAATATACTTTCGTTCATCCAATTATACAACTTCGACAGTCCACCCTTTGATAGTACAATAAACTATCACCTTAAAGATGTTATATGCAGGATCTCAGTACCACGTTTCATTGTAATGTAATACAAATTCCCCTTGGTGTATGACCACGCTGTTTGTAGATCTAAACAAGTTATCATAAGAGAGAGTCTTAATCCTCTAAACGATTTCTTCTTTTACTATAGACCGTACATTTCTGGAGCTTGGAGATAACCTTTTGTATGCCCTTCAAGGGTGCAATAAAACACTTAATACATTATTTGGAAAGGTACAAGGTACAAAAGAACATGTATCAGCTATACAGAATTCTCTACTACAGTTCTTCAAGTTTAACAGGTTCTTCTGTCCAACGCATGTCTTTAAGCTCAGAATACATTTAAACACTTCATGTTCATCAATAGATCATCCTATGTCTATCAATAATGTCATATGCAATCTCCTTCAGCTTGCGTTAATATACACACTTCTAATAATGTCATCAGTTCTTTTCATCAACACTTGTGGGCGGGCTATTGTCTGTTCATTCTTCCCAGTCTCCCGATACTCAGAGTTAACAGTGATCGGCTTGCAAAGTATTGGGAGACTTCAGACTAAGGGACCTAGGTGTCGTACTTTTTTTCCTAGTGACCTCCAACCCATAGTTTGGGTACCTCAAGAATATTTAGTGGAAAGAGAACTAATCCTACTTGATATAATCACTGAGGCACGTGAGAGCACGCCCAGCACTTTGTTTGGTCTAAAACCTTACCCTCCCCAGAATGATAATCATTCTCAAGGATGCCTGCTCAAGTCCGAATATTACTGGACTGGGATCGCTGGGTGTATCTCTTTTCTAACCATGGGGTCGCCGTACTTACGGACATAATGCTACTCAGACAATAGCCCCTCGCACTTTCTCCAAGTTCCAAGGTTTCCAAATTTTCCTTTACCCCTGAATTGAATAGAGTAATTGGCTGGACCGATTATGCTACTAACTTCGCCTTCCTCCCCAATACCTCCTTATCATTACCTGAACCAGCCTCTGTCACCTGCTAATAATCAAAAGAATTAACCGTCCTGAGAAGAGAATGAAATGAGAGAACACAAAACAGGAAAAACTACAACTTCATGCTGGGCAACAGTCTTAGCCTTTGGCTCAGGTGCTACTAACTGCATTTGAGGCCTTCCAGAACAGACTCATGAGTGCCCTTGGACCCTTCTCTGAGTGTTGGCCCCTCTGCAGTGGGTGCAATGGGCACCAGTGTGTCTCTGCTACCCTTGAAGCAGTGATGCTGGTAGCCTACACCTGGTACCTGTCTGTCAAATAACCTGAGCCTAAGAAATTTCTGCTCCACAACTTACTCTCCCGATCCAACATCCTGACAGTTAGTGTGACCTTTCAGGAAACAGTGTTTTGGACGTTCTTGGTTGCTGTCTCACTATCTACCTTCTCTCAAGGTCTAACCTAGCCTCCCAGTTACAATCTCATCTCACGAGGGGTCAAGAACATTTCAAAAACTGACAGGTTAGGAGTCTGCCCAGGAGTGATCTTTTGGTAGCGGGAAAGGACTAGTGGCCGAAGCTATCAGTCACTTCAATCAAGTTCCAACTCTTATTCTATTCAATTCGTTCTACCGAGTACCACTACTTTATGTTCACACTGGTTTATGGCTAATTGAAAGTATGTGATTTTTACCACTACTCATACATTATACCTCTATTATCAATAACATGAATACTCCTATCATCTATTATAACTCTAGGACTATCACATTGAATAACAAAAGTTTTGAGTATGACACAGTAATACATTAGACACATTTCAATACACCTTTACCCAGACATTTTTCATTGGTACACCAGTGTATACTTGAGGATCCTGCATGGTGGTAATTGGATGACGTGTATTTGTTTTACCTGGAGGAAAAACCCATCAGCAGGAGGGATATGGGATAGCTCTATTGGTATCATTTTCCTGACATTCTCTTAATCAAGATAGGACGTTGCCGTCCTACTAGTTTGAGACTAAATATCTGGTGCATCCCAATATACTCTTACCAGCTTGCACATACCTTCTGTACCCAGCTGAGCCAGACCATTTGCTGCCTCCTCTGGGACTGGGAGATACCCTCTGGGAGCTACTGGTCTGCCTTGTCCATCTCTCCAGAGTCCACCAGACTCCTCACCACATCTCTTCACCTTCCAGACAGTTTATTCCTCAGGTAACACAAATCTTAATATATTAACCAATATGTGTATGTGTGCATGTGTGTGTGTGTGTTCACATTTTAAAACTAAAACAATACAACGAAAAACAAAACAAAACATAGATTTGTTAACTGTCACATAAAACCCTGCTGTCTATTTGACAGCTATGTTCACCCTGGTGTGACAGCCATGTATGGTCGTGTGTGTAAGTGTGGACCTTACTAGCAGCTACTTTAGTTGGTAACTGTGTCACTGTATAAAGTCCTCTATGTAGTGTCCTAATCATGTGCTGGTATTGCTATAAAACGATTTCTCAGTCACCTCAACATCGCCCCCTAGACTAGAAAAATGCTAAAAACCAATGTATATCAATCGATTTTCCCTCTGCCAACTCACATGTCATTCTCAGTACCTCACATTCAGCTACTTGACTAAGTGGGAAAGGCAAAGGGGTCTATTTCTATAACACTTTCTTCAAATATAACAGTATCCAGTACATGCCTGTCTAACAGTGAAAATGATAAAACATGAAAATTCTACATTTTCTAGGGTTTCACATTATTTCGTATCTTGTGGTAAAAATCCTACTCCAATGTTCTATACAGAGATGCATATCTGTATGCCTAACCTCCAGCAATCTCCTATCCACCCTTTGTGCCTCCATATAAAGGCACATTTTTGTACAGGAGGCACGAATCATAAAACAAAAAAACAAAACAGATATGCAATCTATAAAACATGAATCGTATTTCCACAACAGAACCTTTCTGCTTAAAATCAGCAGTTTCTATACACATGAAAACAAAACCCCTGACTGTTTCTGTAACTCATGTCAATCTAGTGTGTGTATCTCTGAATTTGTCTTATGTAAAAACAAAAAAAATATGTCTTAGCCCCATTGTTGAGACTGTGTCTGATTTTATCTCTACGAGAGAGAGAGAGAGAGAGACTAGCGTTTGTGTAAAGAATGAGAAATAATGAAAGCAATGAATGATGGGAATACAAAGATTTGTATACAAACATACATGCAGAAAGGGAGATTTTTACAACAAAATGACAGCTGGATTGGACTCTGACTCTATGGGGAAATGGCTGTATTCATTTAACTATGATCCCTCCCAAGAATGACTAGGGGTTCTTAACCGTGCAATCCAGTGTCGTCCGTCATTTGTTCATTATGAACTCGGTATCTCATTGACTACATACCTTTTCAATGGACTTTCCTAACTTATAATAGAGAAATGTAAAAATTAACTGTTGATGACTCATCTGAGATACATAAACGATATTTTGGAGCAAGTATGTATATACTTCATTGTTGGATAATGATTCTCAACCAAACAAATTATCATGAGACACTGCAGCTTAAAACAAAGAGTGTTCCAATTGTCTATTATTAGTTAGTCTTTCAAGAGTAATCTTTCTATTTCTCTACCTCACCCCTTTAAACACTAGGGGCTAGATTTACTAAGCTGCGGGTTTGAAAAAGTGGGGATGTTGCCTATGGCAACCAATCAGATTCTAGCTTTCATTTATTTAGTACCTTCTACAAAATGACAGCTAGAATCTGATTGGTTGCTATAGGCAACATCCCCACTTTTTCAAACCCGCAGCTTAGTAAATCTAGCCCTAAGTCTATATTTCTTTCGTATACCTTTATCTGTGAAGAAAAGACAAGATAGTTATCTTTAAACAACAAACAAACTAAACATTCTCATTCTTTACCATCGGCCAGCGATTTAGAAAAACAAACATGTGACAACATAAAGCAAACAAACAAAATCAACAAGGATTACCTTTTAAATAAGTTTCTTTCTACATTTTGCACCTTAATACTTACCACAGATTAACTCTAGAGTCAGCTATATTTCTGCCCCAGAATATTAGTTGTTACAGAGTGTGCAATCAATTGTAGGGGAACCTCTGAGAGAAGTGTATGCCTCCTTTGTGGATGTCTATGTGATTTCCAACCCAGGTAACCATTCTTCTCTCTACACAGTTCCTACTCATGTGTCCCTTCTTACGGCAGTAGAAGCACGTCCCTGTCATGTCTGCACAATGTTTTGCTAGGTGTCCTATTTTATTGCATTGAAAACACTTCCTCAACTCATGTTGTTTCTCTTCCTTTTTACAATCTCTCCTAATGTGTCCTTCTTCTCTGCAATTGTAACATCTCACTATTCTGTGTTTCCTGTTATGTGGGTTGTATGCTGGTGGTCGTGTGTGCATTCCCCCTTGTGCTGGGATACTTACCATCATTACCCTATCACTTAGTGTCTCTTTCTGTTTATTTTTATCATGTCCTATAGCTGACTCCCTGAGAACACTTACAGTACTTCCTTTCCAGTATGGTAATGAAGTTTGCACCCTTCTTTTCAAGTTTTCCATGAGGCCATCCATTAGAACTTTAACAGCAACCTCTCTGTAAAATACATTATCTTTTATGTCTGATACCCCAGTATATTTGGCCATCTCTATCAGAGCCCTGCAAAAATAGTCTGTTGCATTTTCACTCTTTCATCTTTTTGCTTGATAGTAAAAACTTTACTCCAGTCCACTATCACTGGAAAATATATGGCCAACCGTGTGATTATTTGTCTAATATTGTCCTGATTATCATCCTCGGTTAAGGATTCATCCTCCTCCAACATACAATCCTTAATGAACGTTTGTATATCAGTATTGAGGGGAAGACAGGTCTTTAATAATACTCGCCAATCATTATTAGTTGGCTCGTACACATTACAATAATATCTAATAAACTTCTGACATTTGGCCAAATCTTTCCTAGGATCAGGGAAATCAGACAAAATTGAAAATGTTTCAGACCTAGTGCATGTATCATGCTTTGCTACATGTTTTAAGGGAACGTCACCATCTCTGTCCGCTTTCCCATTGGGAACTGTTGTAGTGCAGACAGGATGTAAGTCTACCAAATGACGATGTTCTAAACTAGTTGCTGAAATTGCTGCTGTAGTACAATGGATGTCTCCCCCTGTGTTAACCTTTACATTATTCTCACCACTTTCAGCCGCTGCCCCTGCTGGTGGGACCGTCCCTCTTCTTTGTCCTGAAACATTACTTTTAACACTACTTAAAACAACA
The DNA here is from genome assembly GCF_038048845.1 of Mixophyes fleayi. Taxonomy (NCBI): domain Eukaryota; kingdom Metazoa; phylum Chordata; class Amphibia; order Anura; family Limnodynastidae; genus Mixophyes; species Mixophyes fleayi. The sequence continues at coordinate 182,242,198 of NC_134402.1, read as the reverse complement.
TACACGTTACTAGTTACAGTTTTTAAATTTTTGGTATTGGCTGTACTATCCGCCCCGACCGAATTTGTCGGGGGCGTGTTTGCACTCAGTTCACCACGCTTTGCAATGCACACTTCCGGAATGCTTGTTTCCGGTATGCTTACTTCCGCTGAACACGCGTTTTTCGCCACACTCACTTCCGCGGTGCATTCGCTGCTCTGCCACGTGTTACCTTCCATTTGCCACGATTTTAAACAATGATTATGTGCATTTCTCACTTTCGTTGACTGAATCAACCGTACTTTATCTTTTACGGTATTTAGTACCTCTGCATTAAAACTCCCTATTGTTGGAAAAGGCCTATCACAATCTTTTGGTCATTTCAACCCACGTGTCACAGTACACAGTTGAGTATGCACCATATTTTTTACACATGAGAAATCTCGCTGACTCAATAAGGCCTTCTTTAGGCAGTACATTGGCCATCTCTAGCGTATGCTTAGCACCCATGTTAAACAATACCTTCAGCACGGAACACAGACACATCGCAATGCTCTGTTCTTTCCGGCCAACAGTACTCTTTTATGTGGAACACAGACACACCGCAATGCTCTGTTCCTTCCACCAAATAATACTCTGTTGCTACAATCACCGCTAGAGATCTCTAATGCCCGGTGAACGTATTTCCATTAGCCGCGTCCACTCGCTTTTTTCTTGTTCCGAACAAGAATCCCTAACACAGAAATATCACTGTGGGCCCCAAGGGCTATCAGCTCCTCGATACCCTGGCTCACCACAAAATCTGCTGAGTTTATTATCGCTGGGAGCGCGAGTTGATACAATCAACCTACCTTTCCAGTATAATTCCTCCTAGCTGCTTCACCAATTCGCACTGATGGTAGTCGTGTGGTTAGATCGCACTGCCTACCAATACTAATTATTAGCAGACCTTGCGATCTTTTGATAGCGCTTTTGCGAAAACCTGGTTTTCGCATTCGGTATATCTGCCCTGTATACCGTCCTTCAGTTGGGCAACCCGCCTCGTCAGACAGCAACTGAGCACAATGAATAATAAACAGTGTATCTACGTTACAAAATCACACACTATACACCTTTTCTGCGCAGAAAATTAAAAGTTCCCAACAATAGTAATAATATCTCAGAGGCTTTCACAAGTAATTATACTATGCATATAATAACTATCAAAATGATTGTTCAACCACGTGGCAAATCTACCGGAAGTTCGCGTACGCACAGCAGGAAATACACATACGCTCAGCAATGCAACACATTTTAAAACGTAAAACGACAATAAAAAGAAACATTTTTCTTTCTTGTCCCTAGATTCAAATTAGCGTTCCTTCAGTCTATGCAACAACGGATATTCGGTTTCGCAACACACAGTGAACCACAGGTCTTAAACACATTGCGTTCTTTCCTGTTATGCGACGCGTCCGCCAATCCACCCTTTGTTGAGGAACCGAATACCGTGAGCGTTGCATACCTGCCGATAACGTAACTCCTAAACTCACGAGCCCCCAATTATTAAAGTAATTCTATCGTTTTAAAATAATCATTGCCCAATCAATTGTATGTGTTTCCAATGCACAAGGTGGTTTATTTTTGTCAGATGTAAATAGTCAACAATTCAATACATTATTATATTATGATAAAGTACAGTACAGCACAGCCAATACCAAAAGATAAGTACATACCAATGCTATCGCATGCGCTGGCTGCGCACCCACGGGACCCGGTGGACAGTATACCTGTTAGAATACTGTGTCAGAGTTGACTGAGAACCAGGGGGTGTGCAGCTATGATTATGTACAGTACAGTGTTACACTTGAACAATAGAGATGACGTAGATTGTTTCTATAGGTCCAGACGTTGGGTGGGTCCAGGGTAAACAGATCATAGGTAGATTCAATCTAAGGAATCCAAAGGTGGGGGTCATCTCTCCAGGGGGTCTGCTCCTTTCATAGCCAGCATCATACAAAGGATTATTCCCTAATATCAATAACTAAAGTATGCAATGTGCGATCTCTTCTCCGACTGCACCAGTCAGCTGCTGATGAATAGGGTTTCAGTATGATACCAGACATGCCACCTTTCCCACAACCTGAACCATATATCACTGAAGTGTACGTATAATCATTATATATATATTTATATATATATATATACTACTAATAAACCAAATATTATCTGCTCATAAAAAGTGTCAAAAAAAGGGGCTTTCCCAAATAAAGGGCAGCTTTAAAGTGCAAAAAGTGTCCCATTGAAAGCATAGGCTGAAACTCAATGTTCGTCACCTTTGACCTCTCGCAAGTGGCTTTTATTGTGCATAATGTAGGACAGTACGGGACAGCCTAGTGCTTCAAAATGGCTACACATGCCCCTCGGGGGGTGTTTTAACACCCATCATGATGTTATTAAGCCCCCATCAAGACACGGCCATGACCCTGACCCGATGCCGGATTCCCAAATGTTGGGAGGTATGCAAACTGAGAGGAGCATTTAATTGAATGAATGCTAAATATCCATTTAATTAATGTTCAATAAGTAGTCACTTTGACTTCTTTGGTATAGTAGAAAAATTGGCTAAAGATGCTGGTCTTTCTTATTCTCACACTAATAAATTCTATGTAAAGTTGATCAATGTATTGCTAATATGTCATCTACTATTGGTTCCAATTTACACACAATCTAATAGTACTGTTAGGCATGGCAGCATGACACAGGTCTACGCTTTACTACACTAGTATCCTTTCATCCAGGGAAGTCCTGTTCCATGTGGAAAATTGCATTTCATGCTTTTTGTTTTTTCTCATGCTAATCTTGTTTCTTTTCCAAGGGGTGGCCACTATATGGCATCACAGGATTTCCACTGCAGATTGAGTAACAGCAATTAGAAAACTGTGTACAGTGATTACATGGCCAGGAACCAGTCCTGGACATAGCACTACACCTGGTTGTCAGTGACAATGAGGGCACTGCAATGTTGACATAACAATGGGGTATTCTGTAATATGGCTTCAAAGTGAAACCTGCAACTGGGATTGCTCCAGCGCGATAGAAACTTTTTGCTGTTCTATGTGTTCAGCGTGTTTTATTAAGTTATTTTGGCTTGAATATTTCAATTATTGTCACTGTTTCTTTTGATTGGACTATGTAAATCAATCAATGCAATTAATACTTTCATTGATTACTAAATTAAGAAGCAGAAATGTGTATTGTACCTTGTGAAATAAGTTTTTGTGTGTTGTAGCTAATAAAGTTGTTGAACAGAGCTACTGTAATCCTAAATCTGAGATATTTACTTGCATGTGTGCTAAGAATTCATATATAGACATTACATTTCCTTGGGGTAATAAACCACTCTACTATAGCCTTCAAAATGAAAATAGATGAAAATTATTAAGCGACTAGCAACAACATGATAACTGTAGTCTATATATGATTTATTAAAGGGTGCTGTAGGAGTCTCCACTCTCACTCTCTTAATGACATTTATACTACACCTGAATAAAACAGATCTACATATACAAATATGTTAACATTGCCTATCACTTTTCTCCTCCAGAGCATTGATTTTTTCAGCACTGATGAAGAAAATTTACAAAAGATGAAACGTAGATTATCATCATATTTCCTTAGTCTGCAGACTCATGAGTCAGTACTTCTACATGTTGTTGTAACATCTAGCAGTCTGTAGAGACTGTTTCTGTTCCCCGTGCCTAGTCATGATTGATGAGTGTGTCACTACACACATGGTCTCCTACATTCCAGAACCTCAGGAACATCACATCATTAGAAAATCCCCTTCTCTTGCTATTTGTTCCTGTGATTTCCATCTTGGCAATACTGGAAGGAATTCCCATCTTGACAGGAAGATTTTTTTAGCTTTATTTGTAAATAGCATTGACTAGCTCTAACATTGCTAAAACCTCGACAACCATTTCCAGGTTTCTATCTTAGTGGAAAAAAACTCTGTTCTAAGATCTTATTAACACAATCTTCATTTGTCAATTAAACAACCAAAGTTGAATGTAAATAAAATGAAATTAATGGCAATGTAGTGTTCTGATAGTGGTTTGCCCACTTAATAGGCAACATTGCAATCCACTTGTAAGGGCTGTTATCAACCAAATAGTTCCATGTCTTCTACAGGACGCTACTAAGATGGTACAAGTAACACATAACTCATATTAAGATGCATCTTTAAATGTTTTATGCATTGTATAATAAGTTGTTTTATCATTTCACATTGAGGGAAGCATTTTGACCTGGTATTATTTTATTTTTTATTTTAGTAAAATAAATTTTGGTTAATTGGGAAAGAGTTTATGATAGGTAGGATTGATAGATGATTAAAAGGCATCAATGCATCTAAACTAAGCAGTAATTAAAAAAAACAACTTAAAACTTGGTTGGACTTTGATTTAACATTTTCTACTTTTCCACTATATGTTTTCCTAAACTCACAAAACTAAGTGTATACTGACCTTTGGGAGCAGTTCTCAGTACAAGAGGGTAAGCGCACACCTTGAAATGTGCTTGGTGGACAAATTGATTCACTTGCTTAAATATTGGAACAGAGTGGGACTTTTGGGTTTTTTGCAGTGATAATCGAGCCTTTACAGGCTGTTTCTGAGCCATCGAACCTCTAAGCCACACAATCCTATGCTTTCAAATGCATTTTCTGTTCACTTGACCTGACTTCAGGTTCTCTGACTGAGCTGTACACATAACACACCCATTGCTTAATGCTAGTCATCATACTCAATTCTTGTGTTAAGCTCCCTATTTAAACTCTATCTATCTGACATCACATTGCTCTTCATCTGTTTTCTTAATTACTGTGTGTGATGTGCGGGTCTGCAAAGCCTGTCTAATCATGTTCATAACAAGTCTCTTCACCTGAAACTTACACACCCTTGCAGTCTGCTATCGTTCCTTATATAGTATGGATTGAAATTCCTGGTATTCTTACTCTCACTTTGCTTTCTGTAAATTAGTATTTTCCTGTGACTCCAGAACATGGTTATTTTGATGATTCTTTCTGAACAGCCAACAATCTACAATTATATTCGCCCACAGGAACTACTTCCAAATGAACTGTGGCAGGTCCTGATAATGAAATCCACCTCAGCCCAGTTCAACTTCCTGTTTGGCACATTAGAAGTGAGTGTGACACATGTATTTTTGTAATGATAGATTATAAAAAATATTGAATTTATACACTTTAATGGCCAGGTTCCTCTGCCTAATACTGTATAAAAGGTTTTGCAAATTAGCTTGTGCAAAATAATTTGTTCTTGCTCATCTCAGATATGTTTGATGAAATTGAGATCTGGTGATTGGCTAGGCGACTGCATTGAGCTAAATGCACTGTAATATTCCTGAAAATTTCTAGGACTTCTCTACTCTTTTGATGTACTGTAGAGTATTATCCTACTGGAACAGTCCATTTGCAGAAGATATCTGATCAGCATTAATGTTTCGATATGTGCTGTTATTCAAGTACTGCCTTACTCATAACAACAGGTCCCATGTGTGTCATGATACCACAGACCACACTATTACACCACAACTAGCAGTTTAATTTCTGGCAATCAGCAGAACTGATCTATGACCTCATACATTTTTACTATACCCAGTCCTCCCATCAGCTTGAACCAGCAAGAATCATCATTCATCAGACCAAGCAATGTTAATCCAATCTGCCAAGGTACCAAGTTTGTCTTCAACCCACTGCAACAGCACACGTCTGTTTTTTACTAACAGGAGTAGAACTCATTTTGGTCACTAACTGTACTATTCCATCTACTACTATTGATTGTGTAACATATTATGGCTTTGGTGGCATCACTGTAGTCAGGGCCGGTGCTAGGGTCCATGGCGCCCTAGGCATTTTTACAAAATCGGCACCCCCCCCACAAAAATCGTTACCATTCTGTGGCGCCCTCCAGAGCCCGGTGCCCTAGGCAAGTGCCTAACCTTGCCTAATGGGAGCGTCGGGCCTGACTGTAGTACTCAGTTAGTAGTTGTCTGTTACACTGCATTCAACATTTTAGCCTCTATCATAGCCCATTATCAAAAGTACTTTCCAAGTACTGCTATTGGCTGAATGTTAATTTAGTTCCGGCCAATTCTTGAAAAAGTTGTGACATTGCTATCGAAGTCGAATAATTGGATGAAGTCGGCTAAATTTATTAATATTGCTTTACCATGCAATTGCGATTAGTACGCTATGTCATACAGGGTTTAATACGCAATCACACAGGTAAACAGCACATACACATACATTCACACCTACATTTGTAAATAGGACACATTTATTAAAGTTCCAACTCACACTTATTTATTAATAAACAAATTAGAGATTATTTATACATAGATAAAACTACAGTAAAGGTATTTATGGTGCCGGCCCTCAGAAATGTATGTCGTTTGGTCTCATGTTAATCCATATTTTACCAGCAGAAATCCAGTATCAACAGAGGAGTAATCGTACATAGTGATCACAAGTGATGAATAGTATGAGATAAATACTCAAAAGCACTTTGTTTAGGGGTCAGTTTAAACTAGTTTTTCGGCATGAAGACATGTATGCAACAGTTGAAGTGAGTTGCCCCCATCTTTGGAAAGAGGATCAAATGAACTGATGTATAACCAGCAGTCTACTGGAACATTGTAAACCCTGGACCAATGAAGAACTTTTTTAGTGTTATCTGTGTATAATTATTACATCATCATTGTTTTTTATAAACCAAACTGTATTTAAACTGGCCTCTGTTACAGGAACCGTCGCTTTGCCAACAGACATCAGCTTTGACAACAGTTTCTGGATCCAGGGTGCGCTGCATATGTATAGGTTATACTTTGTAACATTCTTATTTTGCTGATTATATAATGATATATTACATTTATTTTGTGCGTTGGAACCACACTGATCGCTAGACAGACATGGACATAACATGGCTGTGCATGAAAACTCCTGCAGTGCTTAGTACCATATCATGCTCATTACCATATCAAGTGATTGAAATCTTTTATTTCTTCTTCTACTGAATTGCACACACGAGAGCTTATGGTAAGTTGAATGCAAATTGCATTTCTGGCAGGCACAATAAGCACTATTTCCGACAATAGTGTTGTATAAAGGTAAATTAAACACCTGAAACGCAATTTGCGTTCAACTTGACATGAGCCCCGCAGTGCATTGATCCCTATCTATGTTTAAATACCACTCTTTGCTCATGTGCTGTCACTGATTGAAAAGCTATTTACAAGGGGAGGTATTCCTATGAAAGTGCCCACTCAGTGTATATAAAAACAACACAGTAATTCCATATAGTAAGGAGAGCTTTAAGAAAGCCTCTAAGAAGGGACTTATGGAAGGCTATATGTAAATCATGCACAAATATGTAAATGTTTGTTTAATTTTCAATGAGATTTAAAATGATACATACTGTATGGTACATATTGTACCTTATAAAGACGTGCAAGTACAAAGTCGACTATTACATATTCTATCTCCAGTTTTGCCTAAGGCTTGCAAGATCAGTGAGTCATATACTCTTGCACTAATGTAAAGACTACTTAATATTATAAAGTTTGCCTATTGCTATGTTGTTATGTTAGGGTTATGCTTCAAAATCCTCAATAATACACTTAAAATAACAATATTTAACAATAACAACACTAAACACTTTTTTGCAAAATATATTTTCTAAAATCTAGCATTTAAACTAAGATATTAACATTTGTGTAGATCTGTAATATGCACAAAGTGTAAAATGCATGTAGATGTAAGGATAAAATAAACCCTATGAACGAACCTAGAGAATAACAGAAATAAAACAATGACTTTTAATGTCTGACATTAAGATTTCAGCAATGAGTAAGCATCTGACTTTTTATAATAAATTCACTCATTACAGCACTGTCAGAAGCATCACAAATTCCATATCCCTCAGGTATTATAAGAACTTGCTCTACTTAACATACTAATTTGGAACTTGTCCAGAAAAGCACTATAAAACCAGGTGGAGCATTTGACACTGGTGTTCCAGATTACTGTTGTTTGATCCCATGTGTTTACACATTTGAATGTAACCGTGTATGGTGCACAGCTAAGCAGGGTTTAAAAAGCACTTATTTGGTGAATTCTATATATAAAGCGCTCAGATGCCTGTTAATGGATCATCAATCTGACAAATTACACTTGGAGTATTGGGGACAGAAAAACTAAATGCAGTGATCATGTAAGTAAATGATGTTACCTGACTGTGTTCAGACATGGATTGTAGGACAATATTACAGAGAATACCACTGAAAAGATTAGTTTGGAGAGAAATGTATTCTATATAATATGTGCAGTATGTAAAATGACTGCACTGATTGTCTGTTAAATTATATAGCTCGGCCAATTTATGTAAGCTGGGGCATGTTATTTTGCAGTGCAGCTGATCGCGATTTTCAAAACTGAAGATATTGTATGGGAAGGAGGAAACGAATTTAATAATGCAAAATAAAAAAAAGAGAGTATGAGGGTTGGAAGACACAAAGTATTACACAGTGAGTGCAAATAAAAAGTTAAAACCTCAATGTAAACAGAACTGAAAGTACACATGGCTTGGGGAAGCAATACTGAGGGTTGCAAATTATCCTCCTCCCTCTCTTGTGCATGTGTATGTGTGTGTGTATATGCGTGTGTCTCTCCCTCTCAGTCTATAGCAGCAGCTTCAGCCGCAGCATCCCTTCAATTCACACAGGAGGTTTGGTCTCTATAAACCATTCAGCAACAGAATCTTCCTCTCCTCCTCCATGCAGAAACGCCAGTACTTGACTACAGCATCATCTCCCTTGAAAACCAACATATGATTTTTTTTACGCCTGTTTTTTTTTTTCTACTGCTTGTTGGAAATTTGCTAACCTAATTCAGCCCCCTCTACACCCCCCTTGCTCTTCTCTTTCTCATCATCACCACCTCAAGTCTACTGGGTCCTGCAAAACCTCCGCCCCATCAACCTCTTGTTGCTGCGCCAAGAAATAACCTCTGCTACCCCCTCGCAAAAGCAATCCTTCATTCAATTAGATCTATTGCAATCTACCCAGGAACCCCAACACGGGGGTGGGGGGTGAGGGGTATAGAGGGGCAACAAACTGAAAGCAAAACGAAGACAGCCGGGGAGATAGCTTACCATGAGATTGCAATACACATCTTCTTCTTCCACCACGTCTCTGGCTGCCGGTCTTGCACCTTGTTTGCTGCCTGGTCCAGGATCTGGTCTTGCAGGTGGTGGCTGCTCCTGCTGTTGGGGTTGTTGCTACGGTGCCCTTCTGTTTTTCCTGTGGACTTCGGCTGCGGTGACTGCCTCCTCCTCCTCTTCCTCGTCTTCTTCTGCTGGAGGTGCTGGAGCAGGTGGTGCTGCAGTGACCGGTGCTCCTGGTAGTACTGGTGCCTCTGGTGCTGCAGCATCAACACATTCTCCGGCTCCTCCTCTCCCTGCTGCAGTGGTGGCTGGCGGGGCGCTTCTGGCTGCTGTTGTAGCAGGTGCCGGTGGTGGTGGAGTGCATTCCTCCGGTACAGGTGGAGCTGTATGTTATACCTCCCCAAGTGTGGGGTCTGTACAGGAGCTGGCTCAACGCTCCCGGGTGGTGATTGAGGGCAAAGTGCAGGGAACAGCTGGAACAGAGGGGCGCAAGAGGAAGGTGCCAGAGGAAGGGGACTCGATTACTTCTGGGAGGAGAAGAGGACAGGTGGTCAAAGGGCAGGTGGATGGAAACATAGACAAGCAGCAGACAGTGTCAGCGGTGAGTACTGCATCCCAAGAAGTAGCGACTGCTAACAGCTGGATAGCACCTTCTGCCAGTAGTGTCACCACAATTGCCACAATCACTATCGCTGGCTTCTCTGACTTCGCCACAACAGACAGTGCACCTTCCTCTGTCGCGCCTGCAATCCCCCAGTCTTACCTGGTGAAAGTGCATCAGGTTTGGGCGGTGAAATCTGCAGGCTTGGAAAAGGACTCGCTTATAACTATACAGGGGGATTTCGGTTCAGGTTGTCTGAAGCTAAAGGAAGACAGCAGGTATATTTTCTTCATGGATCCAACCAACAGTAGCTCAATCTTTAGGGCTTCCTTCCCACCCTTGGAGACTGGCAGGAATCTGAAGAAAGACGTTGGCAGGGTGCTATGCAAAGGTTGTGGTAAGTCCTCACTTTTTGTTAGTCATTGTTAATATGCACTTTTAATTATAATAAGTGTATATTGACCAAGTTTTCACAATGTTTTGTTGAGCAACAACATAATGAAAGTAAGAAAAAAGTTAATTTATGCAGTATTTAAAAGCCAATACTTACAGTGAAAGTTGTCATTATTTCTACTTTGATGTATTTGTTATTAAAATAGATTTCATTATTTATGTATGTAAATGAATGCTGGAAATACAGTTTGAGATGTGTTTGACTAGTGATGATAACTTTGAAGCTAAGCCAGATGGGAGTTTAAGAAGGTGTTCTTAGTATGGTGCATTGTGAAATATTATTGCCTTTTTTCTTCAGAAGTTTGTTTTTTGCCTTTTGGTATGTGAAATGTCCTAAAAGTGTGGGTCAATGATATTCAGTAAGTTTAGGGCAAGAGTGTAAGGCCTTGATTCTAGGGGAATAACTAGTTCTAAGCAATTGCCTAATTTAAAAAATCTGGACAGTAGTGATAGTTTTGAGTTTTATTTTGGCAACTGATAAATATACTAACTAATATATACTAATTTACTGTCTTTATAAATGGGCAAATAGCAAAGGTTGGCATGCAGAAAATCATATCCCATAATGCCTGTATGTGAATACATTGTATCCTGGGACAGTTTGCCAGACATATTTTTTTATGTAGGTTTTATTGTTCAATGTACTTTACAGCATGAAAACATATGTGTACTAACATATTAATGACCCACCATACAGTACTTGTGTGACAGGGCAATGCAACCTATTGTCCTGTCTCTGCATATTGAAGAACTTAACTCTACTAGCATAAACATATTTTTTTGCTGGCAACAAATGTACATTGAAGAGCTGTAGTGTTCAACCTATGGAATAGGTAAATTATTCCTGTAGTGGTATAAAGATGCATGCAATTTGTATTGTTGTTTTGTTATGATGCAGTACCTCCCACAAATATTTAATTTGTATTTTTATTAAGTGATGGCAGGTGTAGCAGAAAAACAAAACCACCATAGCCGAAAAATTAGAGGTGTTGGTGATTAAAATGCTATGAAAGGCAGTCTATGACAAATATCAACCTTTTGTTTTCACCTGCATTGTCCAATAAACTGGAGGGAGCTGTTCAGCTACTGTGGTGCTGAAGTGTCGAAATGAGTAGGGAATCCCCAGCTATGGCTGATAGATGTCAGTGTAAAACACTGAAAATACCCTACTGGGACTTTACTTAATAGCTAACATAAGTGCTGAACATTGTTATGTAGCCTACAAAGGGTTATGTTAAGAACTGTATAGCATGGTTTATAATTTCTCCTATTCTCTCCCTTCTGATTAGTAAGCACACACTAGGCCAGTGTATATATATATATATATATATATATATATATATATATATATATATATATATATATATAATGTGAGACAGTGCAATATTTACATATTCAACAAACCCTTGCTAATGCTATTTGATTTACATCGCAATGATTATTTCTAACATAACATGACTGTGCTTTATACATTGCCATGTATGATTCAGCATCTGTTTGAATTGTGATACTTTATGATTGGACAAATGTTTACATATGGATGTAGCTTTGATTATTTAGAAAATGTCACTTTAGCTTTTGTGCTTATTGTTTAATTATGTTTCATTTCTACAGTGGGCATTGATTTGAGTTGTGACTAACAAGTGCATATATGGTTATTCTAGGTGTGGTAGATGGCAGCACGCAGGCCTATAATCAGTAACTGCATACCTCTAATAGAAACAATATAGAGTATCACACTAGAATTAGCTATGACATATTTATTAAAGAACTGCTGTATATTGAATAATTTTAGCTCCATTTTCTATGCAATGAATTAAATAAAAAAGTCAGAAGCACAATTTTGTTAAACTTTTTCTCTACATAATCAGAATATTTTTGTATATACTGTATCATATGTAATGTGTTGGTTATCACTGTACAAATAATTCACCTTTTTTGTAAAGCATAGACGCATGTAAAAGAGTATTTGAATAAAATAAATATATACATATTCTTGTACAGTGAACATTAGAATGCATATATACTCAGAAATGATGTTTGGCAATTTTAATCAATGCAAAATAATTTATGGTGGACATGAAATAAATAGCTAATATTTAGTTTAGGTAGATATATGAGTACAGTTATATTACAAAACAGTTGATCAATGTTGGGTTGCCTGCTTGTTTATTTAGGTGACCCATCAAAACGATTTGAAGGGGGCTAAAAGTTGCAATGGTAGGGCATGACAGGATTTCCAGAGAAGTAGAGGATAATAAATAGAGATCTGTGGGGGAAACAAATCACAATCACTTCATACCACTGTCTGCTAATGCACCCTCCATTCTACACATCTACCAGTTGGAAACACCTGCATCCTCCTCACAGACTGAAAAATAGCTCTCATTTGCATTATGCAGTTTCCATGTCTGGACTTTTCTAGAGGTTAAGTGCCAAATGACTATCTAAGGAGACTCTTAGGTGGGAATTTAGATCACATATGTGTTAGTGAGGAAATACCCAGAGGTTATAGCATTAAAGAGAGGCTTTTAGACTAGATAAACATCGCTGAGGGACATAAAACAAATCATCATGATGTACTATTTCTGCTAGAGCTGAACAAAAGAAAAGTAAAACATGATATCTAATGAATGAGTTTAATGAACTAGATTAATGTACTTGCTTTGTGTTTTCTAAATTGTAATACTGTACACTGACAGGCATGTTGTATGGTATTAAATTATAGAAACTTATGCTGAAATGTTACAAACAAGGAACAACAATTAGAACTCATCGTCAATATTATCATTTCTATTCTATGTATAATTTGCAATTCTACATTATTATATAGATGGATGCATGGTGGTCCATACCACATATATGCATGTAAGAAAATCTAAGCATAAGTCATGCTATGTTTATCAGTTGTATGGCAACATACAATGTATACTAAATATTATTAGTTAATTTTAGTTATTTAGGTAATTTCTTGCAACTACTACTAATTGCAGTACAATATGGAACTAAATAATGAAAGATACAGATGGCCTTTTTCACTGCAGGTGAATTACAGCAGACACTTGTGGTTGGAGGCTTTTTTATTTAAAAAGGAAGCTCTAAGGAAAGTAAATATGGACTACGTTTTATGCCTGTGCTAAGCACTGCACAATTAGATTGTGGGACTCAACTCTACACTTCAGGGGCCTGATTCATTAAGGGACGTAAACAGCAATTTTGTGTGTACAGTCCGCAAAATTACTCTGCGTATACCCAGAGCCAGACCATAAGATACAGAACGAAGCAACGTTCAAGCGCCAAGGACACTTACTACAGCCTCTGATTTTAGAGAGGGAACGGGGCCGAGATGGGGCATTTGCCCGTTGTCAATGTACAATAAGGGCTTGCCAATCTTGGGCATACACAGCAGCATCCCATTCAAGCTCTGGGCATCTCAAAAGTACTTGTTTCTCAGCCATATCTCTTGCACCAGCTACAGGTCTAGTCTAACTGCCGATTAGTAGGGATGACGGCTGTGTATGTAAGCTAGAACATGTGTTTGCAATAAGGAACAACTGTAAAAATGTATTTTATGTATAGTAGACATTAATTACATCTTAATAAATGTATTTCATGGCAAAAAATAAAATATAATAAACACTTTTTTTATTTTAATAGTTTGTCATTAATGAAGATCTTATTCACATAGAACATTAACTGAATTTTTGTTTACATTTTTTGTGCGTTCTTTTGTGAGTTTATATTTCACATATATATTGTATTGTCTAGTAAAGCAGATCAGACCTACACCCATATTCTTCACCACACATATCTTCAGACCCGCTCCTTGTTGAATGCTGGTGTATGTATATCTAACTATCTAATAAAAAATATAGAAAACAAAAGCAATATAAGAATCATGATGTAAAGAGTCGTTATAAACAGAGCAGATCAAAATCTTTTCACCAAGGAGGAGGTATCTATGGTTACAAACAATGGTCATTGAATTGTATTGTACTCTTTAAATGCATTATTATCTATTAGCCTCCATGGGGCCATTGGCTATTGTTTATTTCCACATAATATAGCTCCCTTTGGACAAATCTCAATAGTATAATGACTATCACTGTCAACAGTATGTGACATAAAGACTAAAAATATAAATATTAAGGTCAAAGATTCTCAATGGAATTAATAAAAATAAAGTCCAAATGTGAAATGATTTAGCTGCTTCCGTACTTGTTTTTAAAGTATTTCAATATTTTCTGCTAACATTTTAAGCTGCATCTCATTTTCGTCTCAATATTAAAATAACCATGTTAGGATTTGTATCTTGCATGCACCCACATTTGCAATAGAGTAGCCATGTCTGTTATAGAATTGGTTAGTCTGTAAGGTGTAGCTAAAATGTGCAAAATAGACTTTGTGGCACTAAACCACCCGTGTACATAAGGATTTGATGTTTTAAAAAATAAGGTTGAAAATTTTATACAACCGAAGAATAGAATCAATGCGTCGCTAACATGTTGCATTTAATTTCCAATATACATATATGTTATTAAAAGAAAAATATCTTATAACACTCTATCAATGGCCTATATAAACATTAATAATGCTATGTTATGTCTGTGTTCAAGCAGAAACATGCCTTACTTGGTTTACAGAATATTTACAATAAATAATTATGCATAAGCTAACCCAGCAATATCAAGACAGGTCTTCAGCAGGCTTTAACTACTGAATGTACTGTATATTCTTTATACATACTACTGTTAAGCCAAAAGTCTCTGCAGACTGCAAAGAATATTAGTTTAGAATAGAATATTAGATTTCTTCTATTCTCTGTGTATCTTTCTGTATTAATCTTCATTTTTACGCCATAGCTATCTGTTTCTACTTATATATTGCTCTCTCTCTGTCTCGGGCTGATGTATAATGCAAGATTCTGCCATATTTACTTAAGAGCAAACATATTAATGGCAATTAGTTCAGCAATGGCATATAGCCTACTTAGTGAAAGTGAATTTATGAAGTTTAAGACAAGAAAACGCTAAGCCCACTTTTACGCAACAATAAATAGGAATGACCTGATTGAAGTGTTTTACATAGTCTAATGTTATATTATATGTGTATGTGCTTCCATTTGGGTCTACCATACTGCATATAGAACAGTGTAAAATGACCTCTAGGAGCAGTACTTTTGAACTCCTATGTGCAGTTAAAAAGAAAAAAAAGTTTTCAGTGACAGCGCATCACCTTGATTGATTCTCCTACGTTCATTTGTTGTGTTTGGCCACATGTATACATGTATACATACGTGTCATTTATGTTTTGCAGTGCAGATGAAGACAGCTGTAAGCATGAGTAACACAACAGTGTATATGCCCCTTTGTCTCACATTCATTCCTTTTTACTGTCCAATTCTCTAAAACACTACTTTCAGAAACAGCAATGCTACCCTCTTTTCAAATCCTAATACAGTTATCAATGCGGTTTATAATATAAATATTTAGTGAGTGCAGTATGCTACTTCTGGGAATGGAATAAAAACTTTACTGAATTAAAGGTATGTGGCTGGCCAGAGATTTCTACCTATCTGTTTCAAGCGCTGTAGCAGTGTCAAATCCCACCAATTAATCCAATGTTAAATACTAAATAGTAAAAAATATTTTTTTTATATACCACACCTCTTATACCATAAGGCAACAAGGCTGTAAAATGCACATATATGTCATTAAGAGTTTTGGGATATCAAAGGACAATATAATCACTTTCTCCATATGTTTTTATATCAAATATGGAATAAGACTCTTCTTAGGCTTGGGAAAGTTTCGTAAGTTTAATGGGCAATCCAGTTCAACTAAAGTATAATAATATAGTCAGCAAAAGTGTGGCGTACCTGGCCGACGAGTCCATTCCAAGATTGGTGTGTCATGTGATCGTGCCCCACCACCAATCATGATAATAATGACAATGCAGTCTGAGGTGTCAAATCTCTTTAATACATTTTTAACTAGTTTCTTTTTTTCTTTCTATGGATTTGATACTATTAATACATTATGCTTTTTGAACGGTGAAAACAATTATGATGCAGCATGTAAATAATGCATACTTTCAAACATTAAAAAATAAAATATATAAACTTATTTAATGAAGTCCTTCAGTTAACTTTAATTAATGTTTAAATACTGTGGCTTATAAGGGATAAACTAAATAGTCATATTTTACAAGAGTTAGTATCTTGTCATGTTTTAAAGCACATATAGACATTGTTTAAGTGTCTGGAGCTTTCAAAATAGTTAATTTATTTAACTGGTACTGAAGTTGCGTACAGAGATTGTTGCTGGATGTTTCACACATGTTCATCACTAACATCTCTTTAAATTAGATGAAACCCGAGCTGCACCAGTATAATGTTTTATCAGCAAACAAGTCAAAATTGCCCTTATGCATATTTTGCCCCCCACATTCAATCCCTTGCCCAAGCCTGTCGCTTCCAACTCCGTAACATTGCCCGCATCCGTCCCTTCCTCTCTCAAGATGCCACCAAAGCTATCATCCATGCTCTCATCATCTCCTGTCTCGACTACTGCAACCTCCTCCTTACTGGCCTCCCCTGCTCCCACCTTGCCCCCCTCCGCTCTATATTCAATGCGGCTGCGAGACTCATCTTCCTCTCATGCCGCTCCTCCTCTGCCTCCCCTCTCTGTCTTTCCTTACACTGGCTCCCCTTCCCCTACAGAATCCTTTTCAAACTCCTCACCACCACTTACAAGGCTCTCTCTCAGTCTACTGCCCCTTACATCTCTAACCTCCTCTCCATTCACACTCCCGCCAGCTCCCTGCGCTCGGCCAATGATCGCCGCCTCTCCTCCACTCTGATCACCTCTTCCCACTCTATAATCCAAGACTTCTCCTGTGCTGCCCCCCTTCACTGGAACGACCTCCCTCGCTCCATTCGTCTCTCACCCAATCTGTGCTCCTTCAAGCGGGCACTTAAAACTCACCTGTTCCTTAAGGTCTACCAACCATCCACTTAACCTCTCACCTCTTCTGGTTCTCCCCTGCCCCCTTTCTCTCTCCCGGTTGCTTCACTGGCTCCCTTCTGTACCTGATTCTGTTTACCCTCCCTTAGGATGTAAGCTCGTATGAGCAGGGCCCATCTTCCCTCCTGTCTCCATACCTGTTCTTCCGCTCCGTCTCTACTGTATCTGCCTGCCTGGAGTTTCTGAAGTACTGGTACTTTGTGTTTATTGTTCTGTACTGTTTTACCCTGTATAGTCTACTGTTCGTACCATGTACGGCGCTGCAGAAACCTTATGGCGCCTTACAAATAAACGATAATAATAATAATGCATGTATCATCTTGAATTAGCTCCGTTTATTTGGCTCTGAGATAACCTGATCTGTATTTCTGACTGTGAGATAACCTGATCTGTATATAAAACAGAACTCAGAATGCACTCAATATATACACACCATTGTATAGTATATATATATTTACAAAATATATACTACATCATCTATAGGTGTCCAGTGATGTATAACGAATGAGAAAAGGAAAGAGCTGATAAGGGCATTGTAACAGTTTATCTAACCAACAAAATATGCCAGTTAAGTAATTCTTCTATACAACTAGCAATATAAAAAGCAGACACAATTCAAAGATAAAGCCTGTTGTCATATCATATCAGTTACTAAAACAGTAGGGAATATTTGAATAAATATAAAACTGGGTAAACAGCTTTAAAAACACAGTAAAATCTATGTGACCTCTGGCTGTGTGTGTTGCTGCAATTTAGAATAATTCCCTAGCATGCATTGCTGTGTAATCAATGAAGTTGCCTGCCAGCCTCTCTCTGTGCAGTGGATTGGAAAGCAACTAGTTTCCGTTAGTTATGAGAGGATGCTGATTGATTTCTGTCTGTGAACCAAAATAGAGGTTACTGCTGTGGACATTTAACAGCTGAACTAGTCTGGTGGTATACCAAATACACAGATGGAGGCTTGAGGTGGGGTAGGTGGCACTTTGGCCCCAACATAGCCAGATTGTTGGCGGTGGTAGATTGACAAAGCCATTGGCTCCCTATGGCAAAGTCTCAGGGGGCATAGAACTAGCCTTGCAGAAGTAATGCGTGCTGCTCAGGGGAGCCTCCAAGAAGCAGTCTCACCAGGGCACAAGAATACTTTTGGCAGCTCTTTACAGAAATAATCCACCAGTAAACTGTAGAGGTTCTCTAACAGTGCAGCTTAATCCATTAAAGCCAAATACCTAATGACTCTTAAAGCATTGCAATAAAATGTAACATGTAAATACAACACAATGTAAAATTGCTACACTTTCTAATTATTACAAGAAATTGCCAGAAATTTCTTCCTACCCTAAAGGACAACATTATATCCTCAACACAGGTTAGTTTATATAAACCGAACATTTGCTACATGAACACACTCAATGAGCTTGACATATTCTAATAATAGAAGCAACATCATCAGATTTGACTTCGGTGTCTGTACATTAAGTTACACACTGTAGTATGTATCTATGTGTAAGAATAGCAAATTATTCAAAATGCTAGAAAAATTATTAAATGTATTTCCCCAAATTATAAACTGTGCACTAGGATTTGTTTGTTCCTTGGAACAAAAGCAGAGTTAGCACATCTATTAATTGTTATAAATGTATATAATATATTATTCTGAGTAACACTATTTTTGTTTCGGTAACTCCTGTGAGAAGAAGTGACATTAAAATGCAGTATCTGATAACAGCAGAGAGGATGACAGTATCACAATTCATCATCATTTGTTTAAACTGTCAGGTCATTTGCTGCAGAACCATTTGTTATTTTGTTTTATTGATACATGTTTACCAAGAGAAGGAGGATATTAGTTTCTTGTGCTAATATGGCACATATGGCTTATTTAAAATGTACACATAAATAATAATACAAATAAGGAAAATATTGCAGTAAATTACTCACTGTCAAAGCATATATTGTTCTATTGTTTTTCTGTAGTATGTATATACTCTGCGCTTAGTTTATGTTACCTCTAAACTTCTTAGAGGCAGGTTATTGTGCATTACTATATATATATATATATATATATATATATATATATATATATATATAGCACAAACAATAGTATAAATTGAGCTAGTTCAGCATATCAAGTCCAATAAAAATCTTCTAAAACACAAAAGTCACTTTTATATTTACAAGCGGCTGCCACATTGCATGATGCCAGATGGTGAGTCCAGAAACAAATCTAAAACAAAAAGAAGGCAGGGCACCTCATAGTGTAATATTATAGCGATCAGTGACCTATAAATATTGCATATTGTTATGCATACCAAAGAATGACTTGCCAGTAGCCGTATCAAATTATGAATTCTCACATCTGTCAGAGTGTCCTCCAGGTTCTCACAGTGTGTACCAAAAAACAATAGAGGAAGCCAGTAGTATTTTAATAAAAAATTTTGACAGCCAGTGATAGCATATATTATGACCAATAAACCTTAGTGAAAAAAGTTCCATTGACCAATTGCATATACAGTTAACCACCAGACCTGAACAAGCCGTGATGTTAGATATCCTTGTTTATTAATCACCCATTAGTGTTAGACGTACTAACAATCAGAATATAAGTAGCTTATCTGTCACCGATCCTGATGACTGTCCTTTAGACCTGGATGCAGCTTCTTTATAGATCCTGGTGGTGTTTCTCCATAAAAAGGAGTAATAAAATAGGGTATATAGTGTAGTATGTAGTAAAAAATAATTTATTTAATATAATGCAAACAATGCACTCACAAAAATAATAAAATAAGGTGCTTATCTGTTAGGCCTTCCTGTAATTGCAGTTACCAACTCATGGAGTAACAAAGTTAAATGTCCACTGCTCACTGTGCCAAAACCGTTTCCACAGGTTTCATTCAGACAGCATCTGACAGAATATTATACTCCTGATGAAGTCTTGATGTTAAAGAGGCGAAATGCGTTGAGTTGATTTACTGGCCTGTTCTTTATTTGATCCTGTCTTGCTGTATTGTTTAAGATTTTTTAATATATATATATATATATATATATATATATATATAGTATATGGTATATATATTATAAGGTTACATCTAAAAAACGACATTCTGCCATTGGAAATCTGGGAGAGGGGGGGCATGGTGTTTGAGGGTCTACATTTACAAAAATTAAAGCTATTAAGCTGGAATTTGGCATGCGAATGGAGAACTGTCCACAGGTGCCACATGCCAAATTTCAGAAGAAAAGAATAAAAAATGACAATTTAGGAATAATCTAAGTTTCAAAATCTCGCCCTTTTTTTTTCACTTCCTGTTTTGCAAAAGTCACAGTTTTTCTGTTTTTTTTTGGGAGAGCGTAACTCAGTGTACAGGAGGTCTAAAGACTTGGAGTTTGTTTTAAAAGAAAGCTATTAGGGCTGAGGAGTGCCTTTGAGGGTTTAAAATTTTGAGAAAGTTATAGTTTTTTTTACAGTTTGGTAAAATATGCCCCACTTTACAGATGGGGGATTTCATAATGTTGCACATGTCAGTTAGAGGTTTGTGCTGGGTGTACTCAGACTGGCTTCACTTGAGAGCATAAACATGGCTGTGGCTAAGGGATTTTCATCTCTGAGCTGAAGAAATTAACCACATTTTCTAGCCACAGGGGGACTGGTTAGTGTTTTGGGGATATGGGAGGGGCACCCTGTAGTACCATTAGCCCAGGCACTGCTTTCAAATGAGAGTTTAACCTCTCCCTGAGACAGCTGTTAGTGAATCCATTACAAACCTCCCACCCCTCAGTGACATCAGTTAATTTATTCAAAAGTGCTTTGTGGTACTTGTACTGATCACACTCAGTGGTAATCACAGCAGGGAGTAGATGTGAGGTATCTGGACATTAGCATCTGACATGTCCCTCTTTATAAGTGACATGTACTGGAGAGAAGCTGCAGATAATCTATATACACCCACTTCTCATTGCCTGCTGTGGGCTGTGTTTTACTCATTGGTTTACTCATGGCTTTTCTGTCAGAATCTCTGTAAAAGTCTGTCTGCTTTCACTGGTGACCAGCATCAACAAGGACTCAAGTTTAAGGACTGGGGAGGTGATTACAGTGCTGCAGGTGCTGGTGAGAAGCACATAAGCACAATGTGGTACATACTGCACCACATTTCTGACTGCCAGAACATGCATGCATACATACTGCACGCATACTTGCCAACCTTTGGCAAGCCAATTCCAGGAGATCCCAGGCAGGGGGGGCGTGGTTGGAGGGTGGGAGGGGCGGGGTGCGGTAATTCACGGTATTCTGGCTCCGCCCCGTGACAAAATGACGTTTTTTCGCGCAAGGAGGGGCCAAAATGACACGATTCACCGCGAATCGCATCATTTTGAGGAGCATGTTGCCATATGCGGGATATTTGCCTGCTCTCACGGGAGACCTACCTGAATTTCGGGAGTCTCCCGGACATTCCGGGTGAGTTGGCAAGTATGACTGCACGCCGCCACTGACTGCCAGAACATACATGCATACACTTCACTTTACGAAAAGTCATGAAATTCCATAGACAAAAAACCTTACGGTTTAACATGTCCAATTAAGGTTCCTTATACACAATTTACAATGTTAGAAATGATTGAAACTCTTCAAGTCAAACTGCAAAAAGCAATGAAATTACGACGATTAAGGCAGAAACCTTAATGGACGTGTTCCTTGCGCAATACAGACATGGTATGCCATCACATCCTGTGGTTAGCTGCAGATTCAGCACTGTCATGGAGTGAGATTGCTGTCACTCATCTTCTACTATATAAATGCCTAGTGGCGTGTGTGGAAAAAAAAAACCAAGCTGCAGCGCCACCTGCTGGGCAGAGTTATACACTGACCTATATATTTCTTGATGGAGAAGTGACAGTTGGGAGTGGTTGGTGGTTGCCGGGGGTGACATTGGGGAGTTTTTAACACCTTAAGTAGCTTGATGAAGGATGTGGCGATGAAGATGAAGGATGAGGTGATGGAGAAGAATGATGAGGTGGTGACAGTGGACAAAACCACGTTAAAAAAGGGCGCTTGCGCCGGGAAGTAACGCTCTTCCCCTGAGGAGGCCTGGGCTAGGCCCAAATGCATGACAAGAACCTTTTTAACACCTTAAGTAGCTTGATTTGACTGGAATGCATGAGTATCATGCACGGGTTAACTTGTATATATATATATATATATATATATATATATATATTAGCACACAATACCACATTACCATTTCTGATCATTTTCAGCACTGTAAAGCTCAGCTCCGAAGAGCAGAGCTTTACAGCGCATGTGCAGCCCTGTCACATGAACCAGGTCCTTTGGGTCAGTGCTGTGTGGATGCCTGTGCGCATGCCCGCGTTATCAATCGGCTCATGCGCACAGTATTTGGCAGGAGGAACAAAGAAGCCACCGAGGATCGCATTACGAAGATGGAGTGGTAAGTAAGGGTTTTTTTTTTCTGATGAACTGCTGTTCCTGTGTTGTTTTTTTTAATAAATTTGAAAAATAGTTCAATCCTTATCAATGCGAGAAGGATTGAAAACTATTTTTTCCTTTTTTGCGAATATTGATAAATATGCCCCTTAGAGTACTATATTGCTTTTTAACTGTTGACAAATAAGAGTCCCAGGAGATACATTATTCAGGGAGCATATGAAAAAATGTCTCTGCAGCAGACACTGATGTCTGATCAATGAAAAAGAGAGAGTATTGCCTTATTCAATCAACTGATTGCTGTGAGGTTACTTATGAAGATAAACCAAGGCATTCATTAGATATATTGCATTTGAAGAATTACAGATTGCATCATTACTAGATTAATAGTTTATAATGGTTTACAATTGAAGATTTGACTAGTTTCATAGTTGTCTACACTAACAGCTACTCCGTTTTCTTATGAGGGGGGAAAGTAGATGAATACATGTTTATACAGATCCAGAAATGGTAAACTGTGGTGAACTATGGCTACTCACACCTCATGCACAGAGCATTACTTGGAAGTAATCTGTTCTATTCACTATTTCTTAAATTACAATAAGGGTGCATACTAAAAAGGAGCAAATTTGCACCTTGGCAAATTAATTTTGCACGGCAGGGAGGCAACTGTAAAATCTGTGTACAAATTTCTAGTCCTACCGATAGATAGATAGATAGATAGATAGATAGATAGATAGATAGATAGATAGATAGATAGAGATATAGATATATAACTCTAAATTTCAGAACATGCAAAAAATAAATAAATGTATTTGCATCCCTTGCATTGCAGCATGGCTTATCTAGGAGCAAATTTACTCCTGTTTTTGCTTTGCTCCTAACTCAGAATCAGGCCCTATGGGGTGAATTTAGTAACAAAAAAATTACCCGAAATCTCCGTTAAAATATAGTGGATTCATTGTCAGATCTCTCTAATCTAATAAATGGCAATTTATTTTCCTGAAATCAAGCAAATAGAGGCAATTTTGAGCAACATTTTGGTGATTTTAAATATGAAGATTTACGTAGTTTTTTTATAGCAAAGTGTAAAGCAGTGCAAATATAAAATAAATTCATCTTCCGGTCATGTTATGGGTTGCTATATATTTATTTATATACATGTTATACATATATATAAAGAGGTCGAAGGGAAAATTACTGCCTGTATCTTATTTGCTTATCACTCACCCGTCCGCCTCTATCTGATTATTGCCTGTCTCACCTTCTCTTCCCCCTTTACCTTATAACCTGCTATGATGTCTCTCGGACTTTAGCTCTGCACGCAGCTCTCATTTGCATGTGATGTCAGTCTAAGTGATATCACTGTGCTGTGCAACCACCTCTCTCTCTCATGCAGCGCCTCCTTATTTTACCTGTAAAAGCAAGCCATGCAGATGGTTACAGTACAGGAACAGGGTATTAAACCGTAATTGTGGATATATATATTCTCCACTTAGAATACAGAAATTGATCAGTTCTGTGATTTTGGGATGTTTGGAGATTTTTTTTACAAGTTTTTAAAGTGGTCATTTTCCTGTTACCTTTAATTGAGGACCTTTTGGTTTTAAAAAGTAACAATTACAGGTCAACAATTACAAGGACTCAATCTAGAGGCATTTCCACAGGTGAATAGGTCAATCATTATTTCATAATAAATCTAATGCCATGGATAAAATTTGCTTAGCTGTGGGATAGCAGAAATAGATCTACTGCCTACAAGTTTTTAAAGGTGCATGACTATGCCCAACAAAAGTTATTTTTATTAACATGATTTAATACACTTTTTTTAAATGACAGCACTTATATACAATATGGGCCTCAATTAGAGTCGGATGCAGTGTGTGTCTAAAATGCAAACTCAGGAACAGCTGCAGGAACTGGCAGCAGCTTGGTAGAGTATTTCGAGTGGGATGCAAACCAAGTTGTTTCTCACTCGTAATACCCTACTAGCTAACTGCTTGCGCGATCTCATTCCTGCCGCACTTTATCTTGTCTTTTTTTACATGTGTTCCGTCTGCATCTTAGTCCTTCTAGGGTTGTTTCTGCGGGTAGACGCCCATAGTATCTTAATTATTCACTTTCACGCCTCCATAACTCCGCATTTTGCCCTTTCCCTCGTACCGAGACGCAGGCTGTTACAAGTGTACACTGCATCTGAAAAGCAGACGGAACTGGTACTTACTGCGCATGCGCGCCAGTGAAAATGTGCCTGAAACGGACTTTGTGTCCGACTCTAAATGAGGCCCTATGTAAAAAAGGCATCAATAAACGGTTGCATTTGCAACATAAGTTAAATATTTATTATTTATTTTAAACAGTTATTTTATAGGTGTTTTATTTTGTTATATTTTCTAAGGCTTTTAATATTGATGGAAAATAGGGCACTTGCCTAATTCAGTCATGAGATAAAGAGTAGATATTTGCTGTAATTATATTTGGACATAGTACCTTTTATTAGCCTTTAGGTGCTGTTTGCTTTGCTTTGCATTGGGAGACAATTACAAGTCACTACATCCATTGATGGAAGAGAAGGTAAAAAACACAGCAATAAATATAAATCAAATTATTGTTTGGTAATTAATTAATTGCAATCATATTAAGCCTAATATAATGCATTAAAAAGTGATGCATTGCCATTGATTCAGTTATTATTTATTAATACCTTTCCTTTGAACTCAGTTTACTTTTTTTGTGACAAATATATACAAAATAATGTGTATTGTGCTTGACCCTTCTTCTGTAAGTTAGTATGATCATACTTCTGAGGAATTTGGCTACACACATGGAAGCCTAAAAACGCAAGCCTTGTGCCTATTCTTTTTCTAGGTTAAACAATGAAAGCACAAATACACCAACTGAAGTCATCAGCTGCCTATATAATTTATCCTGCCAGATTAAATTTGCTCCATTTGGAATTCATGTATAATTATTTATACTAGGTGATAAATAAAGAGCAACTGCAACTTCACCTATTCTACCTAAACCGCAGTAACATACCACCATTGTTATTTCCTGCAGCTGACATACACTAAGAATTACACATCTCAGATTCCTTAGAATGTATTTCTTAGAGATTTTAAAATAGCCTCGTTGATGTCACATACACAAATTTCCAGTCCCAAAGTATATTAGATCTTTGTCAGTTAATATTATGCAAATGTATACTGATTACTACACTAGTAAAGTGACAAAGAGACATGAAAGTTTTCCATGTTATTCAACATTAGTGATTTATCACCTGGTTGTGTAGGCACTAGCAGATAAATTATGAAAGCACAACTCAGCTCATTTCTTCTGAGTCCTCCCAGATTACATATGGTCATGATAAAGATGAGCCAATGGAATAGCCTTTCATGACATAACATTGAAAAAATGCATGAATGAAAAGGTTTTTTGTAGGTTTATTTTGCAGCAGTTTGAAGCTTATGCAGTAAAGCAGAATCTGGCTGCAATAGCTTTTGAACAGTGTTGCATTATCTGATGCGATTCTCAGTGTTATACTCTTATTTATTGTACACAATAATATTTTCGAATGTTGCCTAAATTTGAGTATTTGCAGCATGACATAATTATCACTGGTTATGTCATGTTAGAGCTCATAGAGGTGCGAACTGCAATAAATGGAGATTTCTCTACCGTATTAGCCAAGTGCATGCAGCAGCACATTGTGCAAGTCCCCAACAGTGCTACACTGTTAATTGAATCCCCCCTATGTTTACTGAAGTCTCAGCTGTAATATAAGAAATGTTATATAGTTTTAGAATTCTGAAATGTTTTTCCCATGGTTGTTATTATATTTGTTCCATTTTTACTTTCAATCTAAAAAAATGTTTAATAGAAATAAATAAAATGTTTCATCCAATAGGTATTTCATATGGTGACATTGTAGTATGTAAACGTTAATAATCAAAATCAATGGTGAAATGTTATATTAAACTGTTGTCAGTAATATAGAAAAATGTCAAATATAGCTCATAGACCTTGTACGCCTATTCAACTATTATAATGACTGTATGAATTTTAAGATAATATTGATATATGTTAGGATTGCCTGCACTGTATTTATTATTTTAATAAATGTATTCCCTTGAAATAATATGTTTTAGACCAACTTAAAACTCTTGAAGTGCTCAATTGTATAATATCACATTTATGGTAAATACTGTATTTTGTCAAAGAGAATGTTTTGTTTGTCAGCTGTCTGCCTGTTATATTTTTCCAAAGAAATCTTTCATTTTGTGTTAATACAAAGCTTGTTAAAACAGCGAAATAAACACAATGTTTATTCATCATGTCACAATGGCTGACAGCAGGCAGTAAGACTACATGATACACAGAATAAAAATGAGATGCATGCACAGTTTTTAAGAAAAAACTAAAATAAGCCAAGCTAGTGAAAATGGTCTGTCTAATAGATTCAGTACAAATATTTTTTTTAAGCAAATGCACAGTTTTTCAAAACAAAAATTCACAAGAGGACATATGGTACAGAGGGCTTCATCAAAATACAGTAGTATTATTATAAGGGTATTGTCATTTTATTTTCACTAAACACTAAAATTAAAATGCAAAATAAACAATGAGCACTTTAAACAAAAATGAGGGCCTATCAATATTGTTGAGACATGTATTAACAGATAAATCATAAAAATGTGGTGTTTTTATATGTTGTAAATAAAGCTTAATCATATTTTTATATATA
Source organism: Mixophyes fleayi (assembly GCF_038048845.1). NCBI lineage: Eukaryota > Metazoa > Chordata > Amphibia > Anura > Limnodynastidae > Mixophyes > Mixophyes fleayi. The sequence continues at coordinate 182,214,732 of NC_134402.1, read as the reverse complement.
TATATATATATATATATATATATATATATATATATATATATATATGTACATATATATATATATATATATATATATATATATATATATATATATATAAATAAATATGATTGAGCTTTATTTGAGACATGAATTAACAGATAAATCATAAAAATGTGGTGTTTTTACATGTTGTAAATGAAGCTCAATCATATTTTTATATATATATATATATATATATATATATATATATATATATATATATATATATATGTACATATATATATATATATATATATATATATATATATATATATATATATATATATATAAATAAATATGATTGAGCTTTATTTGAGACATGAATTAACAGATAAATCATAAAAATGTGGTGTTTTTACATGTTGTAAATGAAGCTCAATCATATTTTTATATATATATATATATATATATATATATATATGTACCTCTCTCTCTCTCTCTCTCTCTCTCTCTCTCTCTCTCTCTCTCTCTCTCTCTCTATATATATATATATATATATATATATATATATAATGTATATATATATATATATATATTTATATATATATATATATATATATATATATATATATTAATATATATATATATATATATATATATATATATATATATATTATAGAATGTAGGTCTTCTTTTTACATAGAATAAACCAATGTCAGACAAAAATCTGACAATAATTGCATAGGAACATCACTAGTAAGTTGCATCATACTATGTGAAGCTTAGTCTGTCAGTGTAGTCTGTCAGTGTAGTCTGTCAGTGTAGTCTGTCAGTGTAGTCTGTCAGTGGGGTGTCATACATCACTTTTAGAGAACATTCTTTATTTTACCGTGCAGATTTTTTGGAGAACACAACCAAAATCTGATGAATTAGGAAAAATATTTTTTTTTCACTTATCTCTAATTTTTATATACACAGTGGTAAAGGTGGAGGTGTTACGGTGGTATGCCATATCTCCCACTTCCCTCATTGTAAAACTATCAAATTCCATTTACTTTCAATATTTATAACTCAAGCTGGTCTTCCTTTTATGTTTTCTGAGCACAAATGTAGGAAACAGGAAAAAAATCTAAACAAGACTGTTAGTAATGTTACCGGTATTTCCAATAGAGCATTTTCCTATGCTTGAATAAATACCATCTGTTCCTGCACATTACAGGTATACACCCACCTGTCTACTAAAAACAAGTTTTCACTTCATCCAATCTATATTCAGACTAACTAAGTAGATATTCCTTTACTGAAAAGTACACATTATTTGTTTAGAAGCATCTTCACATTAATAAACCTCAGTTTCTATTAATTGGTCTTCAATTTCCAGTTACAGACAGTTGTAACATTGCATACTCAAGATTAGGGTCTTAGGTTAGACTGACATATTGCAATGAGGATATGCTACATTAGTTGTTTGGGAAGGTAGAAGGTGGGTAAATGAGTCCTATGTTGTTAAAGCATCTTTATATGCAAGAACATATTATGGAATGTGTGACCTGATCTGATGTCTTAATAATGTTCTATTTACTGTTAAACAAGTTTAGAATTGTATCTAGTGCATGTTATTATGTAAACATTGAAGGGGAAATAATAATAACTCTAATTGATATAATTCCTAACCAATTATTAAAGATCAAAATAAACAAGCTAGATTTTTTTATGAATGGTTAGTAATATATGATTATAGTTTACTTAAACAATTCATATTTCATTTAGGGGTGGATGCTGCCAAATATATTGTCTCTGTAAATACAGCAGTAAATAGCTAACATTACTAAAACATAATTAAACAACATACGTCCCTGAAATCACACCTCTACTTTAAATCATTATGTATGCTTGAATGTGGATAACTGTTGGATTTTTGCATCTTGTAACAAAAGTATTCAAGTGTGATAGCTGCATCTTTAAAAATTGGAAACGTGACACATTTTAAGCCAAAGGCAGATTAATGTCTATCGTTATTAATTAGGTGAAAATTTACTTTGTGCCGAATTGGCTTATAACATCTTGGTTAATAACATCCTTGTGTAATATTTGCAAAGCAAATGTATATTAAAGGCTTCACTGTACTAAAACATTAGAGTTTAATATAATAAAATAAACAATTACATAATACATTTAAAAGATTACACCTATTATAGCTAACACATTAGTAGTAATATATTCTGTACACACTGTAAAAGGCAGCTAAATCTAATGATTTACTGTCAAACATTGTGCAAAGTCACATATGCCCAGAGGCTGGTTACAAGAGAAAATATTTAGGATCTGAAAATAATGTCATGTATAATCAAATCAAAGTAGAACACGTCACAAGCTTATCAAAATCTTGAGTCCTTTTTTATAATTATTATTATTATTATTGTTGTTGTTGTTATTTTACTTCAGGGTTTTTCTACTTTGTCAGTACTATACTACTTAAGGATCACATGTCAAATATTTTTAATTTAAAAGAATAATACTTTGATTGAAATGTAAACTTTTATATAGTGGATGTATTAAATTTTTATTTTTTTTTACCTGTGATGCTACTTTTACCTGTTATATATTTCTTTTTGCAGCGTTGTTTCCATATACCACTTAGTAGCTGTGCAAAATATGTATCATTGTTTTTATATTATATATTGGTAGCAAGTAGCCTGTATTTTGTGGTCCATGGAAAATACAACTACTATATTTTTTATTATTAGCTATAAGTAAAAGGAGTTGGGTTTGGTCTTTCACTAACTTCACCCAGCATTATATATTGACTGTTGTGGCCTTGCGTATGCAAAAAGCTTATATTGTATGTTTAACTAGCGACCAATTGGAGAACATTGATGAGCAACAAGGGGCATGTGTTGCTTGTGCTAGTAGCTCAGGGGCTGGCTGGGCTAGGAGGCAGGGGGACACATGCCCCCCAGGCTGGTCTCATAGTGAGCTGCCTTGGGCTGAGTCACTAGGCTACCTGCATTTATTTTTCTTTAAAATGTTCCGAATAGGCTGCTCGCCCCCCCATTGGGCTAAAGTTTGCCACCCCTCCCCTGTAGTAGCTTGTATCTGCATTTTGCAACACATACATTATTAGCACTATATGCTAATAGTGGTAACTTAGGAGCACATGACCTGGCTGAGAATCCCAGAAATTGTCAACTCTTGTATTCTTGTTCCTAACCAAAACTGTAAAGGTGGCTACTTCTAAAAAAAATTTCTGGAATGGTCTTTTTCTTAAAATGAAGTCTAATAAAGTAGTTTCTTTTATACAGCCACCAGACATCTACAGAGTGGTGTTTTTCATGGAAAATAAAATGATATTTTTTACTTTTTATAGATAAGCATTGTAGTTGATCTGTAGATGCTCGGTCTTAAAGGAAACATTGCTTTTTCCAGTGTAGATTAAATTTAAACAGGGATATGCAGTTTAAAATGTAAGGAACCAACTTTGATATAGTTGTTGTGTTTCTGTTGAACTTCAGTGATATCAGCCAGCTTAATATGGATAACTCCTTAGAGACAAGGTAGCACAGTCACTTCTCCCATGTGATGTTCCGCTGTCTAACAAATACTGAAAACATCATATTCTGTTGAATGGCATATTGTAAAACCATACAGTTGTATGAATAAATGAATGAATAAATAAATGAATAAGAAACACAATTAGGCAAGCAACAGAAATAAATAAAATGTTCAATTATAATTCTAGAGTTTGAGTATAATGCCTACAATGTGTACATGTATTTTGCCCACTAATTTGTATCTTATGTTTAATTTGTCTTTTAGTTATATATCACCTTTTGCCTAATGCATCTAAACCACTGCTCACAGTTTGTACGTCTGTGCATGTTTACAAATGTCCCCAATTTCATTTAAATGACTTGTTGCAAAGGCAGAATGGCTCCATATTCAGGTCAGTCTTTGCACTATGTGTGTAATACACTTCATAAATAACTTTGAATATATTTCACAACAAACTTATAAAATTCTACATAGAAACAGAAAAAAGTGTGTCTGGATACTAAGATGTGAAACAGGTGGTTGATACAATATTGCAGCCAATAGACGTATACCCCACCCCCGCTTAGTAAGCTGTGTTATGAGCTTGATAACAGCTGGCAAGGCTTTACATCTCTGAGCAGTGACACTAGCAGTCTAGAGTATATTGCTGTAACACTTTTTGCTCCATCTCATGGTGAGAAACTCGTAATCACAAAGTTTAATTATTTTCTATGGGGATTGGACCTTTCCGGCAATGGGACAAGCACAAGGTGAAAATAATAAAATGAATCCCTTGGTATTTGGCACAGTAGCCTAGTGGTTAGCACTTGTGCTTCACAGCACTGGGGTCATGAGTTTGATTCCCGACCATGGCCTTATCTGTGTGGAGTTTGTATGTTCTCCCTGTGTTTGCGTGGGTTTCCTCCGGGTGCTCCGGTTTCCTCCCACACTCCAAAAAAAACATACTGACAGGTTAATTGGCTGCTATCAAAAATTGACCCTAGTCTCTACCTGTCTGTATGTATATGTGTGCGAGTGTGTGTGTCTATATTAGGGAATTTAGACTGTAAGCTCCAATGGGGCAGGGACTGATGTGAATGAGTTCTCTGTACAGCGCTGCGGAATTAGTGGCGCTATATAAATAACTGATGATGATGATGATGATGATGACTGGGACACCAATGCTGGTCATGGTTAGCAGGGTGCTTTTAAAAATATAACAACTAATACATAATAATTCTAATAATAATTCATGAATAATAATAATAAAAAAAGTGTTACCTGCCACCTGTGTATTCTGCATAACCTTTCCCAGGGCTAGTTAGTCTAGGTTTATTAACACTATAAAGAAGAAACTAGCAGCATGGGGTCTGTCTGTTTAGTGATTACCAGCTTACTGGCAGGTCTATGAAGGGCTTAATAACTATATTAAGGAAGATGGGCAAAATAAAGGAAGCAGCACTATGATGTTATCAACCCCCTGCCGGCATGTGTGACACCCCATGGACTTGTTAGAAGTTCACAAAAAATATTACGCAATAGTATATAGAGGTTTGTCACAACGCCTGAGATACCAAAAATTGGGACCACCACTTGGACAGTTTTGACAGAGGTAGAACAAATATGTGGAAACACTTGTCTCATTCTTATTAGGTTTCCTTCATGAGCAGAGAATCCTGGATTCTCCAGACTTGGCCAGGAACAAGTGTTCTTGTCTATCAAGGTGATAGTATGATTATTAGGTATGCAATTTTTTATGGCATATATTCCAGGACATTATACATCTATCTATCTTTCTATCTATCTATCTATCTATCTATCTATCTATCTATCTATCTATCTATCTATCTATCTATCTATCTATCTATCCATCTATCTAACAAATACATACATATCTATCTATGTATCTGTTTTCGTTTTCATTTAACATGAATCTTAAATGCCTAATAATATATTCATATGTGTTCTTATATTTTTTGTTTAGATGATATTTATTTATTTTACATAAGTGAAAATGCATCTATCTATCTATCTATCTATCTATCTATCTATCTATCTATTTAAATTTTATTTAGTATAATTCTTAAATGCCTAAAAATATATTCATACTATATTAGACCTATAGATTGTTGCTTACAGGTTATTGTTGTAAAATAAGGAAAACATAACCATTTTGTTCTAGAAAACATATTCTAAACTTTCCCAATCAGATGAGGACTGCATTGCCATCCCATTATAAACATAGAGATTGAGTTGGACATTGCTTTAGAACATAGAAGCCAGACAAAACTTAGAGCTGTATCAAGTCTTGCTCCTGTGCTTCCGAAAGACTCTGATGGAAAACCCTTACTCAATAGATTGCATATTGCATGCATTTTACTGCAGTGTATACAGATTTAAAACAAGTCATCCATTAAATGAATTCCATAATTACTGATTTGAATGGTTTGCTATAAAAGATTACCACATTCTGCTTCATTTTTCATTACTATAATGAGAGAATAGACATTGTGTTTAAAGGCATTTAGTTTTATTGGCAAAAGACAATGGAATCTGGCATTTACTGGATTACAATGTTTGTGTAAGACTGACATACACAGTCAGTCATACACTGTAGTGATGTTTAAAGGAAAACAATATCTCAAGAATTAGAAAATGCCTTTGATTTTTACCTAAATACATAATATCTAGCCCACTGTAAGTGTCTGCAACAGACTGATGGACAATACAGTCAACAGTTTTAAGAATTACATAAATGTTATTTTTCACAAAGTCTGCTGCCTCAGTCTTTATGATGGCAATTTGCATAGACTCCAGAACGTTATGAAAACTGATCAGATGAAATGCAATTAATTTCAAAGTCCCTCTTTGCCAAGGCAATGAACTTTATTCTCAAAACAACATTTCCACTGCATTTCAGCCCTACCACAAAAGGACCAGTTGACATCAGGTCAGTGATTCTCTCGTTGACACATGTGAGAGTCTTGACAAGGACAAGGCTGAGGATCACTCTGACATGCTGATTGAGCTAGAATAACAGACTGGAATCTTTAAAAGGAGGGTGCTTGAAATCAGTTTTCTTCCTCCGTTAACCATGGTTAGCTGTAAGGAAAGACATGCAGTCACCATTGCTTTACACAAAAAGGGATTCACAGGCAAGGATATTGCTGCTAGTAAGATTGCACCTAAATCAACCATTTATCGCCTCATCAAGAACTTCAAGGAGAGAGATTCAATAGTTGTGAAGAAGCTTCAATGCACCCAAGGGCGTCCAGCAAGCGCCAGGACGTCTCTTAAAGTTCATTCAGCTTCAGAATCAGGGTACCACAAGTGCAGAGCTTGCTCAGGAATGGCAGCAGGCAGGTGTGAGTGCATCAGCACATCAGTGAGGCGAAGAGTTTTGGAGTCAAGAAGACCAGCAAAGAAGCCACTTCTCTCCAGGAAAAACATCAAGTACAGACTGATATTCTGCAAAAGGTACAGGGATTGGACTTCTGAGGACTGGGGTCAAGTCATTTTCTCTGATGAATCCCCTTTCAGATTGTTTGGGGCATCTGGAAAACGCTTGTCTGGAGAAGGAAAGGTGAGCGCTACCATCAGTACTGTGTCATGCCAACATTAAAACATCCTGAGACCATTCATGTGTGGGGTTGCTTCTCAGCCAAGGGAGTGGGCTCACTCACAATTTTGCCTAAGAACACAGCCATGAATAAGGAACCAAAACATCCTCCGGGAGCAACTTCTCCCAACCATCCAAGAACAGTTTGGTGACAAACAATGCCTTTTCCAGCATGATGGAGCACCTTGCCATAAGGCAAAAGTGATAACTAAGTGACTCAGGGATCAAAACATCGACATTTTTGGTCCAGGAGGCGAGTGGACAAACAAAAACTCACAAAACTGACAAACTCCAAGTATTGACTATGCAAAAATGGGAGGCCATAAATTAGTATGTGGCCCAGAAGATGATTGACAGCATGCCAGAGCGAATTGCAGAGGTCTTCAAAAAGAAGGGTCAACACTGCAAATATTGAATCTTTGCATAAACTTAATGTAATTGTCAATAAAAGCCTTTGACACTTATGAAATGCTTGTAATTTTACCTCAGTATACCATAGCAACATCTGATGAATAGGTCTAAAAAAACTGAAGCAGCAAACTTTGTGAAAGCCAATACTTGTATCATTATCAAAACTTTTGGTCATGACTGTACATTCAGTAGCAACTGCTTTACTTATATCTTAGACAATAGGGAAATTACTGCACGTGAAGAAAGTTCTACTCCAGTTCAGAGGATGATTTTAAATATCTAACTGATTGATGTGTGATATGGCATCTTTTTCCTGTTTTTTAAGTATATGTCCTTTATTTAGTTTAACACAAAGCATTGTATGTATAGCTACCCATTTATCTGTATAGTTAGCAGTTTCTGCTAACATTACCCTATTGGATGCTATAACTTTATGTCTAGGGGCATTTAAACTTGACAACTGTTGCCCAATGAACAATTGATTATTATTAAATATATTTGTGGATATGGACGCTATTAAGTTTATTCATGACTGATTGATTCAATAATTACTATGGCCCTCACATATTGTGTATATTTCTCAATATACAGAGTAAATATTAAAGATTTAATTTTCAGCTCTTAGCTGACTTTCCACAGTTCTGTTGTGTATAAAATTGAGTATACCTATACTTACTCCATCAGAAACAGCAAAACCACTCTAATTCTGTCACAGCTCTGACAAAGCAATACCTTAAGTTTCCCCTATCAAAAAAGGGAAGCCATGTCTGGGAATTTGTTAGAAGCGCTTAGTAGAAGCTCATCAAAGCAGGGCCATCTTTTCCATTGGACACGATGGGCAGGTGCCCGGGGGCCCCACGGGCAAGGGGGCCCCGTAGGCAGGGTTCTTAATTAGAATAAATAATCCTGCAAAAGAAAAAAACCTGCAAAAAAAAACCTTCAAGGGTCACTGAGCAAGTACATCTATCTATCTCTATCTCTATATATCTATATCTATATCTCTATACATCTATATCTCTATCTCTATCTCTCTCTATCTCTCTCTCTCTCTCTCTCTCTCTATATATATATATATGTAGGGGCCCCAGTGCACTGCTTTGCCCAGGGGCCCATAATGTTGTTAAGATGGCCCTGCATCAAAGTAAAGTAAAGATGTAGATATGTGCTTGATTTAGTTTAAACGACCATTAGGGTATTCAAAATTGACACTTAAAAAAAGTTTGTCATGTAGATGCTGGTCTGACAAAATAATTTCCAGAGTATTGCATAGTGACACAGTGGTTAGCTTTGCAGACCATGGTCCTATGTGTGTGGAGTTTGTGCGTTCTCCCCATGATTGTGTGGGTGTCCTCCTAGTGCACCAGTTTTCTCCCACAGTCCAAAACCATACTGATAGTTTGATTGGCTTCTGGCAAAATGTTCCCTAGTGTGTGTGTGTATTAGGGAATTCCGATTGTAAACTCGAATGGGGCTTGGACTGATGTGAATGACTACATATTTTCTACACAGAACTGTGTAATTTGATTGGCGTTATATAAATAAACAATGATAATAATAAAAATAGAACTCCCTAGGATTGGAAAAGTGTTTAAGTTTCTAGTTTCCTTAGCTTCCATTGTGTTTTCCCAACCAATGCTATTACTTCCACGCGGAGGTTCTGTTCAGGGGAAGATAGCGCCAATATAATTACAAATACCTGTTTGTCTAATAGGTAGTTTGGGGCATTCTGTAATAAGCATACTTACTACTATTTTGGGTCACATTTATGCACCCTAAATAAAGATACAGTCCTTGTGACAAATTCATTTATATTAGATAATTTGTCAGTCCCAAATCCTAGCTACCTTATTCTTATTTCAGAAGCATTTAGGGTTTTATATGTGCTACATAGTAATGGCACACAATGGCTTACAAGCGTCATATGGTAGCTATAACGCTACACTGCTAGGCCTTATGCCATATTTTTGTCTCCTTCATAGATTTGATGTCACAACTACAGTAGGTTCATAAATGGAGTTTTCTATCCACATAAAGACCTTTGTGATTAACATTTATTGATCCTACCTGCTGTTCAGTTCAATGACAACTAAGCACTGTGTACAAAGCTAGCTTGTTAGATCACACCACTTCATCGGCAAAGCACAACAAACTGCTTTAGACTTGTCTGCTTGACAACAGCCAGAGCATAACTGTTTTATGTAGATTTGAATAGCTAGTGCTAATGAGCATACTGTAATATACTAACTTTGCAATGATATTACATATACATGTGGTGCTTTGGTGTATTAGCAGGATATGTTAAAGGATGCCAGTTTCACAGTTTTTGTTTCTAAGCCATATAAATCCTCTGATTATGTTGGGTTTTTTTTGTGTGCATTATTTCGAAGATAAGATACAGAATATATATTGTTGAAATGTAAACCATCATCAATATATTATAAGGTAATATTAATATGATTGAACTATTAAATTACACAATTTTATCTTTTTCAGTGTATTGCTTTATAATAATCCTCTCCCTGTATTTTAGTTGCAGTCTATACATGTTGCTCTAGTGGTTTAACAAGATCATTCATACATTTTTTTACAGACGGCAAATAGTAATACAATTCTTACAAAGGTGCTGTCCAACATCTTGTATAACATAATAAATTTAAATCAAATAATTATTTTTGAGTAAAATAAAGTTTAAAGTTTATATGTATTAAATTTCACACAACATATTAAACCTTTAGCAAATTAAATTTCACAAACGACCACTTGACGAGTCTATATAATACTGCTGTTATAACATACATTTTCATATATTTAGTTGCTGGTGACAGATAATGGGGATCCGAAATTTGCTACATAGGGCAGCACAGTGGCTAAGTGGTTAGCACTTCTGCCTTACAGCACTGGGGTCATGGCCTTATCTGTGAGGAGTGTGCTCCCGTTTCCTCTCACACTCCAAAAACATACTGGCAGGTTAATTGGCAGCTATCAAATTGACCCTAGTCTGTGTGTCTGTCTGTGTGTGTATGTGTGTTAGGGAATTTAGACTGTAAGCTCCAATGGGGGAGGAACTGATGTGAGTGAGTTCTCTGTACAGCGCTGCAGAATTAGTGGCGCTATATAAATAAATGATGATGATGATGATGGGTGATGGGACATATGAAAGTAAAAGCTTCCTAAAAGCCCCTAAAACAGTCTATTTATATTTTTCTTTTGCTGTTTTCATTCAAGGAAAATTCCCTTTCTTCCATCATTTAAGTAGATTCACAAATTATTATGCCTGGAAAATATTTTCAGTATGAGTGCAGTAGTCAAAGTATGACAGTAGGGGGCAACAGGCAAAGTACTGGGATTCTTGGCATTGTTTGATAATCAGGTTCTTGCACAGCAGCTCCTATATCAACAAGACAAACACAGCATTCTAAAAATTTTCTGCTCTTCCCTTCTTAATGCCGAGGAAACTACTTGATATTCTAAAGCGGATTCCATTTCCGTGTGAAGAGATGAGATGCCATATAAATTCAGGAAAGCTTTCTGTAATCTTCTGCACTCAAGCAGATTATGGTGTGAGCCAGAGTCCAAATTACAGTGTTTATGAAATAAACTTGCTGTACATTCCTGACAGTATACAGGGAATCTTCAGAAACCTGTAAGGTTATTTTTTTTTTTACTTAAATATTTTCTTAGAATTTATGCTACACCTGATGTGTCGTCAGAATCTAGAATAAGTAGCAAAAAAAATCCAGTTTTACACTATTGGAATGGCCATTGTTATTTTTTTTTTATCGTCATTGTTTTATTTATTGAAACATTTCATAGTAAAGTGGAAGGGTGCAGAAAAGACAAAAAGGAGGGTGAGGGAGGGGGTGCATACTGGGGAGCAGACAAAACAGAGAATATGGCCAACATTGGTTATGCTGTCATATACAGATGGGCTGTTAGTTATTGCAAGTGCTAGTGCAGGAAGTGCAAAGTCTAAACAAGCATGCACCAGAGCATAACATGCAGCAGGTTGGATGGATGGCTATTTTGTTTGATACAGTTCTTGCAAAAAAACACATTGAGGAATCTACAGCATTTGTAACACACTCCACTGTACACATGTGGCTACTGGCACAGTTTGACTTATCTATTTTATTTTCTGTCTTTTATCTGTTATTCTTTTTATTGTGCGTCCGGGTTTTGCTTTGTAATACTTCACTCTTACTTGTTATTATACAGTTATTACTCACATTTCTGCTTATTTCTATTTCTTGTACTCCTAACACATTACTAAACATTCATTCCTCACCTTTTCTGTCCACATCAGCAAATTATTTACCTACCTACACATTCCTCTCACTGTTAGACCACTGACCCATTAACAAAACTTACATGTCACATTTATTTGTTCCCACTCTCATTAACACAGGGATTATTGCCCCTAGTTCCGTATCTCCCCCCTCGCTCCCCTCATGTAATTGATTCACCTAACATACAATCCACATTCAGCCAATTTTTGCTAAGTTCTCATGAATTTATATCAAGTCTAATCACCATGTCAAACCTATATATTTTATTTACCACCCATCTGTATCTTGACCCCTATCTAATTCCATTCTTTTTTCTATTCCTCTTGTTATTATTATTACACTTTCATTTATATATCCGTTTGTTATTTCAAACTGTATATATTCTATTCTACTGTGAATTAACCTTATTCTCTTCCATTCCCATATACTATATATTGTTGATTGTTGACATTACATTATTTCTCTTCTATTCTACTCAGTCATTGCATAATCATTTCTTTGCCAATTATTCTAAACCTATCTCTATACTCTATTCCTATCCTGACACTCCCCTTTGCATTCTGTCTAAAATTGCCCTATCTGTGCAAAACATTTGACCCTCTCCTTTCCTGTTTAAAATGCAGGTGTGAAAATGTGGAGATGTTGCCTATAGCAACCAATCAGAGTCTAGTTATCATTTATTTAGTGCATTCTACAAAATGACAGCTAGATTCTGATTGGTTGCTATAGGCAATATCTTCACTTTTTAGTACCCGCTGTTTAGTAAATCTAGCCCTAAGTCTGTTACCTACAATTTGCTTAATATTGATTGATTACTCAGCCATTAGTCACAGCCATACAAGTGATCTATTCTCCAGCCTTACAACAATTTCACCTCCTTAAAAAAAGGACCTAAGTCTCTGGTGCAACTCCACAATGAAAATCCCTCCACAGGACAACAAGATATAACACAACGCTCTATAGCATAGTCCCATTTCTTCCAGTCTGACCAGGTGGATGACACCATGTTAATAACGAACACACACCAACCCCTGTTTCAGCCAAGCGCAATAGTGCATCCATTACTAGTGAATCAGAGCAAATGACCTTCACTCTTATTCTCTGCCAAACTGTCTCCAGGAGGAGCTTAGTCTCATGAGAGACACTAAGGGCCTGAGTCATTAAGGAGAGCAAAGCTAAAAAAAGAAGTAACTTTGCCCCTGGGCAAAACCATGTTGCATTGGAGGGAGAAGGTAAATTTAAAATGTGGGGACAGATTAATAGTTGGGGAAGGGCATGTCCTAGATCAACTTTACATTTTAGTGTAAAAATTAAGCTATCAAGTATTTGTGTGCTACACCAAACAAACAGCCAGTATTTTCCTTATGTCCAAAATAATAAACTAATTTGCACCCCTTGCACCCCTTAATGGCTCAGGCCCTAAGTGATTGATGCAAAGTTAGCTATAAAATGTAAATAAATTACTCAAAAAACGAGTATGTAAAAAGAGCATATTCTGCCTATATGCAGAGCTGTACATTGTTGAGATGTGTCTGACTTCTCATCAGCAGCATTTGTGCCTGGTTTACAGCAAGTCATCAGCAGCAGCAGAAGCGAGTATAGGCACTTGCCCTATAGCAGGTGCAAAAGATACACCTCCTAGGATGCCTGTTTTTGCAGGTCTACTTGAGACGCATTTGCTCAAATATCCCACTAGTGTGCTCATCCACGGATAGACTACCCCTTCCCTCCCCTTTCCACTGCTCCAGGCGCATGTGGGCGTATTGCCAGATTTGCACAAGTCTGTATAAGTGCATATGTATGCACCAGTTTTCTGTGCATGCTCAGTGCAATTTCACACAAGGTGCACTCCGCAAACTGGCAAACACCACTTTGCAACTACAGGCACACTTCTGTTGCAACAGGGACTTAACAATGTTTAGAGGTATGGCATAACCCAGGTGTGGCCAAACTAAAATGATGCAGTAAACTCTATGTTTTGACATTTTTTATGCAAGTTAAGTTTTATTGTGGCCCTTCAGATTAGCATATTCTTCCGATGTGGTCTTTGCACCAAAAAATAGTGTGCACCCGTGCCCCAGAACATGCCCCAATTTGTTGTGTAGTGAAAGTACTGTCTTACATGAATAATTATGGCAGGGGGGTTTTCAGAAGAAAAGCAGAATATGGGGCAAGAATTGCTAGCACCTGTGTAGTAAAGTTGTGAAAGAAAAACCTTTTTAGACATGAGTCTCATAATATTTACATAACTTTTATTCACACTAAATGAAGTTGGTAATATCCCTGCAACGCATTGGTTTTATAATGATTTTTCATCTGCTTAGTGTAAATTAATTATGGATACATATCGATCGGTTCCAGGAAGACCTTTCACTTTCACACATGAACACATATGGCGGCTCAACTGCAACAATACAGAATATTGAACAGAGAGGAATTCTTGTTATTGTTCTCACATAAAGGTTATAAACTACAGGTAAATGCATTTGTGGTTTACATTGTTGTAAATGTTTAGCTGTTCTTTAAAGTATCATTAATTAGCTAGTTAAATGTATCCAAGTGTACAGTTCCTAGGGCCATATGTCAACTGTCTACATAAACTTGCATTTAACATGCAAGCACAGCATGGTCTGTTGTTATGAACTGTCTTCTAGTTAAAAAAAAGTGATGTTAATGAATTTAGGGACCGAGTATGTGTTCCAAACTCTGAACCATCCTAAAAACTGAACTGTCAGCAGGGGCAAACGCAGGATTTGCGGAGGGGGGTTTCCATGCCACACCGCCAGTGGGCGTGACCAGCATTCATGGGGGAGTAGCTATAATTTTAGACAGTGCTGGGTAGCTCTCCAAATCTTCCAATCCCCTTTAACTACATGACCAGTGCTGCGTGCACTGCTGTTAGGTGCATGCAGCTCCCCCTTCATAAGCAGAGCAGTGTGAAGCGGGACATACATCCCAACTGTCACTGTGGTAGTGGCAAAGTCCTGACTGAGTGGGTCAGTCCCCAAACTTAGGACTGCGCCAACAGAATTAGGACAGTTGGCAGACTGTCCTGATCTCTCCTACCTGTTCTTCCTGCTTTCAATACTTGTTGCTGCTCGTGTCCTAAGCTCAGTTGTGCTTGTCTGGATCCTGGAATGTTGGGTCCCTGTTTGGAAAAAGGATAGGTACATGAGATATAGAAAGTCTATGAGTGAACACTGCATGACTGCCTTCCTCTATGCAGTTCAACATTAAATCAAAAGAACTCATGTTTTATTATTAGTCCCCCTTTCTTGTAACCAGCCCGGCTGTAAAATAATTTTATTCACCTTTAATAAAAAGACCTATTTACCCCAAACAACCCAAACATTAAATTAATGCCCCCCTGCTGCCCTCACACACAACACTGACATCAGCCCCCCCCTGCTACCCTCACAGACAACATTGACATCAGCCTCCCCCTGTTGCCCTCACACACAGCACTGACATCAGCCCCCCCCCCCGCTGCCCATCAGCACCCATTACTTACCGTTAGGTGCTCTTCTACAGCATCGCTTCTCGCTGCTCAGACAGGAAGTGAAGTGAGCACTTCCTGTCTGAGGCTAATCAGCAACAGGCAGCATCACGATTGGCTGCTTGTTGCTGCCACTCCCCACTGGCACCCCCCCTCCCTCTACCCATGCCGGGTGGGGAAAAAAACAAACAAAAAAAACTTCAGGCATGCCAGGCAGGACAGGGTTTATGGAGACTACCCCTCTGTGTGCGCCTATGTACTAAAGTGCAGGTTTGAAAAAGTGGAGATGTTGCCTATAGCAACCAGATTCTAGCTCATTTATTTAGTATATTCTACAGAATAACAGTTAGAATCTGATTTTGCAACATCTCCACTTTTTTCAAACCTGCAGTTTAGTAAATATACCCCCTAGTGTCTAGCAAAGGAATTCATCTTAATTTATTTATCTATTTTCAGTTATTTGAACATCAAGTTTTTTATCTATGTAATATTGGATTTGAAACAAGGCTATTTTTAAAGCTGCACTACTATCTAGTACACAATTGACTTAGCTGCCCTTACCCCTAGTCAGTCAGTCAGTTTTCTAGGGCCTCCTGCTTACAGCACTGGTCAGTCACATGATTGGTTCTTCTGCTCACTCGCCCGCTCTACCACCATTTAAATTTGCTCAGCTTTATTATTGATTTGCTGGTTCTGGATGACAGAACTGGCAGAGCACCAGGAAAAATGGCTGCATGTTGGGGCTCCATGTAGGGGAGGGGACTCGTTAGTAAAATACTTTACCTAGGTGCAGTTTTAATGTTTTTTAAAAAGATAATTTCCTGTTTGATATAGGTGTTGATATTGACCAATAAATTATTTCCAAACATCAAAAAATTACAGTGAAAATTAGGTTTTCCAATACTAAAGCTTAATACTAATAATGCAAACTTATCTTAAAGTAATTCAAATGGACTAAATGTAAAAATGGCTAAGAGTCCTCCAAAAACAAATGTTCTCAGCATTGGGAGTCATAGTACTATACAGCCAAACAATAATGAGACAAACAGTAAAGCGTTAGCAAAGTGGTAATAATATAGTGGAGGAAAAAGGGATGTAGTTTCTTGAGGATTAACAGTAGAATGAAGAGCATATAATACAAAGGATGTGCATATAATAAAATGTATGCACTAAATCAAATTGTAATTCCACTAGTAAATTCCATCAGTTTACAGCAGAATGAATATTTCAGCATAATCATAAATAATAGTTTAAATAAAGAGAAACGTACAACAAACAGTACATGGAGTGCAGTCCATGAAATGTAAGTTTCCAATTATAGATTGGCATCATTCACCAGACTCCCAAAATATATAGGTCCATCAGGAGGTGCGAAGAAAATGAATCCTTGGTACAGCTTTTCAAACAACACAAAGAGACAATGGGGTATATTTACTAAACTGCAGGTTTGAAAAAGTGGAGATGTTGCCTATAGCAACCAATCAGATTCTAGTTGTCATTTTGTAGCATGCACTAGATAAATGAAAGCTAGAATCTGATTGGTTGCTATAGGCAACATCTCCACTTTTTCAATGCCGCAGTTTTTTTAGTAAATATAGCCCAATATCTCTTCCATGGAATAGCAAAGGCAAAACATGGCACTCAAAGATAGTATTGCTGGAACTTTGCAACTGCCCTATCACACTGCAAAATTCCAGTTATGCAAAATTTCATTGTGATTCGCTCATCTCTACTCTTATCTGCTGACCTCATCCAAACCTCAAACCAATTACCCAGGTTATCCAAACTTATTTTTTTGCTTACTGTCACTAATGATTTAATGTGTGACACAGATATGACTTATGGATAAGGCAGTATTTAGAGATATTGCAGTATGTGTGCATCTATAAAAGTCCCAAGCTGTGTCACAAGCAGTGTAAGTAAGCTGGCAGGAGCTGACGATATGTGCCTTGGTATGCCTTGGGCACAAACATCTTGAGGCCTGATGTAGAGTTGGATGCAAGTCCAACTGATCAGCGTAAAAGTCGCTTTTAGCCAAGGATTCATCTCAGTTTCCACTCCAACTGAGACAGATCTCCCCCTTGCACCTCTCTGTACTTAAAAAGGTGGAACGGGGAAGTTAGTGGGAGAGCCTAGCAATGTAATGGCATGTTCATGCACTTTACATACTGTGCTGAGAAAAACAGCTGCAGATAGGTCTCTAGGGGACGTATCATCTTTTGCGGGTGCTTTATCCAGGGGCATCAGACCCTGCTGTGTTAAAAAATGAATGATATTTTAAAAAAAATAGTATGCATCCCCAACCATACAGCTTTACGAAGCCTTGTGCTGTTGAGGAGAAGAAGCACAATTTTTTAAAATATTGTTTTTGTATATCAATTTATTTATCTACTTTACAGGGCCGCTGTGACTGATAGACTTAAGTGTATCATGCACACCGGCCCATAAGACTGATAAAGAGTGGTGTCTGTGCAATTTACATAGTATTTAAAGTCGATCTAATGATCTGTGTGATTTGGAATCCTGCGAAAATTGCAGGATGCAATTTACACTCAGGATTTCATTGTAAATTACATCCAACTCTACATTAGGCCCTTGGAGAGGTGGGCCTACTGCAGCAGATGTTGCAGCTGCAGCCATAAGTACAAAAAATTGATTTCTGAATAATTACCTATTTTGAAATATTTGCAAAATTGCAATATAATTGCACCCAATGGTGTCATAGGCAAACCGAGGGGGGGGGGGGACCTAGTGCTCAGAAACCCCCCTCCAAGCCTGGGGTACTGTATAATTGAGGTGGCTGAACACTGCCCCCACTTCACACTGCTCTGCTCAAGAGTGAGCAGTGTAGTGCACGCAGCATTGCCCATGTATATTATAGCCTTGCCCCCATGCATGCTGGTCATGCCCACTGACGGCGTGGTGTGGAAACCCCCCTTTGCAAATCCTGCATTTGCCCCAAGGTGTGAATAAACTGTCTTTCTGTGTTTTATATATGTGTGTCCCTCATATACACAAAGTAGAATAGAGACCATTATCCATCTCGTTCATTAAAGCAAGCATAAAGCCATTATTTACGGCTGTGTTTAGAAGACATTTGTGAATTTCTCTTGAAGGCTAAAACAGTTTTGTCTTTATTTATTAAGTGGTCATTTGCTGTAAGCAGCCTCATCAAATTACTTGTTCTTTCCCTTTTAATGCTTTATTATTTTTCTCCAGCTAGAAAATTCTCATAAATATGTCAAACAGATTTTGTTTTGTTGGACGACTTTGTAAAAATTATTAATGGCTTTGTTTTTCAGCAGCCATTGATATGCTATATATTTCCTGAATCAGGGCAATTTATATATCCAAACAATCAACATTATGTCACCCTTCATTATTGCCCATAAAACTGCAGTTTTGTTCCGGACATTTGTAGTCATAGTTCTCAGAGGAATGTGAGTATACTGCAGAATTGTTTGTATAGTATATTGTATGTCGTGTTGCATTTTGCTTTGCAGGATACACAATATGATGTAATCATGTAATTTGGAAGGAACTGTATGTATGCATTACAAGTTATTCATATATTTGGATATTCTTATTATTCTTTCTTACCTTTCGTTAGGATACGTTTCATGCAGAGAAGAGTGAGCATATTTCTTAGGAGTTGATAATTATGCAACTTCAAAATAATAGTTTTTATCATCAATCCATGTTGGGTTTTGTCTCTTTATTGCAATAGATAACAATTGTGCTAACACAATAGGCCAGGCCTGTCCAACCTGCGGCCCTCCAGATGTTGTGAAACTACAAGTCCCAGCATGCCCTTCCAGCTATCAACAGGTTGTCTACTAGCAAAGCATGCTGGGGCTTGAAGTTTCACAACACCTGGAGGGCCGCAGGTTGGACAGGCCTGCAATAGGCCATGATGTATTATTACTGTGACTGACATCAGTAGTAGACATTAGGAGGTACCAATAATGGTCCTGATTCATTAAGGAAAGTAAGTAAAAAAAATGAGTAAGTTTTCTCCTGGACCATGTTACAATGGAAGGGTAGAAATTAGTTTAGTATTTTGCACATAAGTTATATACTAGCTGTTTTATAATGTAGCACACATATACTTAATATAGGTTTCTTTTCACTGAAATATAAAGATGATCTAGTACATGCCCTACCCCAACTATAAATCTGTCCCCACATTTTAAATTTACCCTCCCCTCCAATGCAACATGGTTTTGCCAAGGTGCAAAGTTACTCCTTTTATTGGCTTTCCTTTCCATAATGACTAAGGTCCAATAAGTGAAAGTAAAGATGCAAAGTGTAAAGGCTTGATTAAAAAAAAGATATTTCATTATTTTATGCTGCAAAACTCTTTCTTTTTTATTTGGTAGTTCAAATAACATTGAAAGTGACAATGTTTGCATTGATAATGCATATAACTGCATTCACTGGAATTTTTACACCAGTTGAGTCTTGTATGACTTTATGATTACATTCATAGGAAATACCTAAATATATTTTATTCTGATTCTTAAAGGCATTGATAATCTGTGTTACCATATATGGACTACCCTAGCTGGTCATCAAGATATATATCAGACTATCAGTTAGCTTAAAGTTATACTCTTCTGTTGTATATTTATTTGACCCTGTTTAGCAGAATTTATCACCTTGCTAACGGATAGCCATCCAATTCTTGAGGCTATGCAGTACCCAACCATACTGTTGCCTTTGCCATCCTTCACAGTTGGGGTGAGGTCCTTATGATGTAATGCAATGTAAAGCTTTCTCCAAACATACAATGGTGAGAAAATGTTTGAGTCATTTAGAGATTTTTCCATATTAGTTTGACCTAAAACACCATCTGAATCTAGAAGTCTTTGTCATAAATATCTTAATAAATAAGAAAGCACAAGACAATAGTATCGCATTTCTTTCCGCTATCTTTGGTGTAAAAAGTAAACTTTTAATGGCATAACTTGAGTTTTATAATACAATTTATGCAATGACAATCTGGTATGAGTATCTGTGAGAAATATCATAGTGTACTCATCACGATACATGTTTATGAAAGCCACTTGTGAATGTAACTTATACCTATAAAAAAATGAGATTTCTCTTGAGAAAGGTTTGTTTAAGCTGCTGAAGGTGGAAAAAATTACAAAGTCTTTCGACAAAAATCAGGAGCACTCAATGGTAGTGGATCCTGATTCCACCAAAGAAGTATGTTATACAGTCTACTGTGGTATGCCAAGTAGGAAGTAAATGCACTCCAAAAAGTGCACACTGACCTAAATGGCACTGAAGGATACAGAGAAAATGTTACGTGGATAGATGAAAGTAGACGTTTTGGGCATCCATGAGAAATGTTATGCCTGGTGAAAATTAGGCATTTCATCAAAAAAACTAAATTAGCTATGTAGCAAGGTGACAATTTATGCTGTTTGCAATTACATGCACTATTGTGATATATTTTAAGCCTATTTGCCACACCTTTCCTGCATGGGGACAGGTGAGGTCCTGGGAAGTCTGCAGGGGAAGTTTGCAGACAGGATTCAATATTTGCATAGTAGGACTCCTAGCCTGAACTCATGGTCTAATGAGGTAATTAGAGGAGCTTTCTGTATTTCAACCTGTCTTTTCAGTTGTAAGGTGTAACCAATGACTTTCTCCCTCCCAAAAATCTGTCAGTTGTCCTGTTGACATCACACCCTACCCAGTTACCTAGAAAGGACCTAACTGGCAGCCTGACTCCCCATATGTTCCTAACATGGAACTGTCCAAATTGCTCCCCCCTCCTGTAAGCAGTCGTTAGAGAGTGTCAGTGTCACAAGTGGTGTCAGAAGTTTTTATATATATATATATATATATATATATATATATATTGCCAAGTCTATCTTCTAACTGTGAGTGTACAATTATTCATTGACAGCCCTATATTGACTTTATGTGAGATCCACTGTTCAGAGACTTTATCGGGGAGTCCATCTCTCTGGCCGGATTGTGAACTTATCTATATATTGCTTCTGGTACCAAAAACTCTGGGCCATTCAGGATCATATATTTTATTCAGTTTTTATTTTTGTAAGTTGACAATATTATTGGCTTAACCTTTGTCATTTTGCTTAAAAATTATATGCAAGATCATGTATTTCATTTATGTGAATTTACAGCCATGAGTCTTGGTTACACTTCAGTGGCTGAAACTGTGTTTTTGTCTATCTAGATCCATACCATGTTTTATATATATATATATATATATATATATATATATATATATATATATATATATATTTATGTTTCAACTAGCCATGTTTGGTAGTTTTAAATAAATATTTCCCCATATTCCCCTGTATTTCCCCATGTATAAGACGCACCTTTTTTCGAAAAAGTTTGGGTCTAAAAATGGGGTGCGACTTATACAGTGGCAGCGGGGATCCAGGGGGGCGCGATTGCAGGTCCGTTCCGTTATTGCTTTTTGGAAATAGAATTCCAGAGTTGCCAAGGTATCTTGTATTTATTGGTACAAAATGCACAATATGTCTATTTTAATGCTGTGACCCAATCCTTTATAGTGGTTAAAAATAATACATTGAAATAACCTTTTAGCATTTTCATCATGTGGCCTATGTTGGATCACACAGACCAAGTGGAAGAATAATCTTATAATAACCATATTATAAGCCTTAGCTATGTTTTTCATTTTGTTCTTGTAGACAGATGTTATCCCATCAATAATATCCTGGGATTGCCTTGTTGGAAAGCATGATTACTTTTACTCTGTCTTGCAGGTTTTTCCAGTATATAGAAGATTACATTGGATTTTCTATAAGAATATAAGTTTGCCTAATCTGCAGTTTATTGTTTGTATTCCCAATTTATAGGCTAGAGAGTGAGATAAAGGATAGTGACAATATTTACTAAACCTTTGCTTTATAACACATGTTTTTAGCCAGTGAGTAAACACGTCTTTACTTTTTGTTTTTTTATTTGTTTTTTCATTTGTTTTTTCATTTTCAAAGCTCAACGTTTCCATCTCATAGCTAATTTCTCACAATTAATACAATTCACAAAATAGCATTCTGCTACTTCTAACATTTATAAAGATCTCAAATATGTGTACTTTATTGGATGGTCTGTGCATACTTTGGGCCATACTAAAATAGAAATGTAAAATGTGCTTATGTGTGTTTTGTTATTGTTTATTTTACTGTTTTAACTGTATTAGTTTATTGTTATTCTTTTTTTAATTAACTTTGTTGAGGTAGTATGTGCAGTATCATAGACGTGGAAGTCATAGACATCTAAATAAATTGATGATAACGCATGTAAACACACAGGGCCTGATTAATCAAGGAACGCAAAATGAGCACAATTTGCACATTTTTTAAATCAATGGAAATTGCACACACGTACACCCGTAGTCAAGTACAAGCAGATCTAAAGAAATAATAAAATAAAAACAGAATCAACAGGTTCAACACTGAGGTGCTGCATGTTCTTTCTCAATGCAGCAACCACTAAGCCACTATATATAACAGAGCTCTAAAAAAAAGAGAGATGGATTGTAGGCGCTCCCCAGATATGTGACAATGTTAAAGATCATATGTAGAAAACATAAAAAAAAATGAAAACACATGTTCGGATAAGACTAAAACTGTCTCTAAATTTCTTTACAAAACAGCCTCAGAATTGTTGACATTCCTTCTTATCTGCATGTGGTCACAAAACCCAAGATAAAATTACACTTTTCTTCTTAAGATAATATATATGTTTAGAAGTACTCCATATCAAATTCCAACCAAGGGTTGTCTGTTGTTCTTTTATTATCCTTGATGAGGAACGGACTGCTCCTAATTTTCTGATGGAAATCCACCTATTGTTTTATCAGTCTTGCCATTTTCAAGATTGATGTCTCCTAGTTAATCCAGACTCTGGTTCTTGTGGCTTTTTCCCTCCCTGATCGGAGATATATGTTTGGGCTCAGTAAGATCCTCATTGCCAGTTGTAGTGTATTAAATCATGACTGCATGCACTCAATAATACGCTGAGACCAGGGGCGCTGCACAGACTGTGGCTGCCAATACCTTGATGAAGATTTTTGAAATTGAAACATGTTGGTGGGGGAGAGCGGACATCAGGATCAGTTTTTACTTACCACAGAAATACTCTCAGACACAAAAGCCGGCTCCCTGAAGAAAGCATTTAGCGGGGATCTGAGTGTTTTGAGTATATGCCGTGTTTACCGTCTAAATGTGGTAAGGATCCACCTGTACCCGAGTCAGGGACTTTTAAGGAATGTACTTGTCTGTCTGTTTTTTCCAGTAGTTTTACTGGTAATTAAGTTATATTTGTGATTTTATTCTCCATTTTTTATTTTATTTCTTTGGTGAAAAGTATGCTCCATATAATTATGGTATACCACCTTCATTAGTGTATTGGAGAAGCTATCAATCAAATTTTATAGACAAGTTTTAACATGATTTAATAAGAAATATTGCATCATGTTGTTTTTTTCCTTCTATTCATACAAGTCACGCCGATTCATTTAAGGAGGATTCAATACACTAAATAAAAAATATAATTATTGTTTAATACACTGCACTACAGATCAGTGAGAAATTGAAAGAACTATATTAAATTATTTATATGTAAGGACATATTGTTTAGCGCCATCTTCCATCTATTTTTTGTGTTTTCTGTAGCTGCCAATGTCAAGACATCTCCTGTAGGTGAGACCCTGGCCTGTGTAATAACAAGCACCCCTAGTCTCAGCGTGTTATTTAAAAATGATATCTGCAACTGTCCAACATAATGAAATAAAATGAGTAACTATAATGAAAGCAGTTTTCAAGAACTTAATAGAAATGCTAAGTTATGTATTTTTTTGTACAACAAATTATTTCTAAATAAGTGTGACAAGCTAATGTGCAATATTACATGTAGACTGATATTTTTATTGATTCTGTGACATACCAAATGGCTTTTAAAACTACTTGCAAAAATGCAATTGAAAACGAAAGATAAACACAAATACAATTGGGATGTGTTTATTGCCAGCATTTTTTCTACTGCTTTCAGGTGTGTGGAAACCTAGCAGTGATAGGCAGCCTCATACAGTTTAGGGGCCACATGACCAGCCCTCTAACTTGCACTAGGGCAGCACATCAGCCTTAATCTTAGTGAAAAGTTAAAACAATTAATTTCATTAAAAAAGCAGAAAGCTATCTGTAATAACATAGCAGGCATTTTAATGTAATATATATATAAGTGTTTCAAGTTCTAACAATGTGTAGCAAAAAAATTTTTTTTTTATTGCAGTACCGTGTCAGCCAGAAATATCTATGTGATGTTGAATACTTTTGTGTCACAAAAGACAAAAGTATTATTGTAAACTTGCCTGATGGAGGGGCCTCAGTGCTCTGAAAGCTAGCAAATATAAACATTTATTTTGGTTAGCCAATAAATGTATCACTTCTATAACACTTTTTGTCTTTTTTGACACTAAAGTATTCAACATCGCATAAGTTATAACAAACAAATCTGACATCGGAGCAGGAAGGAGGGTACAAGGAGGGGTTCAGTGCAACTTATCGTCTGTTTGCCCCCAACCAGTGTGATTGGTGACATTGTGAATGTCGCCAATAACACTAATGACATTGTCCACCTGTCAACACACTGCAAGTGCTGGCATTTACAGGTCAAAATAATGGCTGCCACTGGACAGGAAAGATAGTTCAAACAACATGGACCACTATTGTTTGTGCTGATTTGCATTGGGTTAACAAACTGCAGATTCATACCTCTTGCAGTTTTTATTGTTTTCACATGTAAAAGTCGGGATGGTAATCTTTAAAGTGGCACTTTTGAAAGCGGCATGTTTTCAGCAGTTTATTATTATTTTTATCGTTTATTTGTAAGGTTCCACAAGGTTTCCGCAGCGCCATACACGGTACAAACAGTAGACTATACACGGTAATACAGTACAGAACAATAAACACAAAGTACCAATACTTCATAAACTCCGGGCAGGCAAATACAGTAGAGACGGAGCGGAAGAACAGGTATGGAGACAGGAGGGAAGAGGGCTCTGCTCATACGAGCTTACATCCTAAGGGAGGGTAAACAAAGTCAGGCACAAAAGGGAGCCAGTGAAACATGGGGGAGAGAAAAGAGGGGCCAGGGGAGAACGAGCAGAAGAAATGAGAGGTTAAGTGGATGGTTGGTTGGTAAGCCTTAAGCAGTTTGCTATAGAACACAAAACACACGATTTTCAAAAATCACAGCTTGATACATTTCCCCCCAGGTGTTAATGTCTGTGTAGCGATGCATAAAATTGTGTCTAAGTTCAAAATGTGGAAATTTCTCAGCTAAATGTGGAATATTTGAATATTTTTGCAGAAAAGTTTTGAAAATGTTGCTCATCTATGTGTGTATAGGACAAGACCACTAAACAGCAGCAATAATTTACTTTTTTTCTGATTTGTACATGTTTATAATTAGATTTATACCCCATTCATACTGCACCAAAAACCCGGGTTTTTGCAGAGGCACGCTGAAAAACCCATGTCTTGGTGCAGTCTGAATAGTCCAAACACAAAATCTCGGGTCTAAAATCCCGGGACTTAGACCCGGGATTTTGCGAGGGGTAATTTCCAGGTTGGACCCCGCTCGCCTGCAGTATGAATGGTGCAACCCGTGTAATTCCCGGGTCTCTAGTAATAGTTAACCAGTCTCCGCAATTGGGCTCACCCGATGGACCTGTCTGCAATTAATCACCACTTTTAAACTAGGATTTATCTTTGGAACTTATCCATTATACATTTGGGGACATTCAACTGTCTGCACTATTCCATTTGCTGCATATCCTCACCCAGGAGGAATGGATTCATGAGATTCACCATTGGACATTGTTTGTTATTATCCATAAGTGTGTGTTTGACCTGTGGGCTGATCACCCAGACTTGTCGCACACATTATCAATCAGATTTACTATCAGGTGTTTTACTAGCACCATTAGGACTATTTATGCCATTTGGCCCCAATTATTGTTTACCTATGCTTGTTATATATGCCTGTTGTATGTATTGTGCTGCCAACGACTTACCACTTAAGGCAATTTAACACTGTTATATGTGTATATGTACAGCTCTATATGACAGTTGCACTCTACTATCCAATAAATAGTTTTTGTTTTTTACATGGTATCACTGTTCATGCGCCCAGGGACTAGCAACTATTACTATTATTGCTTATAGAGGCTACAAACATTATTCACTCTGCTCTTCAAGAGATGTGGCATCTATAGCATTAGCTATCTCCTTAAACTCGTTCTATAATCTCTCCAATATATTTCGTTAGATCTCTGCATGTATATAGAATGGTGGTGTAAGAACCTCATACTGTATAACCTGTAGGAAAGGTTTAGTTGTTCCTCTCTGACAGTACCATGCCTTTCATGTAAAAGAAACTTCTTCCCTTTATCCTTTAATATACAGCACCATACTGGGAAGGAAACTGTGATCTTGGGTTATGAATTAAACAGACTTCATAAATCATACCGCTAGTGATTATGAGCAGTATAAAAGTTACCATAAGTCTGCAATGCAGTTGCTTTCAAATAACCTTGCATACAGAAGTCTAACCTGCTCAATTATATATCAGATCACAGCCACTCGGTTTGTTATCCATAAGTAACAGTGCCTGCCAATTAGTGACCCTGCTAAAATAGGGAAAATTGAACTACAAATATACGTTTACACATAGAAGATGTTACATTGTCAATAAGCTAACATTATTAACCATTTGACTGCCAAAGCAATAGTTTTTATGGTGTGTTTATGGCAGTAGCTGTGCCACTATTTTTGGTGGCCATTGCTGTAAATCCTGCATTTGGTGGCAAAGCTATGGAGTTACTGTTCTTGAGTGTGGTCAATGGTCACAATTAACTATTTCAGTAACAGTTAAGCCTATGGGTATTGTATACTGACACATGCACAGTGTCAATGTATTTATATGAAAAGGGCTGCTTTTATTTTATAACATATTCATGAGCTGAATACTGTGAATAAGAATGATGTAAATCAATAGACTGTATTGAAGTTGTAAGATAAGATGGGGCCACAAAATAGTCTTTGAGGAGTGTATGAAAAACATATTGTTGTAATGCATAAAAAGGTTAAAAACACGTAAGTCATTTGTTAAACATAAACGTTATATAGATCAGACTTCTATTTAAGTACATTCATTAATTATCATATAAGTGTTAAGAATAAAGTAAGGGCTTTTTTATGAATTGAATTAATTGAATAGGAAGCACAGGGTAAGGAGCATGACACTGCTGCTGGGAATTTGAAAATATTCATTACCAAGCAGGAGGTATGCAACATTTTCATGTCCTACCAGGGGGAATTAATAAAATATAGTACATAAAAGAATAGCAAAAAGCTTCTTACTTGTCCCACAAGCCTTGTGTTGTATCGTTGAGTGATGAGGATCCTAATTCTTATTGCAGTTCTCTGATATAGGCACATACTGGCTAGTGCTAGTCCAGACTTTACCTCATCATGTGTAAATCGGCAGCTCAGGGGGCACACTGAGTATCTGTCGGTGGTAGCCATTATACAGTATTGACTACCCCGACAGAGAAGACAACGACATGAGGAGTCCAATTGAATAGTAGACCGACCTGCAAAAAAATACTACTTACCGACTCTCTTGCCGACTGCAGAAAATGACATCATCACTAACCGCGACTTGGCTTAAAGCGGCGATGGATGGACCTGCCTGTCATTTATGTCATGTAAGTATTATTGTGACGAAACAAGTGTGATAGCGCTAACCATTCTGTTTCTCGTTTCTGACATAATGTGGATTATAGCAAGTACTTTTTATAGCCCTTGCTTTTGTTCCCCAGCTCATCAGACTACAACTGCATTGTCTAATTATATGCGGCTAAGGGGACATTGTAGTTCAGTGTAAATATGTATATTGTGTATTATATATGGATGACTTGCAGTAATGTTATTCATTGCCCTTAAACTGAAGCCAGGAGGGTTATGGGTAAAGATCAGGTGGTGTCCAGGATACAGGTGAGAGGGCTGGAGCTGCATTTATTCTCCCCCCTCCTTTCTCCACAGGAAGCACGGAACAGCTGGGGACCTTGTGACATTACAAAGTAGTGTGAGGGGTTAATCTTACCAGGGGCTCGCTGCTACCTTATCCTTGGAAGTAGGGGAAGCCAATTAGTATCAATTGTTCTCCTTAGGACTAGTCCAGACATTCTGTCTGCATCCCAGCAGGGGGCTTCTGCAGGAGGACAGCTCATCTTCACTGCCCTCTCCAACCCCCCCCCCCCCCCTCCTTCCCCTAGTCCTGCACTGACCAATGGTTAAGAAGAATAGACCCAGGGGTTTGCCTAGGGAGGAGAAAGACTGTGGAAATTAGACCTGAGATATAAGGATCCACTCCAAGTGGGAGGGGGTGTTCATTCTGGGATTTCATTGATGAAGAGTGCAAGACTGGTTTTTGAGTTCTCTACAATAGTCTATATATGCAGCTGAGAGAGATCCATGGGTCGTGAAGTCTGGACAGCGAGGTGACTATAACTCCTTAAACTAGTGGGGTAAGGGACAGATGATGTGGTAAACCTGCCTGGCATTTATTTACTGTGTGTACATAATATTCTAGTGTTGTTTGTATGACAATCAATGTACTGTTGTACATTTGTAACTGTATTTGCCTGAGTCACTATATGAATCCTAGAAGGTCCTGGGTGGACTTCCCTGGCAGGAAGGCACTCGTGGGTGGCCAGCCAGCATGAAGTGGGTAGCATTGGGCCAGAAAACCCGGTATCTTCACAATTATTCTAGGGGTTAAGGTTAGGGTTAGGAGTTAGGGTTAACCCTAACACCTAACCATAATACCCCTAACCGCTAACCCCTAGAATAGTACTTACATGACATAAATTACAGGCGGGTCCGTCCATCGCCGCTTTAAGCCGAATTGCGGTTTATTGATGATGTCATTTTCTACAGTCGGCAAGAGAGAGAGTCGTCATCTGAAATAATCTGCATGTCGGTAAGTACTTTTTTTTTGCAGGTCTGTCTACTATTCAATCAGACTCCTCATGTCGTGGTCTTCTCTGTTGGGATAGTCAGTACCGTTAATAGGTACTACACCCGTATCTGAGAGGTCAGCCTACATTCTTGGGAA
Organism: Mixophyes fleayi; assembly: GCF_038048845.1. NCBI lineage: Eukaryota > Metazoa > Chordata > Amphibia > Anura > Limnodynastidae > Mixophyes > Mixophyes fleayi. The sequence continues at coordinate 182,185,229 of NC_134402.1, read as the reverse complement.
GTCTCCAAATACTCTAGGAGAAAAAGCAACTGTGACACACACACACACACACACACACACACACACACACACACACACACTCACAGATAGACATAGAGACTCACAAATTTCACTTGTCATTTATTCTAAGAAAATACAGGGGGAAGAGTAAGTAATTAATACTCCTGTTTGCTGGATATTGATGAGCATTTTCTTGTAGTTCTACTCTTGAAATTGCTAAACAAATCAGTTATGTAGAATAAACACTAAGGACCTCATTTAGAGTCAGACTCAATTTACACTGAAATTGTAAGTGTAAATTGCATCCCATTAGTTTACACAGTATTTAGACTTAGAATACTGTGCAAATTGCACAAACACGCCTCTTTATCTGCCTTATGGGCTGACGTGTAAGTGTCTCATGCACAGTGCCCTGTAAAGCAGATAATTAAATAAAAAAAATATAAAAAACTGCCCCCCCTCCCCCAAACAGCACTAGGGTTGGTTATGCTGTCTGGAAAGGGTGGTGCAAGCTCTTTAATTATTTTTTACTTTACTTTTTAATACATCAAGGTCTCTTGCACCAGCTGAAGGCATCCGCAAAAGATACGTCTCCTGGAGACCTATTGGCGGTTGCTTTCAACTCAAAATAGCAAGTAAAAGCCTTTACATTGCAAGGCTCACCCTCTACCTCCCCCTTCTTCCACTTCTTTAAGCACAGAGAGGTGCAAAAGGGAGATGTGTCTCAGTCACAGTGCAAACTGAGAAGGATCTTTGGCCAAAATTGTTTTTTGCACTGGCTTGCTTCTGAGTCTATATCAGGCCCTAGATGAACATACTTAAATATTATATATAATAAATATATAACAACCTCTGTCGCCATGTATGAAAGAGGTCGTCCATTTTGTTGTAGTATGAGAGGCACAACAAGCATTCGAGAGATTAGTCTACCTCACTGGGAGTCCGAGAGATCTCACAATATTCCAGAAGCCTTCTGGACATTCCGGGAGGACAGGCAACTATGAGTGCAAAGAAATGCTGTAGCATTCTCCATAGCAACTTATCAGGTTCTAACTGTTGATTTTGTTAGACAGATTAGAAAATAAAAGCTGTCATTTGATTGGTTGATTTCAGCAACACCACAGTTATTTTTGTAATTGTGCCCCATTATGTGTTACCTTCTCTGCAACTCTTAGCTCTTTGCAAGTATCAACCATCTCTAGCTTTTCCATCCAGGCAGCTTTATGATGATGCCACAGGGGAGAGTCATTTATTGTTTAGTGCCACTATAATAATGAATGATGGTTAATGTAATTTACTTCTACAATCATTGCATGTAGAGCTGTCATATCACTGTGCCCTTTTCCCATTGCATTTTACAAAGATACAAAGCTAGAAAACAGCTACTAAGATTCAGAGAAACCACTCCAAAAGTTATTTTGTGGGTCACAATAATAAAACAAAATTGCAGACTTTTTACATTTTGTTTGTGGGCAATAATTATTACAAATTATGTTATAGGGTGGATTTATCATTTAAGGTTACAAAGAAGTTGTTTAACTTCCATTTGTTACTCTTTACAATTTGAAAAAATGAATTTATATTCTTAAAATTATGTTCAAATAAAAACAAAATACTTTTTTCAAAACTCTAGCTTTTTTTCAGAGCTCCCCTCAAGAATTGATTTTCCATCTATGAAACAATAAAATTCATAGAAATGTGAAAATTACTGAATCTGTCACTCATCTGAAACTATTACCATTGTTACTTAATAGAAGTGTATTGGTTTTATGAGGAAATAAATAAGCCTTACTGTGATAGCATATCCAGTCTTCTTTCTGGATAAATTACAAACAAGTAGGTTTGAGTTTGAGATACGTGTTGGTTAAATTGTACTTCAATTAAATATTTTGAAATCCTCCTTCATTTATTGAGATTTATGTGTAAGGATTTAAACCTTTATAGATTATATAGATAATAGTTTTGGAAAATATAATAGATTAATTAGAATATTATCATTATATTAAGGTAGATCATTATGTTTCTGTTATAGTTAATTAGAAAAAAATAGCTTTGTCCTATAAAGCTCTAGCATTATTTTTAATAAGAGAAAAATGTATATTGTGTATACTGATCATTCAGTTTAAATAATAGTTTTACATATAACTATGGTATAAAGATATATGCAAAATCTTATGGTCTTCTGAATATGCCTAATTCATTGGATAGCTTTGTCGTTTCAATGCTAATCATAAAGCCCTTTTGTCTTTTCTTGGAGATTCTTTCACTTGAGAGAAAATGTCTCAGAAATAAACTGCTGTCTTAATGACTGCATGAGAGGTGTTTACATGTTGCTTGAGGGAACATCTCAGAGGACCACAAGCGCTTTGAGATGCTGATGTTGCCATGGCAAGATTTTTTTGTTACTGAACATCAACTTGGTGTTAAACCCAGAGTATGATGTGTTGTTCAGAAGAGCATGTTGCTACCTGTATTTTAAAGCTAAATTAAATTTACAATTAATTTGATAAGTTTCTTCTGAAACAATTTGATAATACAACTATATTAGAGGTAAGAGTTTACTCCTAAAAATGTGTTTGTAAAAGCATGACCATAGAGAAAATTAAGTTTTATTTATTAGTATATTAATGTTTCATTGAATAGTAACCCAAAGCAACATTCAGGCATTTGCTGCTTATTGCTTGTTTGCGATTAGACCTTGGTTGCATCTTTACACAATTTTGGTAAGAAATCTAAGCAGGCTCTCCTATGTCAATGGTGTAATGTCTGCACACTGTAGAGAATGTGGCAGTGGCTGCCTCAATCATAAAGGTATGATTTTAGTTTAGGAATAAAATTAATATAGTTTTGTCCATTTATTTGTTACTGGAAAATGCAGTCCCATTATAACATTTCCTATTTAAAAATAACTCATATTATAGAAATGATGCCATCCTCAGGGAGTGTTAGGGCCAAATTTGCCATGGAGTCTAGCCAAAGTTGGAATGGCCCACTGGGGTACAGGGGAATTCCTTTCTGGACCCCACAGCCATATCAACAATGTTGAGTGCATCCAGCTCCCTGCATCTTTACACGATACAGATGTCAGGGTTTTTGAATGGAACAGGTGGGGAAACGGAGCTAGGGGGCCGATGCACTGATTTCTTTATTACTGTGAAGTTTTTAGAGAAAATAAAGGTTCCACAAAGGTCTATGAGCAAAGAACATAACTGAGATATTGGTGCAATATTATCAGAAGTGGACACAACATACACAAGTTTGTAAGATGTTTTGTTAGGTCTTTTGAAAGTCATGTAGTAGTAGGATTGTTTTATAGCTCACATAGAGGTGTTTGATGCTACACATTAGTCTTGGCTGTCTTTTATCAATGGACAGAAAGCCCAGGGGAATGTAACTCATTCATGGAGCTTGGGATGGTCAAATGAAGGGCATGTGATCAGATGGTTGTAAATGCTACACTATGAAGCCTCCTGAGTGTTATTCTAAATCCTCTTGTCACTCTTTCCATTCATGATTTCTTTATTTCTAAAATGTCCTTGTTTTGAGTGTCATGTTTGAAACCACCTTGTGTATTAGAATGTATTTCAATGATTTGTAGGGTCTGTATTGGTGTTTAGTAAAGTATACCAAGGTGTATACACCTATGAAAGTATAAATAAAATAAAAAGTGTGTTCTCTTTACAATAAATCCAATTTCTAGGATATATAACCTTGTCTTCTTTGTAGTAGAGACCAAATAACAAAGTATATTGGCACTCATCTATTGTTTAGTGCTCATGTATCGCAGTTTGTCACCCCCATTAAACAACCAGCGCCACTTATATCAACACACGTCTATGTCACATTACACAAAATACACTTAAACTGGTTTTGCACTCAAACTAATAATTCTATATCTCTTATTCATTTCAAGCTATACAAAATACAAAGAAGACCAATGGGCTTTAAAAAGCTTATCAATAGCAAAGATACATACTTTAATAGATACATATTGGTACACTTATACAATATAAATTATACTCATAACAACGAATGGCAGAAACAGCAAGTATCTTTAATAAATATATATATATATATATATATATATATATATATATATATATATATATATAGCCTAACATCGCAGACAGCCCTTTGAGACTCTATGTGCATAACTCAATAAGGTACAACTCCTTCAGTTGCAAATTTCATTTTATTATAACTTTCATACTTTCATTAAATTGAAACATTGGGCTGAAGATAGTGTACCTTGCTATTTTATGCACATAGAGTCCCGGAGGCCAGCCTGCCATGTTAGGCGTAAATGCTTTTAGGAGTAATTTATATTTGGATCCAGAAGTTACACCTCTTTTCAAGAATACTTATATAGGCAATGCATATTTAATACCATTCATCTGTTCCTGTTTCTATGTGCTCTTATAGTTGGCAACACTTCTTTGGCAGCTGTACACAACCCATCTGGTGGCTGGATACCCACCTTCAGCAACAGACTGCCACTATGTACACTATTTCATGGGCCCCTACCATTTAGTTCACCCAGTGCGCCAGGACTCAGTTTGACACTGTGTGTGTTAGGAAATTGAGACAGTAAGGGGCAGGGAATGATGTGAGAGATTAAATATTTTCTGTAAGATGGAATGTAATATGGTCACTCTATATGCATACATGATAATAAATATAATACATACATAAGCTATGATAAACATTATCACTTTTTAAGCCAAAAATATGGTAAAATGTTAAACATAAAACTTACATTACTAACTCTGACCTTAAGACATGTTGCAAAATATGTTTTTCAATTAATACCAATAAAATGTATTTAGTATTGGCTTCAACAAGTGTACAGGTATATGCTGAAGAACATCAAAGTATATTGTGATATTGACTGCGCCTTTATTTTTTTTTCATTAAAGTACTTTTTTCTCAAATCTTCACTAGTATGAACGGGTGAGAATGACAATGTCAACTGTCTCTTTTTATTGTTATTTTTCATCCCCCATTCTGTGTAGGTTCTTCTTGTTATAAACGGGCTGTTCTTCTAACCCAGAAGTTCTTAATATCTTTGGACCAAAACTCTGAACCGAGAGTCACCTTTAAAACCTTTGACTCTGTTTTGAATTATTAAATTTAATTAGCATACTGCTGCTATATATTAAATTGTTTATTTCAGTTATAACTGTTAGGAAATAACTATCAGTACAAAATAATAAAACATGAGCTATGATTAGGTCTCTCTAAGTAGTACACAATAGTTTTACATACACTGGACTATCCTAATGTCCTAGGGTCCTGACTTACAGAATGAGATACCTTGTTCTACCACTGACATTTTGTAACATGGGCTTCAACTATCTCCCACATGTAATATATACATGAATGAACACCATGAGTGAACACCGTTTCATATCTTAGCATTGCATAAATACTTTTATTAGATTTTATTGAGGAACAAAATCTAGTTATTTTACGGTTGACAGCCATGTGTTTTAGTACATGCACCTAAGCAAACCAAACGTATAAACATTTTTCGTTTTCGTTATTGCCAATAGAGTCTGAGTTCACTTTTAAGCCAGCTTCTAAAATATATATATTTTTTAAGCAATGCTTCCATATTTTCTCTCCTTAATTTATTGCTTTGTTGCTGGAGTTTTTGGAGCCCACGTGTTACAGACCACGGGTACACTGAGACATATTTTTGATGCTAAAGCAGTAAGCAGACATTTTAGAAAAAACAGTCCAAGCAACTGTTGCTGTTTGGTGGAATGACATAAATTCGCTCTTCTGAATAATAGTATACGCAAAGGTACATGAAAAAAACTTTGTTTTGGTCAATAGGGAGTTTGTAATCTCTTGATTTGTAACTTGCTGTTCAGTATTTCAGAGTGTGGTGAATGGTGTTCTTTAAGAGTAAATAGTGTTACAGAAACCATGTTACATACAATTAAATTTGTAGCATTTTTTCTGGAATTTAGATATGATGTTATTTTTTACTACCAGAGCATTTTTTTTAGAATATCACCACTTTACATTCCTACACAGATAATTCACTGTAGATATTCTACACCTTGAGTTTTTGTTAATTACATATACACCCTATTTACAGAAAATTAGGTGCCACAGCTCTTGGCAATGCAGGACTATGTCTAAGTCTGAACCGCAGAGCTCTATATAGGCTGTTCCACACAGCTCTATTGAGAGCTGTAGACAGCTTTGCAATGTGCTTGTTTAGCCTGTAATTTGGCTGCAGAAAGATGTGCATGATTTTGAACAAGCTGCCTCTCAACTTCAGGTAAAAGATGGGTGAGCCTGGTGGTGAACCCCCAATTTACTGTACATGGGGGCTGAATGGTGGCCTAGTTGTTAGCACTTTTGCCTCACAGCACTGGGGTCATGAGTTCAATTCCCGACCATGGCCTTATTTGTGAGGAGTTTGTATGTTCTCCCTGTGCTTGCGTGGGTTTCCTCCGGGTGCTCCGATTTCCTCCCACACTCCAAATACATACTGGTAGGTTAATTGGCTGCTAACAAAATTGACCATAGTCTGTGTGTGTGTGTGTGTGTGTGTGTGTGTGTTAGGAAGTTTAGACTGTAAGCCCCAATGGGGCAGGGGCAGATGTGAGTGAGTTCTCTGTACAGCGCTGATGAATTAGTAGCACTATATAAATAAATGGTGATGATGATAATGAGGATGATGATCTATAAATAACAAAAATTCCACTAAATGTATGACCCTACTACCTGTTCAAATGTATGGTTTTTTGGACTAAAATAATACTCAGAAGAAAACATATTTCATCTAAGTGGGTACATTTATAAAAAGTAGTGCAGGGCTAGATCCAGCTAGGCAAATTTGATCAAATTTTGTTGCTATGGGGGGGAAGCAAATGGATGCGTTACTGCCGAAAGTAAAATGGCCTGCGCACTATTACCGTTAGTACGGCAATTTCAACTCTGGATTTTTACTCGTGGCTCCCATATTAACGGTAATGGTGTGCCGGTTGCGTTACTTTTGACAGTAATGCGGCCAATTCATTTCCCCCCTATGTGATATAATTAGAATTAGACTCTTGAGGCTGTTTTCAGATTCTAGAGTTTAGAAGGAGCATATCATTGCAGCACTTTGGAACACATTTATATAAAAAGGTGTACGTTTACAACACAATATATTGGACTTTTTTAGGATTTAAATGTGCAAAATAGAAAGTGGTCTATTTTTGTTAATATAAGAACCAAAATGTATCTAATCAATTGCTAGACAAACTATCTAGCAGAGTCTATCTAGGACTTACCTTTCCTGCAGTTTGTTCATCTTTGGTGGGTCTTCCTTGCCCCCATTACCACATCATTTTGCCAGCAATAGTGGTTTGAAAAAGTGCACGTTGGTGACATGGCTGTGGGGGCTGGGAGTACACAAACAGTTCAGTGCTTAAGAAAAGACAAATGTGGAATCCTTATCCAAAGGAATAAAATCAGCGTTTGCTTCTGCTTGTGTCAGCTTACTGTGTTTTAGGTTTTAGTGCCATGGGGTTTTATTGTCATGGCTGTGCAGTGTGAGAGGGAGAGAATTGTCTGATTGTTTTATGCATGCATCCTGTCCAAAAGTAGTCTCAGCATAATGTAAGTCAATAAACATTGTGTCACTGGCAATATTTTTGTTTTTTAAACTAGGCATGAAATGAGTATCCCTACTAAAAATGGTGGGCAAATATTAAATGAGGGTAACAGGTGTCATAAAATGAGATCTTAAACATTTAGGTCTAGTCAAATCTTGTGACTCTTGCCTTCAGTGACCACACCTAAAAGCCCAGTGCTCGTCAAACTCAACTGCTGCTTATTGTTCTGACTGCATGGCTCTGGCCTCCGAGACTGATTTCATACGAAGTAAGAGCATTATTGAGCTTGACATTAATAGACTCCAGCCCAGAGATTATTTCATATTCCCATCAATAATGATACTTTGGATATGTGCTTATCTCCATCAACAGACTATGCATGTCTTGCTGTATATATTGTTTATGTGTTATAAATAGATTATACATGAGTCACAAAGTCTATGAAGCAAATGTTTAGCCTTTGGAAAACAATTTGTTACGCAATAGACTTGTGTATTCAGATTAATTATACATAATACATATATAATTGTCATGTGCTGATACCATTAGGCAGATAAATTATTTGCTGATGTATGCAACTTAGCCGATGCATGTCAAAATGCGAAGTGACAAACTAGCTGCTGCTATATCAATAGGTCACAATTAAACTTCACAGAGCTAAGGTCATGGCAAATAGAAATAGCCATGAGGAAAGATCTTTTTTATGGTTTGCTAATTCTGGCAATCCCCTGTAGCTATAGTCTGTGATTATATCTCCAGATGGTTTCCTTGCATACACTTCTTGCAAGCCTCATCATCGGCCACATCTATTCCAGTAAGAAGGCTGTCACCATGGTACTAAGATTCCATGGCAAACATTCCAAAAACATACTAGTAGGTTAATTGGCTATTATCAAATTGACCCTAATCTCTCTCTCTCTGTGTGTGTATATATTAGGGAATTTAGACTGTAAGCCCCAATGGGGCAGGGACTGATGTGAGTGAGTTCTCTGTACAGCGCTGCGGAATTAGTAGCGCTATAGAAATAGATGATGATGATGATGATATACGCACATCTCTCACTATACTATTCTTTATTAAATTAGTTCACACTCTACACCAGTGATGGGCAACCTGAAACATATCGGGGGCCACATTTTGCAGCTCTCTGTTCTTCAAAGGGGCCGAACATTAACCTTAATCTCACTAACAATGTAAAATAATACATTTAATCAAAGAAAGAGACTGGTACTAGTAAAATGTTATTGGCAAACACAAATCTGACACTAAAGCAGGAAGGAGCTGGAGACCGCAGGTGAAGGCTCGGAGGTCCACCTGTTGCCCATCGCTGCTCTACACAATAACATACAATATTATTGTATCATGTCAACAATGTTACCTTTCAGTATGTCCTACTTATGCTTCTAGCTTTGGACAACAAACTTTCACCCTTACAATTGATGGCTTTAAACAGTTGAATAAATATATGAAATGAGTATTTACTACTAGCACTGTGTCTATAGCATTATTGTAACACAGTGGCAGGATATATGTGTATATTTATATACAATGAAAAAGTCACTTGAATTAATTATATCACTTTAATATAAAAAGTGAGTTAAGAAATAAAGTTAATTTAATGAGGGTGGTGGCCATATGGACGGCAGGGCAATGACTTGACTGTACACCTGACACACCATAACGATAATACCTTCCTTGAGTAGGAGCAACCACAGGGAAAATGTATTCACATAAATGTAAACTAATAAAGTTATAAGTGTGCGCTCACCCAAAAGAGGATGAAACCTTATGCAACAATACATGCATATATTTCATGTTCTGTTTAATACATATAAGCTGATGGGAAATTGGTTTGGGTAGCCCACATCTTTCTGCAGTCTAACATAATCTACTTTCATTGCTTTGTAATATGTAACACGGTTATTTAGGAATAGCTTGAAATATATATATTTTGATATAACTGATATGTGAAATGTGAATTTCAATGCATTAAACACAATATCCATTTTTTGTAAACATGTCTTGCCAGTTGTGGGTTAAGATGGTCTGGTCATGCAGAACTGTATTGCTCTATAATCATCACTGTCAGTTACAGTAGCTAGCTGAGTAAAATACTTGAGGGAGTCTGATAACTGGGATGTAAATGGGTCGGAAACATTTTTGTGCCTACATTGAAAACATCTAATGATACCCTGTTCCCTTTTGTCTTAGTTCAATGAGCATTTAAAATCAGTTCACTTACAGTTTGGACCACTGGCACATGTCACAATTTTCAGCAAGTTAAATAGTGTCTGGGAAGTGACCTGATGCCAGATTAAATGCTGAGGGAAATCATTGAGCCTTCAGTTGAGTTTATGTGAGTTATGCGCTGAACTTATGAACTTATTCACATTGTGCCCTGGTTTGTTTGCAATCATACAATGAGCTCTCTTCCAGAATAGTTTTGTTTTGCAAAGAAATTACATTTACACTTAAAGAACAACTGTTTTAAAATTAAAAATGCAATATTATATGGGCTGAACTGACAATTGCAATAGCTTAAACATGTCCTCAACATACTTTATTGCTGTTTTTTTCAAAGTTGTCCCTGTCTGCACAATATTTACGACAAGTGACATGAAATCTTCATTGGTGGCTGTATGTGCCTCGCTTTCTACCAAAGTGTGTGGGTTTGTGGAGCCTATCGGAGGATTTAGGCTGGGCAAGGATGTTCCCTGCTAAGTAAACAGGTTGTAGACTGGAATGCCTAATTTATTGCAAAAAACAATAAAATTTGCAAAGCAAGATTATTGATATGTGATAAAAGGGGTGGAAAGGGCTCATGTTTAGGGGTACTCCTTGCTGTGTAGAGGGACACACAACCTTCCACTCTGCACCAGCTCCCAGCAGGTGGATAATGGTTCTCATCCTACTCCTTTAATGGGACACATTTTTCACCATCTAGTTGCAGTGTGGAGCAGGAACTCATTTCTATTTGCACTTGTACAATGTACAAAAAAACTAAGCACAGATAAGTGCCACATGTAATAAAAAAACAGTCCTGGGTGTAACTATATCAAGCTACTTCAAACCCACCGGAAACTCACAGCTTGATACATTTACCCCCTGATGTCCAATCACACACTTGATTAATTTAAGGCATAAATTAGGCTAAAATAGTTGTCTTTAAGAGGAAAACTAGGTAATGTATAGAAAGGGTTGATTCTAAAGAAGTAAAATGATAATACGCTGGACTTTTGTGTTGCGACAAATACACTTTTAAACAGTGTGCTTTTTCAGATATTTACACTTCCTCAGAAGCCTAGATGTAGTTTGAGGAGGCATCTCCCAAGAATGGAGTGTGATTGTAATATTCAAATGTGATAGGTGGACTATCTATCTGACAGCCCATCTTTAGCTAGTTAAATATAGCATATATTTCACTGGTAAAATCAATGCGTTTCCATCTGTTTTACAGGTAACGTTCTTTCTGATGTATTGCTGTTATAGATTCACAGGCCAGTCATAATGCTCAAGCCAAGCATCAATTGACAGGATCACCGTCCATGGCCACTCATGTGAATGAAGCCTGATGGCTGAGAGGTTGGATCACTTGTGGAAATCATTGCATCCTGTTAGTGCAGTCGGAAGATGATCACAAATACACAAGTTAGTAGTAGTCATCTATTACGTTAGATAACAGTAGTAAGCTGTTAAATTCAGGACATTATCAGGCATCATGCTGGTATTGGGGCTACACACATGGCCTATCCAATATTGTCAGCATGTGAGGTCAGTATTATGTTAAGCTCTGTAAATACGTTACTATTATTTGTCATTTGACTTTTAGATTCTGAATCTATGCAACAATGTCACTGCTCTGCAGCTGTACATAACATTCAGTTGCTTCTTAGTCGATTTTTGATCATTTTCTTTGTTGCTCTAGTCTCCATATACAACAGTCTTTCTTTATGTATCTTCCTTTTTGCATCTAAAATAGACTAGTTTCCTTTCTATGAAACGAGACATTGGTGGTTTTCAAAGAATCTTCTTCATACTCCTTTTCTGGTCTTGTGCAATCTTCTTTCAGTGTTAAAAGTAATATATGAGCCATAGTTTGAACAAATTCTAATTTGGGCTCTGCTTTGAGTCAAGTTTCCGATGCGTTAATGAACATACTTTGCCCATCAGAGGAAAAATACTACAATAGAGCTAACTTTAAGGGTACGACAGCCCAACAATGGCACCAGAGCCACATAAGGGGGTGGCCACATAAATACAGGCAGTAGGAGCAGGTGGGGGATGGGGGCAGGGAGGCCTGCCCGCCCTTTCACACCTGTGAAAAAAGCAGGGCCAGTAAGATGCCACTGAGGCAAGGGTAGGTGCGGGAATTCCTAGTAGGGACAGGCACAGGAAATGAGGGGCCAGTATCAAGAGGAGATTCCCACTCATTCATCACCTAATATAAAAACAATAGAACCCCACTTTATTGTAATGTTATGTTTGCCTTCCTGTTGTGGACAGTATATGGTGTTATTTATTTTTAAATGGAGGTCAATGGCATGCGAGCATGCCGTTAGCAGGTGTTTTCCTTACTTACGTTAATATGACTCTCCATTTATTTTCTCACAGTGCTATGGCAGGGGCAAGGAATGAGGGGGGAAACCTGCATAATCACCCCAGAAAGGCGGCCGTATTTCCAGCTCCAGATTCAACGGTTGGGCCTCCATGAGCCCAGGAAAAATTAGGGTGTGAGGGCCCCAGATACGTGCTCCAGGAGGCATGCATCTAGTGCTCGTCTGATGGGTAGAACACCTCCAAAAAATGTTTGAGGTAAAAGCAAAAAACCTTGCGCACTGCTTTCCCTGCATGTGTTATTGATTTTTAAATAAAATCATTCTTTATGTCAACACCAACCTGTGTTGTTTTTTTATCTGGTTTGGATGCCCCTTGGTCGGCATATCCTCCCTTATCTTCAGTTACTCCCAGTTGTTCCAGTTCTTTAGGCACTGTGTTTTTCTGGTCCTGCATTTAACTTCCTCTGCCAAGTTTTATCTGACATAGTTTTCCCATGAGAAATAGCTTACTGTAAAAGCTAGATCAGTCATGCAGCTTTTACAGTGCATTCTGCATGCCCTTTGCTGTAATTGCATTTCTTATATGGATCAACTGATCATCTTCCACTAATTAACCTTATTGTTTTTGCCTGCCCATACATCTTATACGTGTCTGAGGGTTATTTATTGGTCTGTCTGTGGAAGTAACAGCTCACAAACTGTATATAGATAGTAGCATGTCAGCTTTAAGCTTGTCATTATAAAGCTTAGCCACTGCTGGTTCTCCTCACAGCTGCTTGTCATTCTTGTTGCGCTTTTCTTTAAGAACCTATGTTATTTTGCGATTTATCAATTTGGTAGGGTAAGCCGTCTATCAGGTAAAACTTGCTCTTGTATTTTTTTGATTTACCAAAAATTTATGTGTGGTTTCTCTAGGTGCCTGGGGTTGCTTACCTCCTCCAGCTGCCTTCAGCTCACTCTAATTATCAGTACAATGGCTGCTATCATTTAACCACTGTTAACCAATCACAGGCTGCTTCCTACTGATTACTATTAGTGGTTAGTGGTAGCATCAAATAGCCAGGAAAGCTAAGTAATTGAGCACAATAGACGTGTTCACTACTGGTCACAACCAGGGGCGAATTGGGCATAGGCCTTACTGGGAAGTTTACCGGTAGGCTGCTGCCCAATGAGGCCGCCCGGAGGCCTCTTCATGCACCCCCTGGATATTTTTTTTTTATTTTTTTTTTATTACAAACAGCGCGGATGGGTGGAGAGGGCTGACAGTGGGCTGCGATGAGCGCACAAAGGAGGCTGATAATCAAGGTAATGAACGTGGGGGGCTGACCGTGGGAGTGATGAGCGCGGGAGAGCTGACAGTGGGGGTGATCAGCGAACAGGGGAGGCTGACAATTGGGGCAATGAGCACACAGGGAAGGCTGACAGTCAAGGCAATGATTGAGGAGCTGAGAGGGCTGATAGCGGGGCAGATGAGCGCGGGAGGCTGGAGGACATAGTAGGAGTCACATCCTATTTTCCTATTTGAGATCTGCCCTAGGCTTCCTTGGTTGCTAGGGGCGGTCCTGTCATTGGAGAGCAACAGGCAGCGAATCGGTGCTGCCTGTTGCTGAGTGAGGTGGGGCTGCAGGGAATAGAAGCACTCGATGGCTACCCCACTGAACGATCTATACTTTTGAGCAAGGTATTTCACACAAGTTATTTCTTCAACACCCGCAGTTATGTTGTGACATCCAATTCCTTTCTGGGGGTGAACAAAGGCACCTACATATGTTTGAGGCCTGCTTACTAATACAATTATTTTGGAATTCTGTTCAACATTTTTTGGGTGATCTTGAAGGTACCTCAATAATGACTGATCAATTTGGGCCATCTGGTTTGATACTCCTCTTACTATATAATCCACAGACTCCTCAACCACTGGCTGTGCCCCTATATAGAAATATATGTATTTTTGTGCACTGTGTTGTGAGAAGTAATTTTTTATTGTGTTAAATGCTATTGGGCATGCTACTTACTTCCCTTATGCACTCTCTACAAGCCATTAGGCCATATTTTAAATACAAAAAAACATGTGCTAGCAAGTTATAGAGGAAATCCTGTAAAAGTGGGGAAGCATGGAGGTAAACTGTGAGTAAATGGAGGTAAATTAACTCCATATTCTATTTAAAAAATACTTTTTGCTTTTACCTAGGAGGGCATTAAGGCAATAGGACAACAGCTTAATTTGTGTGGCAGTCACAAAAATGTACTTTGTATTACATGTATTGTATGTATTAGGATGCTCTCTGTATTGTATGATGGTCACTACGATGCTCTCTGTATTGTATGGCAGTCACTAGGGTGCTCTCTGTATTGTATGGCGGTCACTAGGATACTCTCTGCATTGTATAGCAGTCACTAGGATGCTCTTTGCATTGTATGGCAGCCACTAGGATGCTCTCAGTATTGTATGGCGGTCACTAGGATACTCTCTGCATTGTATAGCAGTCACTAGGATGCTCTTTGCATTGTATGGCAGCCACTAGGATGCTCTCAGTATTGTATGGCGGTCACTAGGATACTCTCTGCATTGTATAGCAGTCACTAGGATGCTCTTTGTATTGTATGGCAGCCACTAGGATGCTCTCAGTATTGTATGGCGGTCACTAGGATGCTCTTTGTATTGTATGGCGGTCACTAGGATATTCTCAGTACTGTATGACAGTCATTAGGATGCTCTCTGCATTGTATGGCGGTCACTAGGATGCTCTTTGCATTGTATCACAGTCACTACGATGCTCTTTGTAATGTACATGCATCACTAATACTGGCCAAATTAGCAGTATAAAGCTTGCAATACATTTTGTATGGCACATCTATGGGAGTATTTTCATTTAATTCGAAAGTTAATTTAAAAAATGTTTTTTTTTTATCTTTTAAATCCCACCCCTAACCCCAATAAGAGGTACAGACAGAATTGTCACAAATAGAGGGCATTGGGAGGGTAAAACCTTTTCTCTGGGGTAAGGGCAAACACCACCATGGTTAGGACACCCTAAAGTTGTGCACACAGCTAGGCAGAGGTGTTTTTTATTTATACCGTTAGGGAGACTTTTGAACCAGTGGGAGACCCAACTACTATTAAATTACTGCTAACTCTGGGAACTCCCTGCTACTGGATTAAGCTACTCCTTTCACATAACCGATGTGTGTACTCCATCCACTGTGTGCTGACTCCACCTACTTGTGTTTGCTCCACCTACCAAAGCTTTGTCTACTTGTGTGTTAACTTCAACTGTGACAGGCAGACTCTGCCTACCATTACGTATTGCATTTGCCTTGCCTAAAACCGATGTGGCCATGGCTAATGGTGTGCTAACTCCGCCTACTATTGGCCCCGCCTACAATTTATTTGGTCCCAGTCTACATGAGGCCACTTTCAGAATTTTTTCCAGGGCCAATTTAAGTTCCCAATCCGCCCCTGGTCACAACAGTAGGTAGCTGTGTACTACTGGCCACAACAGTAGGTAACTGTGTACTACTGACCGCAACAGTAGGTAGCTGTGTACTACTGGCCACAACAGTAGGTAGCTGTGTACTACTGGCCACAACAGTAGGTAACTGTGTACTACTGACCGCAACAGTAGGTAGCTGTGTACTACTGGCCACAACAGTAGGTAGCTGTGTACTACTGGCCACAACAGTAGGTAGCTGTGTACTACTGGCCACAACAGTAGGTAGCTGTGTACTACTGGCCACAACAGTAGGTAGCTGTGTACTACTGGCCACAACAGTAGGTAGCTGTGTACTACTGACCGCAACAGTAGGTAGCTGTGTACTACTGGCCACAACAGTAGGTAGCTGTGTACTACTGGCCACAACAGTAGGTAGCTGTGTACTACTGGCCACAACAGTAGGTAGCTGTGTACTACTGACCGCAACAGTAGGTAGCTGTGTACTACTGGCCACAACAGTAGGTAGCTGTGTACTACTGGCCACAACAGTAGGTAACTGTGTACTACTGACCGCAACAGTAGGTAGCTGTGTACTACTGGCCACAACAGTAGGTAGCTTTGTACTACTGGCCACAACAGTAGGTAGCTGTGTACTACTGGCCACAACAGTAGGTAGCTGTGTACTACTGGGCAAGACAGGACACAACAGTGGAACTGTTTACTACTGAGCACAACTGGGGGAAATATATACTACTGGCCACAAAATTGAAAACTATCTGTTTAGGAGGGAAAATTGTGTATTACTAGACAAAATGGGTGATCTGTGTACTACTGGGCAAGACAGGGGAGTGTACTGTGCAACACTACACAACAGGAAAGCTGTGTACTATTGGGCATAACAAGGGGATCTATGTGCTACTGGCCCCAATAGTGGACCTTGTGTACTACTAGGCACAAGAGGGGTAACTGTGTATTTCTGACGCAAGAAGGAAAACTGTGTACTAGTAGACACAACAGGGGTTGCTGTATACTCCAGGGAAACAGGAAATGTGTGTAATAATGGTACATTGCTACTGTGCATATTGCTTCTACTGCTCCAAATCTGTTAAATCCTGCTCACTGTAGATATCTTTTGGGAGTCTTCTTGTGGCATTAGATACATCCAAACTGCTCTATGGAAGTCTGTTAAATGGGTTATACATCCCATTCTGCTCCCATAATCTGTTGCAGATTCAACATTTTACTTTTACATTAAGTTAGAGTAACCTGGGGCTCAGATGCCAAAGTTTAAAAATATTGTCAGGGCCTGATTAAGGGTTCAGGCTGCCCTAAGCTTGCACATCATCATCTTCCATGCCATTGTTTATGTTCCAGTATTTTTGAAACTCAGTTCCACTTGGCTTTTTAAAAGGCTCACGGCAATCTTTGTCACTCATTTAATTTTCATTAGAATCAGAACTGTATAGCGGAACGAAGGCATGAACGAGTTCTACTAAGGGTGAAGATGTGAAGGGGGAGGGAGCTGTCATGTCTTCGTCTGTCAGACTGTCACTATCCTTTTCTCTCCTACTCGCTTATCCTGAAGCACTCGCCTGAGGATGACTCATCGTCTTCAGCCTTTATCATGGGAATATGTGAAGCTTAAAACGTTACTACGTTTTTCTTTGCTGTTTTTTTATTTTAGAGAACAACTGTTCTGTGTTTTAAAATTAATTTCAGTTTATACCTCTCACTGTCCCAAATTTGTTCCTCCAAAAATGTTGGGCCCCCCATAAGCCTTGTGTCCTATGCTGCAGTCTAGTTAGCCTATTAGATAATCAGGCACTCAAAATTATAAGAACACTTACATTTGGGGTTCCAGAGCAATGAGAGTTTTAACTATAAAAAGGTTGAGTACCACTACAATAAGTAATACAAATTAGATCTCTTAAAAATAACTTTTACTTTATAATATCAACAAGGACAGGGAGCGCAATTGACCAAAACGGACAAACAAAGAAACATAAAAATGTTTAGACTCTTTTGCAGTGTTAAATGCCAGCATACATTTCCAAAGTAGCTTTCCTCACTTTCCCTATGTCTTACCCTACTCCTTGGTAGTCTCGTGGGTCCGGAGGTAAAGGAAACCAGATGAATCTTCTCGGGATGCTGTCCACACACGTCCCCTGTGTATTCCGGTGGACGCTGTGTATAATATTTTATATAACATATTAATGTGGATTGGGGAGATTTATGCACTGCATTTTAAATAATAGTAAAAAAGAAGACAGTGAGAAAGTAAAAGAGCATGTAGTACACAACAAAACTGAAAACATCTAACACAGGGCTATTTGAGTGTAGTTGATTTATATTCCAAGAAATATTGCCAGGGTCGGACTCGCCCCTGGTGGGCCCCGACGCCTGATAGTTCCGCCCCCTTAGTTGGTGGGGGGATGTAGGATGCTTTTAAAAAATAAAATAAAAGAAATACCTCATCATGGTGTTGACGCCCCTCTTCCTCCTCCCTGTTCTGTTTGCGCTGAATGTCGGGCGTGACGTGATGATGTCACGCCCGACATTCAGTGAGGAGCGGCGCAGAGAGGAGCCAGCACGCAAGAAAGAAGTCAGAAGACAGAAGAAAAGAAGAGAAGAAAAGAGATGAAAGAAGCCAATAGGAAGGTTAGTAAAGGAACAGAGGCAAGGGGAGGAAAGCAGCATAGCACATAGTGATGTAGAGGAGGGGGGCAGAAAGGCACAGAGTGATGAAGAGGAGAGGAAAGCAGCATGGCACATAGTGATGAAGAGGGGGGACAGAAAGACACAGAGTGATGAAGAAGGGGGCAGAAAGGCACATAGTGATAAAGAAGGGGGACAGAAAGGCACAGAGTCATAAAGAAGGGGGGCAGAAAGGCACAGAGTGATAAAGAAGGGGGGCAGAAAGGCACAGAGTGATAAAGAAGGGCAGGTGGGCACAGAATGATGAAGAGGGGAGGAAAGCAACATGGCACATAGTGATGAAGTTGGGGGGGGCAAAAAGGCACAGATTGATGAAGTGGGGGACAGAAAGGCCCAGTGTGATGAAAAAGGTGGGGCAGAAAAGCACATAGTGATGAAGAGGGGGCAGAAAGGCACTTAGTGATTAATGGGGGGCAGAAGGGCACAGCGTGATGAAGTGGGGGACAGAAAGGCACAGTGTGATGAAAAAGGTGGGGCACAAAGACACAGAGTGATGAAGAAGGGGGGCAGAAAGGCACATAGTGATGAAGAGGGGGCAGAAAGGCACTTAGTGATTAAGGGGGGGCAGAAAGGCAGAGAGAGATAAAAAGGGTAGGAATGCAACATGGCACATGGTGATGAAGAGGGGGGGGCAGAAAGGCACAGAGTGATGGAGAAGGTGGGGGCAGAAAGACAGTGATGCAGTGATGGAGAAGAGGGGGGCAGAAAGACACAGAGTGATGAAGAAGGGGGGACAGAAAGGCACAGAGGGCTGAAGAAGGGGGGAAGCAGCATGGCACAGTTATGAAGAAGGTTGGGGCAGAAAGACACTGTGATGAAGAAGGGGGGCAGAAAGCAGGGGCGGGCTGGCAAATTTGAGCCAGGGGGGCGCACACGCGGCTGCATCACATGACACACGATGCGGCCACGTCATCAATGACGCGGCCGCATCGAGTGTCGTGATGCGGCCGCCTGTGCGCCGCTGGTAATATTCAGTTTAAGGGGATGGCACCGCTTGCAGCCACGGGGGGCGGCCAGCTTTTAGACTGAGCGACCCGGGGGGCAGATGCCCCCCTGCCCCCTGGCCCAGCCCGCCCCTGGCAGAAAGGCACATAGTGATGAAGTTGGGGGGGGGGGGTAGAAAGGCATAGAGAGATGAAGAATGGGGGCAGAAAGGCACAGAGTGATGAAGAGGGGGGCAGAAAGGCACAGTGTGATGAAGAAGGTGGGGGCAGAAAGGCACATAGTGATGAAGAGGGGGGCAGAGAGGCACATGGTAATGAAGGGGGGGCAGAAAGGCACAGAGTGATGAAGGGGAGGAGAGCTGCATTCCACAGTGTGATGAAGAGGAACTATGTGAAGGGGAGAAAAGCAGCATGGAGGGCGCAGTGTGATCATAAGGAGGCACAGTGTGATCATAAGGAGGCACAGCATTGTGATAATGAAGGGGCACAGTAATGTGTGTGTGATGGCACAGGGGGCTTGTGGCATTGTAATGTGTGTGATGGCACAGGGGTCTTGTGGCAATGTAGTGTGTGTGTGATGTCACAGGGGGCTTGTGCCAATATAGTGTGCGTGTGATGTTACAGGGGGCTTGTGGAAATGTAATGTGTGGTTTGTATGTGTGAGGGCACAGGAGGCTTGTGACAGTGTAATGTGTGTGTGGTAGGTGGTGGTTAATTAATGGGTGCTCTTTTGTTTGTGGGGTGATGGTGGGAAAATTTTATTTAATAGTGGGGACTATTAATTTAAGATGGGGTGGTTTGGGGGCTGTTAATTGAATGTGGGGGTGAGTTTGGGGAGAATGAGGTCTATTATATGAGAATATGAATTATTAATGGTAGGCGATAGTTGCGGGAAATAGGTATATTTATTAAATGTAAATACTATTATTTTTTTGCTGGGGCTGTTTTGAGGGAGGGAAATAGGTTTATTTATTAAATGGGAATACTATTACTTTAATGTTGGGTTTGGTTGGAGAGATATAGATCTATTTATTAAATGGGAATACTATTATTTTAATGTTGGGGCTGGAGGAAGGCCTAATTATTAATTGGGGGTTCTATTGATTTAACGCCAGGGTTGGTTGGTATTTTCTAATTGTGCCCATTTTTTTCTCCAAATATTGCCCTCAACATTCCAGGATCCAGACAAGCCACGACTAAAGATACCAGCAGCCACAGGTGGTGAAAGTGACAAGAATAGGAGAGAGCAGAACAGTCTGCCAACTGCTCTGATTCTAGTGAGACAATCCCGATTTTTGGTGACTGTTCTGCCCAATCTAAGGGGCCGGCCAAGACAGTGTACTCTTTATATTTACAATGCATTCTTTATATACTACACTATGGTGCTATTTGTCCTTCATGGGATTGCCACACCCCCACTAGCAGTTTGGTTACACCTTTATAGTGGATGGCCACACCCCCTCTAGTGGACCTCTACCATTGTATTCCCCCTGTGGACCCTTCATGCCCCAGTCCGACAATGAATATAGCTCACAGTTAGACACAAATATACATTAAGAAAACAGAGGTTTCAGAGGGTGAACAGTCTACAGTCTACAGGTTTCAGCTGAGCAGAGGACAGTCTCTGCCTGCAAGTTTTCTGCATGGTGTGGGCTAACACTGTTATGTCACAGATATGACTCATACTATCAAAAAGTTGTACCACAGGTGCATGCTTGCATGTCATCATTACGTCTAGCAAAGAAGATACAATCTGCTGTTGCAAACATCTCACACCCTGAAGGCAAGCAGTTTTTGTTTCTATAAAAAAGTAAAAGCAAAATTGTAAAGTCTGAATAACTTTACAATGGTTGAATATCCCAGTTATAAACTGGGCAATAATTTTGCTTTTGACAATAAAATGTATTTATGTGTGAACACCAGGTGGTCTATTTGCTAATGTCTTTTCACATCTTTGAATTACTTATCACATAGTTCAAACGTTCTATCTTTAAGCTTATGCATAGGCCACTTAATCTTTATGGAATATGCTAGTAACAAACATTACTATTATTAATATTTATAAGGGTTTGTTCTGCACTCTGCGGTGATGCAACATTGAAGATTTTTCATAGTGATGTTTGGGGCAATATTTCTTGGCATAGAATCGGCCCCATAAAGAGGAATATCTAAATAAATATGTCACCTTTTAATACTTGTGAAATCTGCCTCAGATAAAAATAAAGATTTACACTTTAGTTGCAATTTATATAACTATGTTGTATTGGTCCTATTACTATTTTTGAGCTTTCAACATAACTGTTAGCTCATCATTGTCATACTTATAGTTACATTTGCAGGCCAGTCATTTCAAAGAAAATCAAATTTGTTTTATAGCTTATAATAGATATCTTCTGTTCACAGGAATAAGGATTTTTTTAACTGCCTTTGTTTCGCCATACCCCATATTTTCTGTACTGTGGCTGCTGTTAAAGATAACATAGCAGAGAATTTGCCTGCAAGAAAAGTTGAAACAACTGCTGCCATTCACAAAGGCAACAGGTATTACCATGGTAACAGCTGATGTCTGTGGAATAACAATTTAAGGACAAGTATATATAAAAATGCATGTGGCAACATCTACAAGCATCACTGGTAGTAATGAAACAGTTCAATGAGATGAAGCATGACAAATTCAGTTTTAAACTTGTAACAAAATGCTATGTTATGTATAACATATTATTTCAATAAACACACATTCTGCATGAATACTTGTCAAGAGATAATGTTTCTTATGATAACTAATTAATTCCTGTAGTGGTATTATATGAAAATAGAAATACGCCTTAATAGTAAAACGAAATAAAGAAAGTAACATAAACCACAAATAAAACAATATATTTGCAAAATTTACAGATCTATTAAAACAAAAGATTGTATTGGAATAGATTGCTATAGTTATCTTTTATGAATACAATTAACATTAAGGCATTAGGTATATTCCCAGGTTATTTTTGCACAGGCAACAATGTGCCTCATTATTAAATAAGATCAAATTAAATATCGCTTATATGCTGCATATTCACAGAGCCATTAGTGTGTATAGTATCATGACAAATGGTCAAATCATTTTTTGGTTTGTCCAAATATAGAAATATACCATTTAAAATAAGCAGTTTATTAACAGGATGTCATTTTAAATTTAGAAACGAACACCTTCCATTGTACAAAAATAAACCGATTTGACTCTGCCCCCCCCCCCCCTCCCCACCTGCTTTTCTAAACTGAATGTATACAAATGCTTTGCTTGACCATTTGTGGGACTACGGGACCACATAGAAAGAAGTATACCGGCAAAAGTAAAAATGTAATTTAAACAGCTTGCCTACTATAGACCTCATGTAGAGTTGGATTAATTTGCATCCAACATGTAGACGTAAAATGTGTCCAAAAAAATTGTGCAATTACATGCTTATGCTGAGATGCAGGTGCAGTGAAGTCTATACATCCTTTCTGAAATTGCAGGTTTTTTTTCTGTAAAGCCTGAACTCAAGATAAACCATGTCAGACCATTTCCCATGTCTAATATGACCTTGAAAACAAAATTCAAATGAAAAACTAATAGATTTTTTTCTTTCTTAAGAATGATCTATTTTTTTTTACTTGAATTTTTTTGGTATAGATCACTTTGGAGGGGTGGAGGGTGAGCATGGATCTTGCGACAGAGCTTGTGCACCCACAACCAGGCCCGGCGCTCCCATTAGGCAACCTTAGGCAGTTGCCTAGGGCGCCGGGACCTGCAGGGCGCCGCTGCCGCTGACTAGATTTGAAAATCTAGTCATCGGAGAGAAGTGGGAGATACCGCTGCTGTTTTTTCAATGTCCGCCGCCACTGTCAATTCATTCTGATGCGCCCGGGCTACCCGGCGCATTGCACACCTGATCACTGACGTCAGTGATCAGGTGACCGGTCTTTACCCGGCGCCTGCCTTATTATCACACTGTCTGTCAGTGAATAAAGTTCTTTCCAGACTTCCCCCTCCTCTCCCAGCATGCTTCGCTCTGCCTCTTGTGTGAAGAAGGCGAGGAGCAGCCATAGGAAAGAAAGAAGAGAAGTGAAGAAAAGAGAAGAGAAAAGGTTTGAAGACCCCCCCCCCC
The DNA here is from genome assembly GCF_038048845.1 of Mixophyes fleayi. Classification (NCBI taxonomy): domain Eukaryota; kingdom Metazoa; phylum Chordata; class Amphibia; order Anura; family Limnodynastidae; genus Mixophyes; species Mixophyes fleayi. Next base: position 182,161,828 of record NC_134402.1, on the reverse strand, counting down.
CCTGCATCTACAGACCAGGTAAATAAAATCTAATCATTTATTTATTTATTTATTGTGTTCGTCGGGGGGTGGGGGGGCGGCGGGGCAAAAAGGGGGGGTGTTGAAATTTTGCCTAGGGCGCCGAAAACCCTAGCACCGACCCTGCCCACAACAGGTACACCCCTTGCAGGTGTGTCTGCGGCTGTTTCACCTCTGATTGCGCTGCAGTTACGTGAGCACAACCTTATTGTACTTGCCCTATGCTTACAGTCCCTCTCCATTTCTCCTTCTCAAAGTGTAAAGGAGTTATAAGTGTAAAATGAGGCCAAATCTGCATACTAAAGCAAGAATACTTATTTTCTTCTGCTCAAACGCGCTACAGAATTGCGTTTTTTATGGAACAAAAATCTTGTACGTCTAACTTGACATGAGCCCCTATAACTTTATTTATGTACAATTTTCCATTTTTCTTTTAAAATGCTGGGAAAATACTTTCTCCTAAAGCCTAATTTTTGTCTTAACTAAACCATGAGAATAAGGGAACACGGAAATTCTTTATTTTTGCTGTCACATTTATACATTTTAACTTTCTTCCTACATCTACTGTGTGCGTTCTCCTATAATCTGTGCCTAGATAGTGCAAAGGAAATTCCATTGAAAACAATCGCCGACCCACCACAAGGTATCACATATTTCTTCATATACAATATTTTGAACAGGACACCTACCTAAAACAGAGGTCGACTGACCTACACTTGTGCTCACAGGCCTACCCCAAGAGCAGACCTATTATCCTTCTGCATAATTGTGGAACAGGGATCTCCAAATAGAGATCTCAGATTAACACTGGTGTGTGATCAGGTATGAGACAAACAGCACCTCCATCTGTACAAAAAGGAAAAAGCTTTTAAAATACATTTTCAGAAGCAGTAAACCTCTGCAAACTTTGTTTTTTTAGGTTGCTTAGAAATTGACACCTTTCTACACATTGGTGCTTTTGCGCAGGTACCTTAAGATTTTGGAACATTGTCTCAGATGTGCTTTCTTGCACATTTGCTCTCTGAAATAAGTCTCAGCCTTCAAAATATTCACCAGGGATGTAACAGGGTCTTTAGGCCTGTCCAGTCATGTAGCTTAGTCATATATATACAGTGCTTTTTTTGTCATAGAACTCACCGGAACGGAGTTCCGGCACCTTTTTACAACAGATTTTCCAAGTTTTAAAAGTAACTTTTGGACATTTGATGTTTGGTCCACGTGAACTTGAATCGCCCTGTCGAGCGTAGCAGGTTGGCGGCAAAATCATTAAAACAGTGCATGCGGGCTGCTTGTGTGTGGAGTCTGATGCGTGCGTACTTCGTCCGCACTGGTTGTGATGGCGCTGCTTGGCTTGTGGCGCTGCTCAGCTTGTGATTGGTCGTGTGGCCGCGAGCTGAGAGCTTACTGTGGGTGGCGACCGTTATGTTTCGTTACACAACTGACGTGTGGGGGTGGGTGTGCAGTGATTGACTACGTGATGTGAGTTCCGGCACCTTTTTTCTTACAAAAAAAGCACTGTATATATATATATATATATATATATATATATAAATATATATATATATATAGCTGCGAGATCTCCTCTTGTAGCCAGTTGAAAAAGTCAAAATCTGATAGAAAGGTCAACTGGTCCCTCACCATGGAGAGTCTGTTGCAGAATAAGGATTATGGTTTTGAGCTTTATGTCTCCTACAGTGGTATTATGTAGCATCTTTCAACTTTAATGGTACCAATCCCCCTGCCCAACTCCATTTACCCAAAACATTTTCATTTACATTATGAGCATTTTGCAATTTGATAGACACATAAGTTATGCACTGACACATTACGTAGAGCTGTACGTTGAATGGATTATGACATGACACAAATAAATTACTTACAGTGATATGAGCTTATAGTCAGTCTATGACACGTGGGGAACTCATGAAATATAAGGTAGCAGACTAACAATTGTATTTACTGATGGGAAAATGTGTGTGGCTATTGTTATCAGCCTCCAATAACAAAGCAGTCATTGGCAAGTGACATTTCTGAGCAGCATTTGGTGGTGTAGTATGGTTGGAGGGAGAGTGGAAGGTGGAGACATGAAACATGAAGCAGTCCCTATAGACATCTTCAATGTTGGACTGGGGCATGAAGGGTCCATTGGGGAAACAAGTGACTGGGTCCATCTAATAACATGTAGCTCTGCAAAGGGAGTGTTGGGGAGCCAGGTGCACTTAAGACAGGGGGTTATCATTTTAGACAAATTTTAGACCAATACACAGGCAAAACTGTGTGCACTACTTTTAGGTGCATGCAGCTCTGCTTTCACAAGCAGTACAGTGTGAAGCAGAACAACTGTCCTTGTAGTCAGACCAAATCCTGACTAAGGGATACAGTCATTCAAATTCAGGCCTGCCCCACTAGATTCAGGACAGCTGGTAGACTGTCCTGCTCTCTCCTACCTGTTCTTTTCACTTTCACCACCTGTAGCTACTAGTTTCTTTAGATCAGTTTCTGCTTATCTGGATCATTGGAAGCCCTATTGGAAAAAAATGGGTACATAAAATTTAGAAAACTCCAACCATCCCTGGCATTAAATCAACAGCACCCACATTTAATAAGTAAGCCTCTCTCCCGCTCCCCAACTTTAAAGTAATAGTACTCACATTTGATAAATAGATTAATTTCCCTCCAACCAACCTCAACAATAAATTAATAGTACTCCCATTTAATAAATAAACTTGTTTCCCTCTCTTCAAACAGCCCCAGCAATAAATTAATAGCATTTATGTTTAATATAGCCATTTCCCATGACCATTCCCAGCATTAAATAATTAATTTTCACGTTTAATAAATAGCCATTCTCCCCAAACTCAGCCTCACATTCAGTTATAGACCCAAACCACCACAGCATTAAATTAATGGTCCCCCATCTTAATTTAATAGGAACCACCAATAAATTAAATTGCCCCACCAATAAATTAATTTGCCCTACTATCACCCCACAAATAAAATAGTATCCATTAAATAATTAGCCCCCGCCTAAACTCCACCACTAAATTAATAGCCTACCTTATACCCATGTACTATTAAGACAGCCCCCGGTTCCCTCACACATTATAGTTGCCACCCTCCCTATAATTTTCTCTGTGCAGCCCCCCTCCTCCTTATAGGTTTCTCTGTGCTGCCCTCCTTCCTATAGTTTTCTTTGAGCACCCCTCTATTGTTTTCTCTGTGCAGCCTCCCCATATAGTTTAGCATAGGCAGCCCCCTCTGTATAGTTTAGCATAGTATCCCCCCTCCCTATAGTTTAACATAGGTAGTCCCCCTCCCTATAGTTTAGCATAGGCAGCCCTCCTCCCTATAATTTAACATAGGCAGCCCTCCTCCTTATAGTTTAGCATAGGCTGCCTCATCCCCCTCCCTATAGTTTAGCATAGGAAGTCCCCCTTCCCTATAGTTTAACATAGGCAGCCCCCCTAGAGTTTAGTATAGTCAGCCCCCCCCTCTCTATATTTTAGTATAGGCAGCCCCCATATATAGTTTAGTATAGCCAGCCCCCTTCCTCTGCCGATAGTTTACCATAGGTAGCCCCCCCACTCACTTACCTTTACTTGAGCTGACCAGCGTTTCTCTTCAGATCAGGCAGACAGGAAGAGAATTGAGACAGCAATGTGGGACCCCATACAGCAACAGGCAGCTTAGCGATTGGCTTCCTGTTGCTGTCCACTGACCATCAATGCTTTTGAGCACTTTCCTCGCTCCCTACCCCCTGGGCCCCCCATCCGTTGCCCCCTCCCCTTCCGCACCCACTCCCCCTCCACCCCCCTGTATAAAAAACAAACAAAACAAAAATAGCTGCTCACTGCTCTGCCCCACCAACAAAGGGGGCGGGGCTATCAAACATCAGGGCCCAACGGGGAATACCCAGGCGGGCCAGTCTGACCCTGGACATTTTAAAACAGTAAACTGCTAGCAACCATAACTGTCCTTCACTATTATCGTAACTGAAAGTTCTTGCTGGTTCCAGAGGAGGCTTTTGCTTTTGTGCTGCACAGGCACTCTTGTGGTTATCTGTTTGGAGTAAATTTCTGTTTTACTCCACTTACATATTTTTCTAATGTATATTTATGCCAACTGGGGTAAATTTGTATGTTACCACTATACTTAACTGAAATAAAAATACATATAAAACAATTAATGGTAGATGCTAGATATCTGGTACCTTTGATGACCACTAAACTAAGAGCCACTTAGATGCACAATCTTTGCCTTTTGAAGCTTATCTAAGGGGTAAATTCAATTGATCACAAGTAACACGCCTTGTGCACTATTTACCGTTAGTATGGTAATTTTAACACAAATTTCTAATCGTGGCTCTCAGAGCTGCAAGCAAAAATCAGCATTGAAATTACCATACTAACAATAATAATGCACATTATAACCGCAGTAAATTTAATTCTCCCCTAAATGTCTTATGCTGCAACAAAATAATATTTATTTATTTTTTTGCATTTGCGCAAAATACTTTCCTCACGCTAACACTCATAATGAAATACCATGGTCAGCACAGCTTCTCAGAGGGAATAAAATTTGCACCCCTCCAGTTGTCAAGTTAATTCATGCTCTTTGTCATAGAAACAGGCTCAATCATATACTGTATATTTAAGTGCATTATGTCACATAATGGAAGGAAATATTTCCTTGCTAAGTGCCAAGATGAATAAATGGTTAAATTATCCGAGATAGGTTCACTTGGAAAGCAATGATATCTCTACTATATTTAATAGATTATATGCATATATATTATTTTTATATATTACTTACAGAATAACATAAAAAATGATACTTATGGCATGCCGCTGACATGAATATGTATTATGTTTTATTTCAATACTTCTTTATGTTGCATTGATTGTTGCATACTGTTGCTTTTTTCATTTTGATTCAATCAATGTAATCACAATTTAACTGAATTAAGTGCCTGAATTATTCAGGTAAGAGTTTGGAGCATTTAACTCTCAATATATGTTAAGTCATTGCAGTTACAGTTTGTAATTTGCAATAGAAATACATATACAATAGGTGTAAGCATTGGAGGATCACTTAAGACCCTGAAACCAATTGAGTCAAATTCTTATGTTCTCACAGATCAATAAATAAGTGCTGTATTATAAAAATGCATTTGGTTACATATTTATCTAAGTTTTTAAAACACGTTTCACTTTTTGTGGGGTATTGATTGTACTTCACTCTACGATTTTATGTTTTTGTTTTAATGAACAAATGCATAAAATGACTGCTTTACTAAATGTAACCACTTCTTACATCATTTGAAATAATAAGTTACTATAACTTACTACCCTGTGGCACTTTTGTGGCAATATGTGACAATGGAATAGAGAAAGTTATTCATGGCACCTCTCATAAGGAGGTAATAGCACCTTTCTGATTCAGACTTTCAAAACTCTAACTATTTATTTAACTGTTTCAGATGATTAAAACACCTAGGGGAAATTTACTGAAGTACAACTTGTAGAAACCACTGTTGTATCAGCATTGTTTGGTTTTAAATCTGCCTGATTTTCTATGACCTAAACCACTACAAAACTGAAAAAAGGCACAATTTTTTCAGATGTTTGAAAAGAATGAAAAGGATACAAAGCAGTAAATTTATGAAGGTGCATTTTATAAACCAGACAGAAAAAAACACAAAAATCCCTCTGGAAAAAAAGGAGGTGGTTGTAAGTGGCAAGATAGCTTAAGCCGCATGCAGTTTGAGATATTTGGCATCTCATTAGTTAATAAATAAATAAATAAATTAAAAAACAACAACTTCCAATTCTTTTACACCACACTAGTGTTTAGCTGATATGTATGAAACAGACTGAGAAAATTGACAGCCACAAAAATAGATTTTCTCATAAAGGTAATATTGGCTTTCTTTACCACTGTAGCGTGTGGATAAATACTCATGGTCACTGCTACACTAAGAAGATAAATCTACAACCATATGTAGATGTCATCAAAATCAAAACAGCCCTTCACTGTGAATGATAGTGTATAGGGATAGACTATGGGCCTGATTTTGATTTAGGAGCAAAGCAAAGAAAAGGAGCAACTTTGCACCTGGACAAACCATGTTACAATGCAAGGGGTACAAATTGACTTTTTTTTTTGTACGCAAGGAAAATACTGGCTGTTTTTCATGGAGCACACAAATGCTTGATAGCTTTATATTTATGCTGAAATTAAAGTTGATCTAAAATATGCCATATCCAGGGGCGCACGGAGCATTTTTAAGGGGGGGTTTCCCCTCCACCGGAAAAAAAAATAAAACAAAAAAAAAACCGAGAGAGCTGCCCAGCTCAGTTTAGGCAGCACTGTACTTTACAGCAGCCGCGGCGCTGTCAAAGAAGCGTCCGCGGCAGTGCTGTATACAATACAGCACCGCCGTGGACGCTTCTTTGATAGCGCCGCGGCTGCTGTATAGTACCGTGCCGCTATATAGCGCACTTTTTTAGCAGAGGGGAGGGTTTTATGGAGACCAATGATATCCCAACTATAAATCTGTCCCTACATCTCCAATGCAACATGGTTTTGCCGAGATGCAAAGTTACTCCTTTTCTTTGCTTTGCTCCTAACTCAACGGCCCTATATCTTTATTTACTTTTCTGCGTATTTGGTTGCCCAATATTATCTAATATGTGTGAAGAATACCTCAAACATTGTGATTAAGGAACAAAGCTAACCCATAAATTGTAAGCTTGCGAGCAGGGTTCTCTTACCTCTATGTCTGTATATATTACCCAGTATTGTTTTATTAATGTTTGTTCCCAATTGTAAAGCGCCACAGAATTTGTTGGCGCTATATAAATAATTGTTGATAATGATGAAAAACATCTCCCAAAAAATATTGTAAAACCTATTTTCACATTTGCATTGTTGCACAATGACTCTGCATAGTGTTAATTTGTGTATTTATATTTTCCACTCATAGAGAGTTAAGGTAACATTGTGTCAGGGACTTTCCAGATAAGAGGACTATTCTTAATAAGTTGTGAGTGTCAGACTTTTGCACTTTTGGATTACCCTTTAATTGCCTGACATTTTTGATATCCAGCCACAAATCTAGGTACATATTTATGAATGGGTGAAAAACTCAATTTCCAGCAAGAACAGGAGTTTTCTTCAAATGGGATACTGCCAACGATAGAGCTGACGACTCACACACGCACATATCTGCATAGACTGGCCTGGCGAGCAGTAAACGCTATCACTCTGGACCAGTATAGACAGGGCTGCTGAGTATTGCTCAGCAAAGCTTTCTATAAATGGTCGACATAACTGATATATTAAATATGTTATATTTTTAAGATGTTGAAAATTATTATCATCACCGCAATGGGACTGCCAGTGATAAATTTGCCCCCAATACCTTTCTAAATTGCCATATACCTGACCCAGGTGGGTATGGAGGCTGGACAATAATAATACATTGTAATCATTATTGCATTCGTGCTGTAGAAACAGCATGTGCGGAAGACTTGATTATCAAAGAACACGAGAGATAGGTCATCATTACAGTGACATTAACCTTGGAGCTTGGAAAAGCAGCTATTATTGATTAAATGTTATTTTTCCAATGGTGTTTTAGCTTCAGGGCCTATTTTATCAGTTGGCCAGATCAGCTATAATGATTGGGCCATAAGATGTTTCCGTTCAGCTGGGTTAATCTCTTCTGTGTACTGTGCTAAATCTTTGGAACCAAAGGACAATTTCCCTAGTTATATCTCTATAAAAAGGAAACTTTTAAAATGTAACTTAAAAATGTATTTCATTCATTTTAATAAAAAAAAATGTATTATGCATATACATATTTACCAAGTACTGTCTATAATTATTTATCAAGCACTAATTTAGATTTGCCAGTTTTAAAATTGAAATGCTTTCCAAGTGCCCCTTTAGCAGAGCCTGGATGACAACTTATAGTATACAGGTGTAAACACTCAACATGGCCCAGGCTTTCACACAAATGCACCACAATGGGAATGACAAGTACTGCACCGTTCTGGTTTTTCTAACGTGTGTGTGGCTTATATAGCTAATGAAATATATGACAAATTATTATGTCAAAGAGCTTTACTCAAATATAACCCTGACCATCCGCTGTATTCAAAACAGAGACTATTTTACTGACCTCCATGCAATACAGAGAGCAGTGCAATGACCTATATACAATACATAGATCAATCTTTTGATCTCTATACAATACAGAGGTCATTCTAGTGACTAACATAGATTTTATGGAGCATTCTAGAGACCAATATGCAATATGTACAGCATTCTAGTTACTAATTTTTAATATCCCAAGAATATTCTCGTGACTACTGTAAAATAAAGAGCATTACGGTGATCTCTATACAATACACAGAGCACTATAATGACTTCTACACAATACAGAGAGGTTCAGTAACACATGGAGCATTCTAGTGGGATATCTTATATAGTCCATTATGGAGATATTTATATTTAAAAACACCAATGATTTACCTATACTATAGCATGCTTAGCGCTAAGTAATAATTTATAGATTATATAATTATTGTACTTATTCAATATGGATGACTTCAGACAGAAGAAACATAAATTAGAGCAGAAAGCAGATCCCAGATCTTGGGTAGCTATACCTATATAGACAAGAAATCTCTGGTGACTTTAATGCCCCCTCTTCCCCCACCCTAATCTTAATGGTAATAAAAATGAGAACCCAGATATCTGGTCGCATTATTATACATACCACCACCCACCCTAATTTTCTAGTGATAAAAATAAGACCTCACATCTTTGGGGGGAGGGGGGGCGAGATAATATAATATAATATTAATCTAGCTACAATGTTTTTACAAGCATTACACTTTTTCACTACCATAAGATCATAATTACCAGGTAACAATTACAGTAATTGGAATGTCATGCTATTTTCCTGATGGTCTGCCTAGTTACTTTATTATTTTGATGGTAATAATGCAATGTGGTATTTTAATAATGTTTATTTATCACTAAGCTTATAAAAAAAAAATTGCAATTATAAAACATAATTTCTTTTCAGTGTTTGTTCTTGCTCTTTGTGTAAAATAAGAGTATTCCCATGATCTGAAGTGCTTCATTTAGAATTTTAAACACCTATAAGACCAAAGTGCCGTATGATAATAAGGTGGATGGTAAATTGACTAAGTGGTAGCAATGCAATTGTGCATAGAAAATAATTATTAATCAAACATTAAATGTCATCCATTATAACTATGTCATTGCTCGCTACCTGGACCTTCTTATACACTTCAAATGGATATAGCAGGAGGACATCAGACCCAATGATTAACATCAAGAACAACCATTAAATAAAACAGCGTCAGCCTTTTTATCTTCAGGTATTCTGTATTATTCCCTCTTAATCTAATTTTCCAAGTGGTAAAAATCAGACTCCAGGGGGTAAATGTATCAAGCTACGAGTTTCCGGCGGGTTTGAAAAGTGGAGATGTTGCCTATAGCAGCCAATCAGATCCTAGCTATCATTTTGTAGAATGTACTAAATAAGTACACTGCACCAAAACTACCGCCACCAAAGTGATCAACAATCTGTATACCACCAAATTGAAATGTTACTTCTCCCTGTTCATACTCCTTGTCCTCTCTGTCGACTTTGGGACAGTTGATTTTCCCTGAAACCCTTCACACCATTGGTCTTCGCAGAACTGTTTATACCTGACTAATCTCCTACTTCTCCAATCACTCCTTCAGTTTCTCTACCTATGACTCTTGCTCCCCTCATTTTCTTCTGTCTGTTGGGTCACTCAAGGCTCTGATTTCGATCTTCTGCTTTTCTTTCTTTACACCGCTTCTCTTGATGATATCATAAGCTCCACCGGCCACCACTACTATATATGCTGATGACACTTAAATATACCCCTTCTCCCTGTCCCCCTCCTCTGTTATCTGATGTTTCCAACTGCTTCTCCACCATTTCCACCTTGATGTCCAACATTTTCTTCAACTCAACATGTATAAAACTGAACCTCTCATAGTATTTCCTCCTCTCCTACCTTCTCTCTGTGACAACTTCACAAGCTCTCCTGTTCTCCATACACGCTGCCTTGGTGTTATCTTTGACTCCTCCATCCCTCCTCATATCCAGTTCTGTACACAATCCTGTTGCCTCCAACTTTATAACATTGTTATAATACACACCATTTCATACCCAAGATATCATCAAGACCCTCATTCCCTTTCTCATCATTTCCCACCTTGACTACAGCAATCTACTGCTAACTGGCCTTCCTCTCACCTGCCTATTCAATCTGTCCTAAACCCTGTGGTAAGACTAATTTTTGTCTCCTGTCGCTCCTCTTCCACTGCACTACTCCAAAAACCTCATTTCCACCAGAATTCAATTCAAACTGCCGACCTTCACTTACAGAGCCCTCACTGATGTCTTTCCTTCATCCATCTTTGATCTTATTACAACATTTCTGCTCATCGCCTCTGCTCAGTCTCTGACCTGAACCGCTTCTCCCACCTGATTACCACCTCTCACTCCCATCTTCTTTAAAACTCTTGCCATGCTGCTCCCTTCCTCTGAAACTGCCTGCCCCACCTTACTAGAGTTTACCTGGACCACCAATATTTTGAGCACTCTCTCAAAACCCACATTCTCACCTTTGCCTAGCCCAATCCCATCTGAGACTACTACCTCGGCACCCTTTCCTCCTATGTCCTACCAGCTGCTTTTGTCTCCACATCCACTCCCTTTAGACTGTAAATTCCCACATGTAGGGTCCTCTCTTCCTCATGTCTCATGTCTGCATCTCTTTTTCTACCTTGTTTATACCAGTCCTATGTAATTCTAAATTATGTTTAAGTTGACATTGGATACTGTTAATGCAATCTTTATACTTGGTCTGTTTTATGTTCATGTTCATTAGCTTTATATAGCTGGCAGTCCAGCACTGTGGAATCTGTGGCGGCTTACAAATAAACAATGACGATGATGATTTGTTCCACACCCAGTTATTAGTCCACCAATGTTACCATGTTCACCATGTTATATTTGTCATGACCGTTAAGTTTTGTTGACTATCCTTTTTAACCAATAAAGGGTGGTATATATCTGAACTCACCATTACCATCAAGTATCTGTTCATTTATAGGCTATATCATGGTTGTGGCGTGGTCTTAAAGTGCATTTCTGACTAAATATTTTTTGTGTGGAAAGTGTGGGACTTTTAATATATTTTACCATACACTGTGTTGCTATTTAGCAGCTTTTCAGCTACCCCTTGCAGAAGTTCTGGATTATCTTGAAAGGATCATGTGTGGAAACTCATCGCAGGTTGTAAGCTGTGTTCTGGGATGCCCCCACACTGTGTAAGGATATCCCAATGCACTGGACTGAGCTGCCATCATACTTACTGCTTACTGGACATTTGGATAATAATACATTTATGTGGCTATATCCTTTAAGCGTGCAAAAATATTAAACCAGGTGTGATACATAGCTCTGCAGTGCTTGACCTCCAATGATGTAAGGTACATTTAAGAATATTTTGCTATTTACAAATTTAGCAGTCAGGCCCACAGTTACACAAAGTTGGCTATCGATTTTACGTGTCTCAGGATAAGGCGGCCTTCATTATATACAGGTCAGTTTCCATTTTCTGCTCCCTTAGGTCATTTTTCTGTACTGGTTCTTAACCTTTTCCCTACTTCTGTGGATCCCAAATTTTCTCAGTTTGAGGCACCTTTAGGGTCTCCATAATATTTTCAAAGCATCCCTAAGCCAAAATAGTTATTATGTAGTCCTCTGCCTTGCTTACCACTGGCCCTGGCCGTGGCACCCTTGTGAGATCTCCGCGGTAACCCAGGAAGCCGCAGCGCACAATTTGGGAACCACTGCCCTAGTTCCATTCTTCATGGTCCCAGATCATACTGCATCCTGTCTGTATAAAATAAATAAATGGAAAGTAAGCAGTCTTTATTGAGCTCATGGTAAAATATGTATACTATGTAAATAATTCAGTATTAATACTTGTATTGGATCTATCATCTGGTAGGCTTGAGATTTAGGGTTTTTTTAAATAATTTAGAGCATTGTGCTTAAAACATAATAAAATATACATTTAAAAATGCCCCCCATCTGTATCCATACTGTCTCTGGCATTCCCATCCTCATTACATTTCTTTGCATAGCTCCTCATAGTAATAGAAACCCTTGGTGGTCATCTGTCTGTACATGACATTATGACATTAAAGAAGAGAAGCAATTTTGTACTTTTCTCCATTTTGGTTTGAACAGGTTTCTGAATGAGAGGTGCCATACCTTTATACACCTTCCAAAAAAACAAGAATAATGTGCAAATTCAGGAATTTACTGTGTCTGCATCACTGCCATAGGACCTGCCTTTATATGGCTTTTCTAACAAATATGTACTGAATCCAATCTACCACAATCTATCTTTCACTAATATATGGAAAATTTCATTAACTGTGCCTATTAGCCACATATTTTAATTTTGACTGTAACCACTATGGCATGAGCTGCACCCATTACAAATCAACGTAAATGGGTGTAGTCAGAAAATATCAGTCAAGTACATAAATTCTGCAACAAACTAAAAAAAACAAAAAATATTCTCTCTATTTATGGTTTTAAGAAAAAAGAGTTCAAGTTTCATGGAATTTTCAGTGTCGTATAAATCAAATGGAAATTTGTGCTCGTTCCATTGTCAAATGATACATTTTATATATGTGATAACCATTGAAAAGCATCAATTAGCATTGAGGACTTTTTGAAATTTGGACAAGGTTGTTATGGGAATGGATTTAAAATCCTGTTCCAGCTATTTATCAAAACACATCCCAAATGCAGTTACAAAATGACAATGCCTATTTAGAAGCAGAAAAATATTACTGCCAAATTAGAATTATAAATAGGGATAAAGTAGAGGACTTAGATTTCATTTCCAAGCTGAAAAACCTACTTGGAATATATCAAGGCTTGGGCTCTTGTCTAATGGACAAATATTACTTTTATGTAAATGCATTTGCTTCAAGGACCAGAGTGCAATATGATAGTATTTGACCACAAAAATAAATATGTGACTTGAATTGTAGTCTGTTTACAGCACAATAATAAAGGACACTAATAGCTCTTAGTTTTTTAAAAATAAGAGAGAGACATTGAACAAGAAATTTCCATTTTGAATTATATAATGAGTCTTATATTGTTTATCACTGCTGTGGGTAAGTACATACAATCCATTCCTGCAAAATTAACAAGGCTGTGGAACTCAGTGGCAACAATTTGCTGTAACGCTAAGGTAGCTCATATATATATGACTCTTGCCAAATGCCTCTGATTTACATGCACAATCAGATTACCGTATCCATGGATGTTAAATGACCACTAAACACTTACAGTACATGCATTAATCATACTTGCCCACTCTCCCTGAATGTCCAGGACACTAACAAATTCCAGGTAAGGCTCCTGGACTCCAGGAGAGCAGGCCATTCTCCCACATCCTGCTCACTTCCTAGTGCAGTGGGCAGGCTGGGAGCCTCCGTGATGCAAGTTGTGGTTAATCGCATCATTTTGGCCCGCCTCACTGCAAAATGATGCTTTCACGTCATTGCTTCCCAGGGCCAAAATTAGGCGATTTGCAGCCCCATGCCCCCCTCCTTCCTCACACTTCCCCTCCCCTCCGGGATCTCAGAGGGAAAGAGTAAAAAGTTGGTAAGTATGGCATTAATTTGTAAAGTGTGTGCATGATTCCATTATGTCCCAGTAAAAGTTGCGTGAAACATTTATTGATATGGTAGAATATGCAGGGCTGGTGGAAGGGTATTAGATGTCCTTCCTCAAAATACACTGCCCTTAGGTGCTCCCCATATCTTAGCTTGTGGGGATCATGTGGGGGTGGACGAGGGGTGACAGGCGGAGGGTGCGGTTGTCAGTCTCACTGTTGCCAGTGATATGCTGATTGCGGCTTGGCCAACACTGAGTGGGAGCACGGTTCATCAACTATCTACTAGCATGTCACTGACATTGAGGAACAGCAGTAGGCAGCATTATTGGGCAAGGTAGAAAGAGCACAAGTTAATTTAAATAATGAAACAAGTCCTCATTGCCCATTGTCAGCCCATGAGGAAGGGTATGTTTAGATTACATTTTTGGGATGGCCATGCTCTGTGCTAAATGAGTAACGTTATGGCACTCATTTGGTGTTTTAGGTGCCTCCAAAATGTTGGCGCTGTAGGCAACTGCCTTAGTTCAGCTAATGGTAGGATTCGCACTGAGAATATGTGATGCAGAAATCGACTAAATTTAAGAGGAGAAAGGAGTCAAGCCTATACAGAAAAGGACAGGAATATGAGAGTGATTTACTTATTATTTTCTTGACTTTTTTAGGAGGCAAAGGGGTCTATTTCTGACCCATCACATTTTAGAAATGTTAGTTATAATTTCTTATTGCAGTGATAAGAAATTATTTAATGTGGCTACTTCTTTAAATTCTTCAGCCAGGACAGCTGCTCCGATAGGAACCTGTCCCGGCGAATAGTCTGTAGTAAAATGATTGCAATCACTTGTCTTACAGATGACTTTGGACAATTTGCGATGGGAAGGAAAACAAAGCCAGCTGAGGAGGGAAGATTCTTCTTCTGCGATGCTCTCCTCATAAGATAGAATGGCTAACACCACCTAGCTTGATAAATAGGGCATTTTCACTGTCCCCATAGTTACCTATGCTGCTTTTGAATCAAAATTCCTGAGACTGCAACAGATATCACCAATATCTGCTGTGAGCCTCTTGTAATAAATAAGCAGTTTTCAGGATTTACTGTGATAAAAATAATAGCTTCTCTAAATTCACAAGATGTTTCTGTATTAAGTCCAGTGTATATATTTATTTAAATTTAATATTTCTGGTGTTTAATGATTCTTCAAAGCCATTATTATGTTGCCTGTTTTATGACAGTATGGTTATCAAACCTAGCAAACGTTTTTGATGCCTCTGAGTTCTAATAAAGCACACACTAGATACCAGCCCCCTTAATAACCTTTCCAAGAGCAAAATATTTATTAAGAAACCTAACCAAATTTTTTTTCCATTGTACTTCTTATGTAACTCTTTCTGAGTCCTTGTCAAATGTAAATGCAGACCTTTACATACACCTGTTAACTACATACCGCGGAGGAAGCCATGTTTTGGTTTGTACCAATATTCAGCCAATTAATTCGCTTGGAAGCGGGACATAAGGCCTCAGAGATTCCATTAGTTTCCTGTGAATTGAAGGACGGCAATCTCCCACATAGCTATCTCTGTGTGTGGATGACAAATAAAGTATTATTATTATGATTATTAATTATTTATTTAATGTCGTAATACTCCATAGCACTTTAACATTGAGAATAAAGAAAGTAATAAAAGAAGACTCGCAAGCTTACAATATTTAGTAAACTTTAACTGTTTCTCCTTTTTCTGTGCTGCAATCACATCTGGTGCCAACTCAATGCTGTGTGGTGTAAGAACTGCTGATAGTTATTTATCTTTAAGTAGGCTAGTAATTTGAGTGCATTCAGAATGATGTATTCTTACTTAATTTAAGTGCATCAGTAGAAATATAAGAGCTAGTAATGAACTCGCATTTAGTAATGTTCTTGTTTGCATCTGCTGAGGACTGAAACGAGAGGATCAAGTGTGGCTGCACAGATGTACATTGTTTACTGGGTTGATTGTTGCAGGGTATAAGCATGTTTGCTAGAATCCATTCTTTATTTTTTGATTTTACATTTCTTGAAATGTATTATCATGAACTTTTTCCACAGACATCTGCTGATGCCATATGCCACATGATCACAGGCTCAAACTTCTATTTCCGTGGTTAGGTTCTTCAAAGATATTGCAATGTTGAATAGTCATGCATTATGCAGTGCAAAGTCAGACTACATGTGTAGATTTTACAGCCTGCCTGAGGCAGTTAAAAGGATAGATGTCTCGATGTTGATTGCTGCATCCTGAAAGAAGATTAAAAGCAGTAAAATCTGCTGGCCTCTATCCACCCAAACGTTTGTATCAATGGCACATGGTCTTATCACTGCAGCTGTATCACAACTATTAAAATAAAAGCCCGCTTAGTAGTGCTGACTCTATGAACGCCAGTAATTAAATGCTAAAGTTACATTGCTTTCAAATTTACATCAGAGTTCAGAATGCGGGGGCATCCATTAAACAGAGATCCTGTATACTATACTGATAAAGAAAGGCAAAGATGCAGTGACATTTGCATAAATCGAGTTTTACAACAGAGCAGTGCATTTTGCAGAAGTGCCAAGATTCTACGATGCAGTCGTCAAGTTTCATTTTTGTTTTGCCGTTCCGTGCTCTGTCATTCTGCCCCGTATTTACACATTTGCTTTCCATGGAATTTATAGTCAATGAACAGAGCGGGGATGATGATCTCCAAGTCATCTGTTGTTTTGGAGCACTTTGGGTAGGAATAGGATTGCTTAAGGCCAAATCCAGTCAATGCGGTCAAATGCGGAATGAGGAAAATATTTTACTGAACAGTTTTTGAAATTTTGCTCATCTCTAAATTTTTTGGAAGCTTAGAAGACTAGAAATAAACCAGTTTTCTTATACAGTGGATTAGCTTGCTAAATGCTTGCTATTTTATTTCCATAGACCGTATAAATCACATGAAAGAAGTTTAGAGAAACTATATTAATAAAGTTGCTTGGATGTTTTTGGTGGCTTGATGACAGTTGTCTTATCAGCTTTATCAACACATTGCACTGAGTGGTATATTCAATTAAAGTTTTCCAGGGTGGTAAACCCTGTAGTAATGACTGTTAGTGCTAGTGGTGAATAAATACATATATTTTTTTTCGAGGACCACTCCTGACTCTCACAGTTATGTCAGAAATAGAGACAACATTTTCACATTTGCTTTTTTGCACACAATACTTTATTTTATTGTACTTTATTTTAACATACTTTTATTTAGGACCACATTACTTAAAGTGGTCCTGTCACAGTGGAAGCAGTCACTGCTGAACTAATATTAATGAAAATGTAGCCCATCCATTCACAGGAATATGTACATCATTAACAGAAGTCAGTCCTCATGATTATTAGGGGACTATTTATTATACTGGCGATAACCTAGATTTTCCATCACTGCTTATCGCAACAATAGAAACTTTTGTTTCATCTTGACGGTACAGGCTGGCAGCAGTAAGAGGAATCTCGCTGTTTCACCAGCCAGTCTTCGGTGCCTATGTGCATGTGTTTTGTGGCTTTACCAGTTGACATGTGCGCAGTGGAACTTGAACTCGGATTTGGGTTTTCTGTTCCACAGTCCAAAAAAAGATGAAAAAAAAACAATAAGCAATTTTTCCGGTACTGACCCCTGCTTATCGCCATCCTATGTCAACTGTAAGTAGCTAAGAGGTATACTTTAATATTATTATTTAAGATTACCAACATAAATACGACCTTCTGAAAAGTGGACAGGTCATCACTAAACCAGATTGACCCACTAAAAACCAGACAGTTGGGAACGATAAAGTAAATTCCTTGTATGTTCTTTGTTGTTTTTTTTTTAAAACTAAAGTATTACACAAATCATAATACACATAACTTGAAGAAATCCCATACAAACACTATCAGCTATGGACTTGGTGATATAATAATAAACAAAAAGCTATTATTTTTTATGTACAATAGGATTCATTTTAGAAATGCTAGTTCATAGTGTTCATGTAACTATTATATGAATTGTTCTATTTCTTTTTACATGAAATTGCACCATAATACAAAGAAAAGTTTGGGACATGTTTTACAGTTATCAGATATTCCATTGTTAAACCTGTAGCATTAGCGTAAAGCCAAAGTGTATCACTCTCCATTTTACTCTGAAGTATTGATGTCTTTAGCATCTGCACAATTCAGTAAACAGTGCACCTAGCAATACATATGCAATTACAACCCACTGTCAATTGAACAGCGTATTATAGTAGAGCTTTCTGTTCAGGAAACACATAATAATGTTTTGCCTGGTAAACACAATATTCATTGTGTGCTGCTAATTATTATGTCAAATATGCTCCATTTCTTTTTTTCCTCTACCACTGTAAATGTTTTTTTTGTGCACAGTTGGTCTGAATATACAATATATGCAGGTAATATCACACTTTTTCTCTCTTTGTTGCTAAAGGTTGAATAAATCATTAATAAATTGCAATTCAGTGGCCTACTAAAATTAATCAGTGCAGTGATGAACTCGTGGGCCCCTAGTAAACATATATTTTTTTATTCTTTCGCCCTGTACAGGCTGTCTTACCTCTGTTATGTGATGCCCTATTAATAGTATTGGCACTGAATCTCATTTACTGACCAGACCAACACACTCTCATAAAGAATATGATCTTCAATTGACAGGAGATAGTAAATATCACCTAGATTTGCTGCTACATAGGAAAATCTAACTTCCAATCTCGCATCTGTGCTCTGGCTTCTAACCCAAAACAACTATTTGACACATTTAAATCTTTTCTCAACTCTCCCATCCCAAACCCTCAGACTACTATCAGTGCCTAGAATCTTGCCTTCTACTTTAAGGACAAAATTGATAAGATCTGACTTGGTAACATCTTCCTCACAAAGCAATCAATTGAATTCCTTCTTGGCACACTCTCTTCTTCTCTTCCTACTCTACCTCCTATCTGTTAGGGTTCCCAGTGTGAAGAGCACGGAGACACGCAGGTCACACAGGTAAAAGCTAGATGCAGTCAATAGAAAAACAGCTTGCCCAAGACCTTAGAAATAACAGGAACACATGGAGAACTGGAGATACAGGATGCCAGGATTACCAGTTTTAGCTGAGAATCAGGTGTTACTGGAGATCAGGCACAATAGGATAGCTGCAGGTACAGGATACCGGAATGACCAGGTTTAGCTATGGTAGCAGGAGACTTTGGATGATCCAGGGAAGAATCAGACTGGAGGAAGGTCAGCCAAGCAAGGTTCAGATGCTGAAATGTCCACAGTACTAGAGGGTAAACAGGAGCAAAGTCAAAGGAAGCCAAAGTCAGGGTCACTAGAAAAGGTGCAATGCGATGAGACGAACAGGATTAAAATACCAGGAGACAAATCAGGACCAGATCAGAGAGTTCTGAGAGAAACCAGGAGCAGCAAACAATTGAACTGGCACCACTCTGTTGGAAAAGGCAGTCTTTTAAATGTCAGACACAGGTGATCAGGATCCAGAACTAATGATGAGAGCTTAACCCCTTGAAGGCAGCATCTGGCATAGGCAAAGCAGCATCCACAGATGGTGTACTGCAGAAAGAGGTAGATCGTAATACTGTCCTCTTGATCCTTTTCCCTCAGAAATCAGTAGATCCCTGTCTCCTGTGCTCAATCTACCTTTAACTAAAATCTGTAATCTCTCTCTCTCTACTGGCAATTTTCCATCATTATTCAAGCACACAGTGATTACTCCTATTCTAAAAAAACAAAATTCTGACCCAAACTCTCTCTCAAATTGCCATCCCATCTCTCGGCTCCCAGCCTCTTCCAAACTTCTAAAAAGAAATGTCTACACTCGTCTCACATGCTTTCTTTCCGCAAACAACCTATTGGATACTCTTCGTTCAGGCTTTCATTCTCAACACTCCACAGGGGCTGCATTGATTAAGGATGTCAATGATTTGATCACTGCTACAACTAAATGTCATTACTCTCTTCTAATTCCCCCGGGATTTCTCTGCTGCATTTGACACTGTTGACCACTCTCTTCTCATACAAACACTACAATCACTAGGTCTTCAAGACACTGTTCTATCATTATTCTCATCCTACCTACCTAATTGCTCTTTCAGTGTTAATTTTTCTGGATCCACCTCTGCCCCACTTCACTTATCATCAGTTGGAGTACCACAGGTCTCAGTACTAGGTCCTCTGCTGTTCTCTATCTTCTCTTAGAAGCTAATAAGCTCCTTTGGATGTCAGTATCATCTCCATGCGGATGATACTCAGATGTATCTAACCTCTCCTGAGCTCTCACCATCTGTATTGACCCGCGTTACTGACTGTTTTTCTGCCATTTCATCTTGGATGGCCTCTCGCTCGCTGCCTAGGTCTGATCCTTGACTCAGAACTATCCTTTGTTCCCCACATTAACTCTATTTTTAAATCATGTTGCATACATCTAAAAAACATTACCAGCATACGCACATATCTCAGTGAATACACTGCAAAAACTTTAATTCATGTACTCATCATCTCCTGCATTGACTATTGCAATCGACTACTAACTGGTCTTCCCCAAATAAGACGCTCACCCCTACAATCTATTTTGCATGCAGCGGCTAGATTGATTTTCCTTGCAAATCGTTCATCCTCTGCTGAGCCACTCTGTCAATCTCTACATTGGTTTTATGTTTTTTACTGAATCCAATATAAAATATATCTCCTAACATATAAGGCTGTCAATAAAACTGCACCAACATACATCTCCTCACTTGTCTCAAATATCTCATTGCTCAACACCTCCGTTCTGCACAAGATCTGCATCTCTCATCCACTCTCATTACATGCTACCATTTCCAGTTACAGGACTTTTTTCGGGCTGCACCCACTTTGTGAAATTCTTTCCCTCACACAATACTTTCCTCTAGTCTTTAAACCTGAAAATCCACCTCTTCAGGCAAGTTTATAATATGCCTCAACTACTCTTAACCTCACTAGGTTACCCTATAACCACCCTTTACACAGTTCACCCAAGACAACAACCCTATAAACCCTGACCAACATTGCTGTGTGACTATATCATATAGCCCACTAAGCACTTTTTTCCTTTGTACTCAGGCTGGACCAATATGCAGAATGTAGCACTTAACCTCATTTATTAAACTCCCAATGTCACATTGAGTGTAAGCTTCCAAGCAGGGCCCTCTTACCTCTCTGTCTGTATTACCCAGTATTGTTTTATTACTGTGTAAAGCGCTATGGAATTTGCTGGTGTTATTTAAATGAATGTTGATGGTAATATAGCATTGGACATTATACCCAATATCTTGAAACCAGGTTCTATATTACAAGTACATAATATGTAAAAAAAAAAAAACACAAGACATTGTGATTTGTTATAAGCAGCAATTTATTGAAAACATGTTTGATGACAAAAACATATAAATCCACATCCATGTATATGAACATTGCGAAATTGAACAAGTAATTGTGGTAACCTTAAATAGTATTTTCACTATACAATAGAGACATTAAGTCAATATTAGCCACAATATAATACTATTTACACTGATATCTCTGCTCCTTGGACGGGCTCATTACAGATTTTAAATACTCTGATTACTTGTTTCTGTTACATTTCTTTGACTAACCTTTATTTTAGGTATTGTGCCACTTGTAGGTCCAAATATATAAAAACGATTTTAAAGAAAATGTAATAAAGTACTATATTTTTTAATAAGTTCTAAAAAAAAATATTGGACTAGAGTGCCTCTAAGTGAATCATTCTGGTCTTGTAGTCAGTTTTGCTTTGTTAATGAATAATAAAGCACTTCATCTAATGTGATTTAAGCACATGGAATTCTGCTCCATATGGTGATTGAGGATTGGTACAGTTTAAGTGTGGACAAAAGTTTTTGGGGAGTAAAATTGAAAATAAGAAGAAGCCCTGGATTGCTTAGAGACATTAGTGCTACAGGCCAAGGATTTATTTGTGGATACCCCATGGCCTTTAGCAAAACACTAAAGGCACCACCGTACATTGTAAATTAATCCAAAATACGCTTGACAAACATGTAAATTGCCAGATCAGAGGTCTGTTTCAACTTAAGTCAGGTTATAGGTAGAAGATATGCCTGGATTAGGAATTATGCTAATGGACTAAGCAAATGATAGGAATATAGTTACATAGTTACATATATTAGAATGATGGTTTTTAAATTTGGGTTAGGTTCAGTTATTATTTTTTTTGCCTTCTTTGACCAGTTTATGTTAAAGATTAAATTCCCCTCTTTGAAAAAAGGGATCTCTTCAAAGGATTAGAACAGAAGCTATATGATGCTCTCTCCTAGCTCTTCTCCATTAGTAGGAAGTCCTATGGTAGGCCTTGTTTTGTAGTAGCAGCACCAGGGCACGTGCCCATGTTGCCTGAACTTGTCAGTGTGTAATGCTAAAGTAAACTGCAACCATAGGTGACTTTGTCAGGGCATTGAAGAGAAAAAGTAACCGTTTTGTTCATTATTTCAGTAATTCTTAATTATTTATTTCCTTTTTATCCAAATATTATTAACATTACATATGACATTATAGTCAAGCGTAATAGCTAAAGAAACCAATTACTTTTATTTAAGTATGTAAAACAGTAATGAGCTCAACAAATGTTAAACCTTTTGAGGATTTTGGTTACACGTTTTCTTCAGTATAATGGTAAACAATCTGCATAATCCAAGCATTGACGAAAAGATCCACAACAGGGTGTCCAGGCTGAGCTGTAACACATGGAATACATGAATGAATAAAACATAATATAAAACATAATACCAAAGAAATGTATGTACATGCATACTTAGCAGTGTAATTATGAGGCATGAGAACACATTAGAAAATGTATGATGATTTACTAAAAACAGTATTATTTAGGTCTGCAGAGCTGTCACTTTAGCTGTCCTCTCACTAATGACTTGAAACATTTCTCTCCACATATCACTGACAATGTCATTGGTTAAAGTCATGACTTTGAAAGGTACATTATGTGATAAACAATAGGTCTGGAACAATGCTCACATTTAACCAGTCTAAAGTACTCCTTTCAATCTGTCTGCAGAAAATACAGCAAGGTTAAAATATCAGAGTGCTAATGATTCTTACCGCCTCATGGTTGTTATTGAAAAAACGCACTTGAAATGGATTTATTTATTTTTTTGTAAATAATTTTTATAGTGGTAAGAAATGCAATCTAAAATAATAAATACATTTAAGAATGCATTGACATAAATACAATTGAAACGATAGAACACACACTCACTGTTAATCCATAATTTTTAGAGCATTCTATGCCAGCTGTCACAGTCAGACGACCAACATAGGTAACAAGTATTTGTTATTGTCATTGTTATTACCGGGATGGAAACAGTGCGATTGGAGGGTTATTAGCACACATACGCAATTCAAACCATGCTGTATTAGGGAAACTCCTCCAAATTTGTTTGCAAACATCTTGGGGAAGAAGATCAATCAAGCTCTCCCACGCCTCAATAAAGTGTTTTAAAGTTTTACTCTAGAATTCTTCTTTAAAGAAGTTTCGATCCAGTCCATTCAAGGTATATGATAGAGCTTTTCTTGGAAGAGTGTGATCATGGAAAGAGCACTCTGGGCCCAGACCTGGAGTATACTCTTTCTGGCCGCAGCCGAAAAAGCAAGAAGTAACTTTCCGCAGCTCCTCTTTACCTTGTAGTATGTTGGAAGGTATTCACTATGAAAATTATTCAAGAACATTTCTGCATAGGTCATAGCCAGCAATGTTCTTGTTGAAGTAGCCAAAGCCTTTAAGAGAACTTCAGAGGGCTCAGAGTAGGGAATCGTTCTTGCCCCATTGGGAGATACCTGTTTTACATTTGTCATAATAAAATCGATGGCGTAACAGAGAATAATTTTGTGAGATGGCCTGATGTTGCGGAACAGGTCTTGACAATATAGCATCTAGCGGGTTGTCCCAGTCTCTTGGAGAAAATTTACGTATTACAGTACTGATAAGTTTGCATCGAAAAAAAGCCAAATGATGAGGAAAGAGAAAAGGGTAAGTGTATGTCATTTGAGCATGAGTCATGGGCAGTTATGGACCTTACAATGGCTTAGTGGTTAGCACTTCTGCCTCACAGCGCTGGGGTCCAGAGTTCGATTTCCGACCATGATCTTATCTGTGTGGCATTTCTATGTTCTCTCCATGTTTGCGTGGGTTTCCTCCAGGTGCTCCGGTTTCCTTCTACACTCCAAAAAACATACTGCTAGGTTAATTGGTTGCTATTGAATTTACCTTAATCTGTGTGTGTGTGTGTGTGTGTGTGTGTGTGTATGTGTGTTAGGGAATTAGAGTGGAGTTAGGGACTGATGTGAGTGAGTTCAGCGGAACTAGTGGCACTATACATATAGATGATGATGATGAGTCATGGGCTTATGGGCGGTCCTGGTAATCAGTGCCGTAGCTAGACATTTTAGTGCCCTGGGCGAGACAGGGCACCGGCGCCCCCCATCTAAGTGGGAGTGACATTTGCCAAGTAGGTGTGGCCAGCCTAATGTGGGGGTGTGGCTAGCACTTTGCTGGAATAATTCTGTTACATATATTTGCAAATGCATGATGTATGTATGTATATATATATATATATATATATATATATAAAATATATATACACATACAGTTGTCTGCCCTAATGACCATTTAAAGTATGCAAAAATATATCCCGAGAGGTAGTATAATATTTCATGCACTTAATACTCAAATAAGAACAGTAAAAGAGATACACAAAACTATATTGTTATAAGAAAGAGTTTTAAAATGTTAAATAAAAAAATATTAAAGAATACCTTACCTGACAACAATCTGTTATTTAATATTATATTCATATTATGGAACAGTAATGCCCCCAGTTAATATTATGGCATAGTAATGGCTCTTTTCATCACACTGTACCATGTAGCCTTCCATTGCCCCTGAAAATACTGCGATGCAGCTTCCTTTGCCCCTCAAAACACTGCGATATGTAAAAAGGTGCTTTGGGCAATAGAGAACAATAAAATCTAATTTAAATAACTAGCATTTAATAAATATTCCTAAAGAAGGTGTTTGTTCCATTAAGTGTCATTAATTTACGAGAGAGAGACACCTCCCCTCAGATTATAACTATCATTTATTTAGTACGTGTTAGAAAATAGCTATAATCTAGTTGCTATGGGTAACGCTTCCACTTTTTTTTTATGTGTTCACTCTTTGTTATGCCTGGCATTTATGTAGTACAACAAAAGTACTTTGTAACTGTTGTTGCCTGAGTAACTTAATAGACAGTTTCTTTTAGGGGTTGCAGCATGTGGCATTCATGGTACCTGTGGGTGGAGAGATGGTCTTAATTTGCAAAAGTGGACCAACATATTTACAGGTGTCTGGTGACCGCTTTTATGCAGCTATTGATATAGGCAATACCACAGTAAAAAAAAAAGAGAGCGAGAGAGAGATGGATGGATGGAGAAAGTGAGGAGAAAGAGAGAGGGAGAGAGGAGGGATAAAGAGAGAGATGGAGGTAGTAAGAGTTAGAGAAAAGGAGAGAGAAGGGGGAGGAAGAAAGAGAGGGGGAAGGAGGGAGAAAGAGAGAGGGAGGGAGAAAGAGAGAGAGACAGAGAGAGAGAAAAAGAAAGAGGGAGGGAGATGTGGAGAGATAGAGAGAGATGATGGAGAAAGAGAGAGAGGGAGAGAGAAGGAGGGAGGGAGAAAGAGAGAGAGGGAGAAAGAGAGAGACAGAGAGAAAAAGTAAGATTGAGGGAGAGAGAGAGAGAGAGGGAGAAAGAGGGATTAGTGCAAGAAATACAGATATGACAGAGGGATAAAGGGGTGAGGGATGTGACAACAGAGAGACAGCCAGACATATAGATACAGAATTGAGTAAGAGAGATAGAGATGAGAGGTGTATAAACATGGAGACAGGCAGCCAGACATAGAGACACAGATATGAGTGTAAGAGATACATAGGTGAGAGAGACATGGGAGAAGCAGAAACAGTCAGACAGACACAGAAACACAGAAATGAGTGTGAGAGAGATATACATAGATGAGATGCAGAAGGACACCAGACTGGAATACAGAGACAGAAGCAGGTATGTGTGCTGCCATTAATTTGTATAATAGGAAGGTTAGCAGGAACAATGTACACTGAATAGACATCTGTATAAGAGGTGGAGTGGAGGGAACTAGTAACCTGACAACAATAACCCAGCATCTGGACAGCAGTGACAGCGATAGTGAAGCCAGTGTATCCCTGTAACTGGGCGAACCCTCCCCCCCTGGAAGTGTTCAGTCTGTGCCCCTTCGAGAGGCTCTGAGCCCCTGAGCTAGAGACAGCCAGGGCTGGCAAGTGTCTGTGTGCCTCCCCCCCCCCCCCCCGTGTGACTGGAGTCCCCTTCCGGCCGTGACGCTCCTGAACCCGCCCCCATCCACAAAGTAGACAGCCTCAGAGAAGCAAGGAGCCAGAATGGAGCATGATCCGGATCCTGCAGCAGCAGCACCTGACACACAGACTGCGCTGCTCCTGCACTAACCCCCGGGGCTCACACAGAGAATCTTTCATTCAAAGTTCGGCATTTGCGTTCCAAACTTCTTGTCAGTGGAAGATGCGTTCCACTGCGGGTAAGTAAAAGCCTGTAGATAGAGCCAGGTAATGGGCGGCTGCTGTGCCCACTTGGGATTGCGCCCTGGGCGACGGCACCGCCCGCACCACCCTAGTTACAGCTCTGTCAATGGCTTAATCGTAGTTATGCCAAAGTTTGTCCATTCAGTAAAGGGTTAGGAAGCCATGCCATCCTGAAAATCTGAGTTTTGGTGTAAACAAAGGACACATCTGGTGCCAACGTCTACAAGTGGTCATTAGTAGTGGATTAGTGAGAATGGAGTCAGGCAGCTCCTGGTCGTGAAGGTGAATAAACACCTGTAAACTAAGAGCTGGGAGAAAGCCCTGATCATGTGTAGTGCAAGTATAAGTGGCAGTATTATGTAACCAATCTCGTAGGTGTCGTAATTGGGATGCTTGAATATTGTGAGTAATATTTGGTAGGTTAAGATCACCCCTGTCTCGTGGTTGTTGCAGCTCTACCAAGCCGATTCTCATTTTTCAAGTAAAGCGGTGGAAAGCTGAGTCTAGTTTGGTAGAGTCTGACTTTGACAATAACAGGGGCAACATTTGGAGAGGATACAGGAGTTTAGGGAATATTATAATGTTTATTAAATTTATGCCACCATAAGACAGGGTCAAGTGTCCTCAACCCCTCATCTCCTGTTCCACTGACACAATCACATTAGATATATTAGGATTGTAAAGGGAATTGACATCCTTAGAGAGCTGAGCACCCAAGTATGGCATGGCCGACCCCACTCAAAGTAGAGGGAAGTCGTGCGCCCTAGATGGCTTGGTGATACCTTTGCGCAGATTTATTGCTGAAGATTTGTCAAAAGTGACTGTAAATCCCGAGACATAGCCAATTTCTACTTTTCGATCCATCAATATCTATAGAGATAACTCTGAATTAGAAACATATATCATAACATCGTCAGCGAAAGCTGTCAGTTTGAGTTCACTGGTGCCAACCTTGATCCCTTCCAGAAGGCTCCAATTTTGCAACACCCTGAGCATCGGGTCCAACACTAGATTAAAAAGTAAAGGGGAAAAAGGGCAGCTTTTACGAGTGCCACGGGAAATTGTCAGAGGTGGGCCCGTGATACCATTGACCTGGAATTAATTTTTAACAGAAAGAGAGGCTTGACAATTGAAATTGGCTATGTCTTTATTTTAAAATATTGGTTTAAAAACTTTATTTTTAAATCAGTAGTGTATATCCTCTTTAACTATATATATCCACAACTGTTGATATATATAGTTAAAGAGGATATACACTACTGATTTAAAAATAAAATATAAAATAATATATATTAATACATTTTATTGATTATATGATGCTGTGCAAATATTGATATTCATTTTCTTCCACTACAATGTTAAAAGACAACATAACCTGCTGAGCCAAGTTCTATAGTAGCTCACCTTATTTCGCATATAGTCGCAAAATTTGCTGGTGTAATTTGGTCTTAAGTGGTCCCAGTCCTACCCCAACCACACCAAACAACAGTATAAATTGTCATTCCAGCCCTATTGATACTCTATAAATTCCGCTAAATGCAAATTTCCAAACAGAGTGCAGAATGGTATTCCACAAAATGTTGCAGCAAAGATAGAACTCAAAGATGGAATTGGTGGAACTTCGCACTAATTTTATTCCACAAAACTCAATTTGTGTAAAATTTCCCAGAATGTTACATATTGCATAGAGAAGGGAGGGGAATGTCAGCGGAGACTGCTATTTTTCATAAACACTTGAAACAAGTCAGCTGAAATCTCCAGATCACAAGTTGAGAGTTTACAAACGATTTTAATAGATTATAATTTTCTAAGTCAATGTTGTCTGTTTTAATAATTATGCTTTAGGAGGGCTGAATGTATGCATTTGAAACTAAACCTGAAAAAACATTTTTGTATGTTGTAGAGTAGGTATAAACGAAATTGCAGATACATTTTGTATTTATTCAGTTTTAAACCAGTTTTTCAGCATTATTATGACTGCTTAATTAAGGAACGTAAATGTCGGTATGTGCCGTATGTTGCGTGAAATTGCACTGCGCATGCCCAGAAGCAGACTATACACCAGTGAACAAAAGTACATCCAATTCAAATGACACTTACTATTGTCTACGATTTCATGGGTGGAACAGGGAGGGGAAGGGGCGCATGCATATAGTCAATGTACAGTAAGAGCATGCCAAGCAGCCTCCAATTCAAGCTTTGG
The DNA here is from genome assembly GCF_038048845.1 of Mixophyes fleayi. Lineage (NCBI taxonomy): Eukaryota > Metazoa > Chordata > Amphibia > Anura > Limnodynastidae > Mixophyes > Mixophyes fleayi. The sequence continues at coordinate 182,133,137 of NC_134402.1, read as the reverse complement.
GCATCTCTCCGGTGCGTGTTTTTCAGTTGTATCACTTGCACCAGTTACAGTTCAGATGTAAGTGCTGAGTGATAGTGATGATGGTAACGTATGCACGCTAGAACATGTGTCTGCAATCAAGAGCAAATGTTGTGTGGTATGTTCGTGAGAGGACTGGGATCACTTTTGTGGCCAAATGCAAAATAAGGCGAATATTCGCATAACAGTATTGAAAATGTTGCTCATCTCTATTATAGAGGCAAATGAACTATATTGTCTTGTCTGAATAACCATAGGTGAATAACTCCTCATAATATTAAAGCAAACCTAAATTACAGGACATTATCAAGGACGGAAGGCGACTATGTTCACAAGCCTCTCCTTACCATCACTACACCCAATCTTGACACACTCTCATGACACAGACACACCTCTGAAGCAGTCATGTGATGCGGCCACCTGTGCGCTGACGTGGCCACATCGCGTGTTTTTCGATGCGGCCGCAGGTAAGTATTAAAGAAAAAACGTGCATTCACGAGGGGAAGGGGGGCGGGGGCGGCCCGAACAGGGGTCAGACGGAGCGGCCCGGGGGACTGATGCCCCCCTGCCCCCCGCCCCAGCCCGCCCCTGCTCTAAAGGTACCTTGAGGCCTCTGCTCCCTACTTAAGCTATGGTTTCCCAACAAACAACATCTGGTTTACACTAAATTGTAACTCTGTGTACCGCGATCTGTACAGGGTTCACTCTGTCTCTCTTAGCTACCGACAATAATCTTCTACCTCCCTCTTTCTGCTTCCACAATGATCTTTCCCTTACCTCTCTCCAACCCCTGCAGCAATCTTCTCCTTGTCTCTCTCCAATGCCTGCAATGACCTTCCCACTTTCTCTCTCCACTACTTACGTATAAACATAGAATGTAAATAAAGCACACATTACTACAAAATACACAAGGACAGATAGATCTTTATGTTAAAACTTTTTACGCTTTCCATACCAATTTCACACCAGCTAAGGACTGGATTATTGTTGCTAGTTAAATATAACGTCATTAATAGTCATTAACTTTAATCATTAAATAAACTGTTATTTTTGCAAATATGTATACAAGTAGACTTTCTTTACACGTTTACATTGTCACACACAAAAGAATAGTAAAAATAAATACATGAAAAAAACATTTATAAAAGTCTTAAAGCACTAATTACTTGTGGAAAAAGACATTTTCATGGAGACAGCCTAATTTGCATAATTCTAAAATGATTCTAGATTAGACTATCAGATTAGAGCTAACCTGAATCCTTGCAAATACCCATTAACAAGAAGAAAGACAGACTTTCAATGCCCACTGCAGTGTGTTGTGTTTATATTTGTATACTTTATTTATGATCCACATTGTAGAAAGGGCATGATTTTTAAACATTGATTATGTATTTTAAAAAGAAAAGGGCTATTGACTTACAGAATGTGAAATATATAGATTGAATATTTCCAGGTCATGTGTTTCAGTTAATTACTATCCTTTCAATACAATTCCCTTTAATTACTTTTTCTAGCCAAGAATTGATTCAAACATATGCAAGCATCACAACATTAAAGGCTGTCTGTTTCTAACAAACTTTTCTCTCATAGAGCTAGATTTATGGATGCAAAATAATTGAAAGACAATACATGATGGCAGGAATTATGCTTGAACTCTGATCTTAATTAAGGAAAAAACGAGAAAATAAAAAACCCTCTCTGTGTAGCTCTGTCTGCAGAATGCAATGAGCATGTCCTGGAATAGTGACAGATTCAGATCACCTGACCAAGTGCAGCAATCCAGGCATTGGCCCGTGCATTAATCCTCATCCACATAGTGATATATCAAGCAGCAGAAACAGTCGTGATTTAAGTTGATTTCGGCCCCTGGATGGTACATACTCTATAGGAATCTTAGAGTCAACTACATCTCAAACATACTACATCATGCAGCACACAAAGTACCTTCTTTTTAACCATTGGAGTGTAGTGGAGAATAGCAATAGGAGAGCCGATATACACACGTTATCAAAAGTAGTGTAGTAAGAAAAAATTTAAATTAGGGGCAAAAAAATGGATTGCCAACTGATTTCCTTTATAAGGCCAACAATACATTTAAGTTGGATTCAAGATAATACAAATAGCTTTCTTTCTCACAGGACCTGCATGCTATGGCAGTATTCGGCCCATCAGCCTCTACCTACTCTCCAGTTAAAGGCTATACAATTTGTAGCAAAGTGGTCTCTAGACATTTTCACTCTAGAGTTGATAAGTGTTCTTATAAGCCTCAGGAAGCCTTGTTCAGTATTAGACATATTGCACATTTTCTAGTTACATTACTGATATAATTTAAATATAATATTTTATTTAAATATAGCTACTAGTAAATTCAAAATTTATACAAAATAAAAAATATAGTTGGTTTAGGTTTTTTTGTTTTTTTTTAAAAAAAAACAAAGCTACCATGGGAGTCCATCAAGCTAAATGGCATGAAGATCCATATTTGGGTTCAGAATCCATAGAGCTGAGGGACCCCACAATAGAATCATACTATTTTTCCAAAGAGTTTGCAATCTGAGTAGATTGTACAGCAGGACTAGGCTGCTTGTAGTTTTCCAATTGTTGTGTAATGGATTGCTATGGTCTGGTATAAGAGTGTAAGGGTTTTCACTTGGTGGACATGATGCTCTCTAGTCTTTACCATGCATCTGCACTACTTCATTATGCACAAAGGCTGGTGCTGGATTTGAAGCGTAGGAGATAGGATTTCACAGACAAAATAAATGCAGATTTGAAAATAAAAGGTAGCAATGTCCCTGTTCTTGAGAGAACTCACAGTTTAGTGAACAGAGAGGAGACAAAAGAAGAAGCAAGTGTACCTCAAAGTGGCAGTGGGACAGTTGTGAGGGTGTGATAGTGTGAGTAGTATAGGTGGGAATAGGTAGACTTTAATAAAGTGAGTATTCAGGTGAACATTTAAAGATTAAAATTATAGGGTAGAGTTTGATCAGGCATGGTTGGGAACTCCATAAGTAGGTAGCAGCCTGGGAGATGTCTTGTAGGCTGGAGTGAGTGATGGTTATCAGAGACATAGTGAGGCACAGATCAAAAGTAGAGCTATGAGGGTGTGAGTGTGAGTATTTTGAAAAAGTAGTTTGAGATGTGTGAGGTGGTGTTGTTGAGGGCTTTGTAAGTAAGGGTGGCATCAAGGAAATTGGGGTGTTGATGATGAGGGAAATTTGAGGGAAGGTGGTGGCTCTGGAAGCAAGGAAAGTGATAAGCTCTGTTTTGGACAAGTTGCTCTTTAGGTAATGTTGGGACAGCCACGTGGAGACAGCTACAATTGGTCACAAGATTGTGAGACGGGAAGTCAGGGAAGGAGTAGTAGATCTTGATGTTATCATCATTGAGGTGGTACTGGAGGTCAAATTAACAAACTTTTTACCAAGTGAAGAAGTATACAGTGAGAAAAAGCAGAAAAACAGAACTTCATGGGCCTCCAACAGATGGTTGTGAGTGGAGGGGGAATGTTCCAGAGGTAGAAATCCTGAAGGAGTGGTTGGATAGGTAGGAAGTGAACAAGGGAAGAACTATGTCATACAAGACAAAGAAGTGCAGTGGCCTAACTACCATTGGTGCGTCAGTTACCATGCACCGGGGCCCATGGAGAATATGGGGCCTGCTGCATCGCAGATGTAGAGGGTCAGGGTCCCCGGTTCTCTCCTCCCCACCTCTTTGCATCGGGCCCCACAGCTTGCTAGTTCTACAGCTGATGAAGTGAATCACATACCTCAGGAGAAAAGGGTTATCAATGGTGTCAAAAGCAACAGAGAATTCCAGGAGGATGACAATGGACGACTTGTGTGACCCTTAGCATTTGCTGTACTGTAGTAAATTGGCAATCACTATCATGCTACATGCCCAAGCCAATCCCCTTTGTCCCCCTAGAACATCCAGTCCCGCTAACCTTATTTCCATCCTTTCTGTCACACAATTTCCCCTGTCCTGTGCAGTCTGGAATGCAAGATTTGTCTGTCATAAGCTCACTCCCATTGATGACCTCTTTCTCTCCCATTCCTTTGGTCTTTAGGCCCTTACAAAAACCTGTATCTCCCCCTCTGAACCTGCTTTCCCCGCTGTACTCTCCCAGAGGGTCTCTCCTTCTCCCACACTCCCCATCCTGGGAACCACCAGAGAGGTGGTGTAGGTGTCCTACTGTCTCCTGGCTATACCTTCAGTGTTATCCCCATGAATCCCCCTTTTCTTCTCCTCCTTTGAAGTTCACTCTATCCGTTTCTGCTCCCCTCTCCACCTTCGTGTTGCTGTTATCTATCGTCCTCCTGACCCTTACTTTTGATAACTTCACTGCCTGGCTTTCCCATTTCCCCTCTTCTGATCTTCCCACAATTATTATTGGTGATTTTAACATCCTTACTAACTCTCCTATTACTACAGCTGCCTCTAAACTCCTAACTCTCAGTTTTTCCTATGCCCCCTCCCAAACGACAGCTTCCACCCCTCACCATGACAGTCACTTCCTGGACCTAGTGTTCTCCCATCTCTGTGACATCTCCAACTTCTCCAATTCTGTCTTCCCTCTCTTGACCACAATCTCATTTCCTTTACCCTATCTTCATCTCTTGCCCCCCCTCTCTGACCCAAAGTCACTCCCATGCAGTATCCCATCAGCAGCATTGACCCCATCATCTTTTCAGCCTCCTTCGAACCCCTCTTCGCTCCCCTTTCTTCCCTATCATGCTCAAATGCCGCTGTCATTTTTTACAACTCTTCACTCTCTGCTGCCCTTGACTCTGCAACACAAGCCACCCAACTCCGTCTCCGTCAATCTAAACGCCAACCCTGGCACTCCCCTCTTGCTTGTCTCCTCCAAAAGTGCTCCCACTCCTGTGAAAACCAACAGAGGAAATCCTGCTCCATCGCTGACTTAATCCATTTTAAATTAATCTTTTCCTCATAATACTGCTTCTACTCTGCTCTCTATCTTGTTAAACAAACCTATTTCACATCCCTAATCTCCTCCTAGTCAAATAAAACCCGATGCCTCTTCATTGCCATTACTTCTTTACTGTATCCTTCCCAACCTCTTCCCCCCTCGTCCATCACCGCTCTTGACTTTACCTCCTTCTTCAAAGACAATATTTACAATGATATCTGCTCTTGTCATTCTCCACTCACCCGTCCTCACTCTGCCACCCCTGGCTCCTACCCTTTAGTAACTGTGTCTGAAAGCCTCACTCTTCTCTCCTCCTCTTCTTCTACAACCTGTCCTCTTGGCCCTGTCCCATCCAAGGTTCTCTGCTCCCTCTTTCCCAATGACTGTCGTCACATTGCTCATCATCATCATCTATTTATATAGCGCCACTAATTCCGCAGTGCTGTACAGAAAACTCATTCACATCAGTCCCTGCCTCATTGGAGATTACAATATAAATCCCCTAACTTACACACACAGATTGAGAGAGACTAAGGGAAATTTAATAGCAGCCAAGTAACCTATCAGTATGTTTTTGGAGTGTGGGAGGAAACCGAAGGAAACTCACGCAAACTCTCCACAGATAAGGCCATGGTTGGGAATTGAACTCATATCTCTAGTGCTGTGAGGCAGAAGTGCTAACCACTAAGTCACCGTGCTGCCCACAACTCTCTCCTGCCACCAAAACCTGTACCCCAATGCCTCCTTACGCCACCTCTTCCTTAAGTGTTACTTCTTTTCTGCCCGGCTTCCCACCCATACCTTTGCAGCTCTGAGAGAGAAGGCCAGTTGCCAGAGTAATGAAACAACATGATAATCGGAGGGCTCTGGGTGACAGCAGAGTTTGAGTTAGAAATCTACGCTCCTTGCGACCAATAGCTGAGTATGGTAAAGCTAAGACTAATCATTTGCACTCTCTAACCAGCACCACTAGGAGACAGACAAAAATTGAGAGCTGACCAATGAGAAAGGAGGAAGGTGCTTATAACCTGAGGTACTTAGTCTGTTTCACCGAGGTTAAACAGGCTCCTCTACACTGGCAGCACCATGATGTCATTAGTTGATGCCATGGCGCTTAACGAGGTAGGGAGTGGAGCTGCCTGTTAACATTGTGCTCAATTGCACAGTCCAGGACCCCCCATTCTTGGGCAGGGTAGTGATTCTCTGGCAGCAGTGTTCACTGGCAATTGTCCTGGTACCACTGTGGCCCAGTTTGAATCTATACTTGCATACTTAATAGACAGGTAGCTAATCAGTAGCATTCTCTCATTTGTCCGAATGAAAGACCACTACTTCTTATTGGCTACCCATCTATTGGGAAGCTGGACTTACCAGACAATAGCTCATTTGCAGGGCTACTCCAGCACAGTTTTATTTGTTGCAATTGATTTTTTTCTCCTATGCAGTGGAGTTTTTTTTTTTATTACGTCAGGTCAAGAAATGAAGCCGGTAGGTAATTATATTTACCAGACACTACAGAAAAAGCCTCCCTCTGACACAGGGGCCCAGGATAGATGCTAAACAGCATGGCTCGTTCATGAAGGCTTAGGGAGGGCTTTTTGATTATTTTATTCAATTTTTTTTTTTACATGAGAGTAAGGATAGCTCAAGAGGTTTGAGATTGTATGCTATTGAAATCACCTCCTGGTATTTTTTCCATCAGTTTTCCAGCGGTTTAATAGGGTTACTTCATACATTTCACGTTTGTATTTTTGTAATTGCCAACAATCTGGAAGATGATTTTTAATTTGGCGCTTTGGAAATCTTTGAGTTTTCAGCAGTTTGTTATGAGTTAGCCCTTTCATCTGTGGTTTGCAAATCACCCAAAACAATTGCTAGAAACCAGTAATTTTCACGAATTGCACCTTGATGCAGGGAGGGAGCACATGTAGCACTAGTTGGATGTCATTCAGAAAAACAAACAGTGCAGTCAGTGTGAGTGCTGCCTACTTTACTCAAATAAACTCTTAACAGGATACTTGAGTACACTGAGGAAAAGCAGAAAGTATTCTCGCTGACTGCACTCTCTGCATTACTTATCTAAGATGAATAGGCAGGGCCGGTGCTAGGGTCCTTGGCGCCCTAGGCACATTTTCAAAATCGGCGCCCCCGCCCCATTTTCAAAATCGGCGCCTCCCCCGTCTTTTCTTACCTTAACTTGCCTCCTCTCTGCTCCCGTCTGCTCACCTCCACTCACTGACACTGTCGGGCCGTGATGATGATGTCACGGCCCGACAGTCAGTGAGTGGAGGGGAGGAGACAGAGCAGAAAGGCGGCAGTGGTGATGATCAATAGTCCCTCCCCCCCTCCCTGTGGATGTATCTGAAGCTGTGCGGCGGCCGTGAAAGGTATGGTCAGCGGTCGCTGCACAGTTTTAAAGAAATTTTTAATCTGTGGCGTCTGGAGGGCGCCCTCCAGAGCCCGGCGCCCTAGGCAAGTGCCTAACCGTGCCTAATGGGAGCGCCGGGCCTGTGAATAGGGCCACAGACGAGTACCCAATCTGTCTGCTAGAAATTATACTTTTGTGCAGAGCTGTAGGGTAAGTCTTTTCTACCACTTCTTTTTTAAACTAATCTTGTACTCCAGCCACGATTTTCACAGCATTCTTTTGGCTAGCTTTATTTTATTTTGCAATTGTATATGAATACTGTATATTTCTATTTGATTAATATGTGATGTTTGATTGATTAATATTTGACAGTTTTTCTTCAATGGACTTAAAAATTCTTTTGATACAGTTGTATTTTTGAAATTTGTAGGTAGTATTGTAGAAAAGTATTGATTTAATTTATCTAGCTATCATAAAAGATGTAGTTGTGCTTTTTATATTATTATGCTGTAAATAGTTTATATTGTAGCATAGTGTTAGTTTTTATTAATTCAGATTCATGCAATTGCAATTGCATATTCATTGAGTTGTCATGTGGCTGAACTGTTATTTCTTTGGAGCTCATGTTTTTTTTTTTCTAAAAAAATGAGGATGACTTGGATTTTAATGTATTCATGAAAAAGGCATAGTCTGTAAAATGTTGCATTTCCTAATAAAAGCTATTCCATTGATTTAACATAACACAAGACCGATCATCGGGTAGAAATATATATAAAACCATATCCATATCAACTGTACCATTACAGTTCCATGAGGTGGGGAGAGAGTAGCTACAGGCAGTGTATGCATATGTGCTTGTAACTAATGCACTCTTATATTTTTATTTGCTACTGTTAACATGCCCCGTCTACCCTGTACGTATTCTCATCAGATTCTAATGGAACAAACTGTTTTATAAGCTATTCACCTGCTTGCATTGCTATGATATGCCACCTGGTGTTGCTCATGATAACACAAGTAAACAAATTTTTCTGTCAATCAGCAAGCTCTTTCTTTTCCACCTTTCCTTGTGAATCTGTTGTTTATTAATCCATTGGGACTGAAAGAGTAACAATCTATATACAAAGCTAATTTGTCTGGCAGTTAAAAAAAGAACACCGTGGGCCGGATGCAGAGTTTAATGTAGCGTAAATCACACAAATCTGCCCTGAGCATGCCCACAAAGAGAATGTGCACAGATGCATGATTGTAGAGATGCTTGCATCTGACACTTGCACCTTCTACAACTGGAGATGTGGAACTGGGGAGGGAAGGGGAATGCAAACACAGCCCGAGTACAGTAAGGTACAGTAAATGCAGACCTGCAGGAACATGCAGATTTATTAATGCAGGTGCTTGAGGACTGGTGCAAAGATCCGTGCTGATGATGATGCTGGTGAGGTAGTGTTTAAATTAAGTGTAAATAAAAAAAGGGTAAACTGTATTGCTGGCAGAGCATGCTGGGACCTGGAGTGTACCTGTAAAACAATACAGTACAATTAACACATACACACCATTGAAGTCCATTATTAAAAATAATAACTCTCCCACACACCCTCGTTCACTCTCAACCCATGTCGTGTCTCACCACTAACCGCATTGTATCAATGCAGATCATTAATGCATTTTATTATTGTTTAAAGTTCACATACCTCCCAACATTTAGACATACAGAATCAGGGCAAAATAAGCCCACCTCCCATCTGCCCAAATCCCCACCTGGTTTGCCACTTCTTGGCAACACTCCTCCCACTTACATGTAAGCTATGCCCTTTTGCAGTCCACGAATCTGGACTGGCTTGCCAAAATCAGGACAGTTGGGACATATACAGTTTGTAGCTGTACTTTTTAATCTTGGAAACAAAAGACATATGACATGTTGGTAGCATTTTGCTGCCATGCATACATTTAAAAAATACTGTCTTGACCCAAATGTTTTCTTCTGACTATTTAGTAGAATACGAAAAAATGCCTTTTGTATGCAAAATACAGTATTTTAAAGTACTAGTTCATCAAGGTTCAGATCATTTGAGATCATTAGAATATTCGCACCAGCAGAGTATTCAGAAGATGAGTGTGGATAGGCTGTGTGCGCTATCCACTCCTGTGGCAACTGATGTAAGAAGATGCAGACCTGCCAAATCACACAGTCCCCCTACTTGCCTACAACCCCCATGCTCTCAGCTTTATATTAAATCTGAAAATTTATAACGGTAGATAAAATACAGAGGTCACATACAACAGATAACCAAATATACAACTCTAGTTACATGTGTGTAAAAATCCACAACAATAATTAGGGAATAAATTTTGCAGCAACATAGAACCACTGGGCCTGCCCAATAGGACTGACTCAAAAAGAAAAGGAAAAAAAAAGAGTAATTAAATTCCCTGTATGATAACCAAGTCATTATATAGAACACCACTGAAATGAGTGTCTCTAAAAAGACCACAATAAAATAAAAGTGGGCAACTAAGTCTGCTGGATTTTAGGAAGGGGGAAAGAAAGAGAAAAGAGAGGAGTTGGAGGTTATTGAGAGCATTCTTATTTTTATTATTTGTAATTTATTATAATTATCCTTTAAATAAAAATGGTGTGAACACATAAGTGTTGTGAATCTTCTCTGAAAGTTCGAAATCCACAATATTAACTTTTAAGTATCAGAGACAGGAGTCAGAGGACAGACAGAGATCAAGAGGAGCTACTACACTGCTGCAGACCCACCTGCTGAGTGGGGGAGGGTACTCTGGGTCTGGGGGTGAGGGCAAAATAGTATCACAAAGCTATCATATCATCTAAAGGGTTATTTTTATTTCCAAACTGCAAAATCTGTGATCCTCCAGTGTTTTGTCATGTGCGTAAATACACTAGATTATCCACCAAGCAAATTTAAAGGTCCACTTTATGGTCTTTGTAAAGACATTCAGAAAATTGGTGTGCACCTAGTTTTGTGGGATGACACATGCTCTGGAAAAGCTGCAGAGTGGAAATAATAATAAAGTCATATCAAAATCCAGCATACTTTTAATTTCCACTTTTGAATTTTTCTCATAAAAAAACCTAATAATTACGGCAAATGGACAATGATGATATCTTTATTACACATGACACTTTTATGTGTTTAGATATTTTTTATTACATTAGTCCCGGTGCACCTACAAATGTGCTTTCCTGCAAAAGTACCACTGGGATGTGCAAAGTGTGTCCCATTATAAGTATATGAATAAGACTCAGGCCTAACTGAGTCACAACTTGTGACAAGTTTAATATGAACAGCAATATCATTTGGCAAATATAATCGGCTATATCTGGTGCCAAGTCTAATATTCAAAGCCATACCTGGTGCCAATATGCAGAATTAATATGTAGAACCATATCTGTTGCCAAGGTTGATATGCTATGCATAATACTAAGTGTATGTCATTATACTTTTGAGTCAAGCTGAAGTCCCAGGGTCAAATTGATGCTATTGATAAGCAAAGTGTTTACACAGAATGGAAAGTTAAGATTAGTAAAAATGCAAGCCGGGCTCAGTACAGGAGGTTAGAAGATTAAGAGTAGTAGGTGCAAGCCACATTTGGTATACAAGTTATAGCAGGTTCAAAGCAGTCAGACTAGCTGGATACAGAATTGAGAATCAGCGACAATAGTAGAGCAGAGCAAACACAATAATCAATCACAGCATTATTCAGGAAGTGCAAATTTATAGAACCAAACAAAAACCAAGAGGGATTCTTGTGAGTTAGTATAGATCGTCTTGATTAAGGTAAGTTTAAGGGAATGTTCAATAACTAGTAGTTCACTCTGGTGGCAGGAACTGAAATTGACAGTGTCTATTGTAGCACTATAGAATATTTAGCGCCCAATAAACAATAGTATTAATGATAATACCAACAGTCAAATAGGCAGAGCCATATCTCATATGCAAAACCATATCCAGTGCCATGTCTAATATGTATAGCCATATGTGGTAACGTGTAGTATACAGAACCATATTTGGAGCCCAGTCTAATATTCATAACCATTAGAGATGTTTATTGACCCGGGTGTATGGTTTTGGATCTGGATTAAGTTTGTGTGTTGTTTTTGGCAAAACCACCCTTGCGTGTTTTGGTTTTGGTTTTGCATCTGTATTTTTAGAAAAATAGCTAAAATATGCTAAAATCACATACTTTTGCTCTTTTTTTCTTCTTACATTATTATTAACCTCAATAACACTAATTTCCAGTCAATTCCAGTCAATTTTGACCACCTCACAAGTCACAATATTATTTTCATCCACTTTAGGACAAAGACTGCAGCGACTTGGCTGGATGCTAAGTAACAGAGAAACGACACAAACACACCACAGTTCATAGCACATCTAGGAAACATTGCCACACAGCAGTGGTAAAATAGAAAAGTGATGTAAAATGGAATTGTCCAACCCACCCTCCCTTATACATTTTAAGAACAAAGCATGCACTCCTGCGACAAGGAGTGTCACTTTTGTGGCTGAAGTGATTGGTTTGTTTGGGCCTCCACAAAATAAGCTACCAATAGCTTAGCTGCCTTAAGCCCAACAGTGCTGTCAATGAACTCATTGACTCCCTCTCATCCCTGAAGAACTGCCAAACATATATAGACACAGGAATGGATATTACAACTGGAGTGGCATTAGATATGCTTCAGACAGACTGTGATACGGAACATGTGGGCAGCATGGAATCTGTCATCTTGGAATACACTGCATTGAACAGAGATTTAAAGCAATATATAGATCCAATTGAGGAGACCTTACTTATATTAAAACGTGACCTACCGGATGAGATGCCAAATTTAAGAGAGCTTGTACATGAGAGATACACTGCGCTTCAGAAGAATAATACAGAGGAGGCCCTGAGGCAGGATGATAAATATGTCCAGTTTAAAGAACAGCTAAGAGTCCTGAGAAAACAAATGGGTGTCACCAGCCCCTGCAGACGAAGATTTGGAAGATGAAGACAAGGAGATCGCCTTCACATAGATCACTCCTATAACACAGTTGGAGATGGTGAACCCAGTGAAAAACAAAGTATGTTGTCACACGTACGAGAGAGACTTAATTGAAAGGATGATTGAAAACAAAATTCAGCACTTAAAAAACATGTAGGTAACATTGGCACACAGCGGTAGCTGAAAGGAAAAGTGGTGCAAAAATGGAATTGTCCTTGGGACCCTCCCACCCACCCTTATAATGGATCTTAAAAAGGACATGCATACTTAAACAAACCAAGCATTTCAGCAACAAGGAGTGCCAATTTTGTGCCTGAAGTACTTGATTTGTTTGGGCCTCCCACAAAATAAGGTAACGATGGGCTTAAACCAGCTAAGGTAACAGTGCTATTAATGAACTCTACAGTGGCAGAATGTTGTTGTCATCATCTTCAGCCTCATCCTCACCCTCACCCTCATCAGTGTGTACATCATCCTAACATAATATTAATTGAACCTGCAGGAAACCAAAAATACAGAAGTCTCTGTAACATAAATGTCAAAAACAAAAATGTAAGAAAAAAGCTTTTTAATTTTTTTAAAAAAAACACATCTTTAATAAAGGTGAAACTTTACTGTAGAAAAACATAAAATTGCCAACATGTCAATTTACCCAAATACTAATAAGCATTTCAGCATCAGCTAGCTTCCTTCCCTCAGCTAGATCCCAGCACCTGCAATCTACATTGTCAGCATCCTCACACTCCTCCGTGTGTACATCATCATCACTCAATACTAATTAATCCGGCTGGAATCTACCATTACAGAAGTCTCTGTACTTTTATCTGAATGCCAGTAAAGGCCTTCCTCGTGGAATCTGTAGTTCATTTTACGATAGAGCTTTCACGATTTTCGGGCAATTCTTGTAGACCAGACCAAATGTCAAAATGTTCTGCTGAATCATCTGCATCATCCTTGGGTCTCTTAGAAAAGCTTAGATTTTTCCTAGCAACAGTAGCCTGAGAAACTGAAGGAGGGGACACCAGCGTGTCAGGTACCACTTCAGCTGTCAACTTGCCCACCAGGAGCTCATTGCATCTCTTGTGATCTGGGACAGTGATAAAAAAAGAGAAGACATAGCTCTTAAACCTGGGATCAAGCATATTCGCCAAAATGTAGTAATACGATTTCCAGAAGTTGATAATTATTCGATCCTGGTGAAGCAATTAAAGTACTTCATCTACAAGTCCGACATACTTAGTGTAATTTCTTTGCTTCATCTCCTCCTTCAATATTTCAAGGTGCTTTTCCAAAATTCTAATTAAGGGAATCACTTTCCTCAAGCTATCAGTGTCTGAACTCACTTTACAGGTAACTAATTTGAATCGTTTCAGCACCTTGCACAACATGGAAAGTATTCTCTAATGCGCTGGACTAAAATACATTCCCCCTCCTTTCCCAATGTCATGGCTTGTAGAGTAAGTGTGGATGGCTTTTCGCTGTTCCTCCATCCTCACAATCATATAAAATGAGGAATTCCACCTTGTTACGACCTCTTGCTTCAGTTGGTGGCAGGGCAAAATAAATTGTTCTTGCAGCTGCTGCAATTTCCTACATGCTGTTGCAGAATGCCGAAAATGTCCCGAAATTTTTCAGGCCACAGACAGCATCTCCTGCACGTCCCTGTCATTTTTTAAAAAGCTCTGTACCACCAAGTAGATTGTGTGAACAAAACAGGGAATGTGATGGGTTTCACCCAGCTGTAATGCTCTCAAAATATTGGTGGTATTATCATAAATGACATATCCTTCGGAGAGTCCAAATGGGATAAGCCATGTTGCAATGACATCCCTTAGTTTTTCAAACAGGTTGTCATTGGTATGCCTTCTAGTGAAGCCGCTGATACACAGAGTAGCCTGCCTCGGAATAATCTGGCATGTTGGGTACATGCTGCTGCTGTTTCTGCTGCTGAAGGCAATTCACCAACCCAGTGGGCTGTCACAGTCATATAATCTTTAGTTTGCCCAATCCGCTTGACAACATATCTGTGGTTAAGTGTACAGTGGGTAGAATGGCATTTTGTAGCCCAATAATTACATTTTATGGGACCTTCTGGTAGAGGTGAGAAATTGCTTTTCTAGTAAAATGGTGTTGTGATGGAATTTGGTCACGGGAACACAGGACCTCAATTAACTGTCTAAAACTAGCTGCAATAATTGTGGATATTGGAGGCAGATCTAATACTAGCATAGTCGCCATAGCGTCTTTGATCTGCTTTGCAACTGGTTGACAGCCTTCATACTTGCTTCTTTTGCAAAGGATTGTTTAATAGTCAATTGTTGTAAACTACTAGTAGCCTTCTTCATGGTCTACTTCTGGGTTGAAGATCCACCCCCAGCAGCAGCAGCAGCAGTGGGACTAACGCTCAAAAATTCTTCAGAGTAATCCTGGATAGGGGAGAAGTCATCTAGCCTTAGTATCTTAGATGCAGGACAAACTCTGATCACTAGTGAGGATATTGATGAGGAAGGTGTTGTCGGTGTGGCTTTACAAAGGCTACACATGGCTTGACAACTTTTGTCAGGATTGGGTAAAAAAAATTGCACACATAAGAGTTGGATTTTTTGGTCTTATGCCCAGGCATGACAATGGCCTTCTTATCACTGGCAAGAAGTGCTTCCACTGGTGCAGGATTTACACAAGCAACATCATCCTCATCATGATCCTCATCAACATCCTCATTATCACCGTCATCAGCTACACAAATATCCCCCTCATCCTGTTGCAAATACAAAGTGGTATCCTCCAATATTGTGAGAGCATTACAGCGGGTAGAATTCCATCACATTCCCTATTTTGCATCTTGGTGGTATCTACCTTTTTAAAAATTGACAGTGCATGAGATGCTGTCTGTGTCCAGAAATAATTTGGGTCATTTTCGGCATTCTGCAACAGCATATAGCAGCTGCAGCAAAAATAATTGAATTTGAGGGAGAATGTACTTTAGTCCAGCACAATATATTCCGTGTTGTGCAAGGTGCTGAAACCACTCTAATTAGTCAGATGTGAAGTGAGTTCAGACACTGTTTGCTTGAGTCAAGTGTTAGTCAAGATAAATGTTACAGGAGACTGAAGAGTGTCAAGGACACTGCCACCCCTCCTGTTTCTGTATGAGCTATAGCACAGTAGAATGTCACTGGAGACTTTTAAAAACACTGCCAGCCCTAATATTTGAATTTCTGTTTCAGCACTAAACACTGTCACCTCTCCTGTTTCTGGGTGAGCTATGGCACAGTACAATACGACTGCAGATTTTGAAGAGCACTGACAGCCATATTATTTCTATTTCAGAAATGAAAATTAGCAATGGAGCAATTCCACATAGACTGGCAACAAACTGGGACCTCTCCTGTTCTGTTTGAGCTATAATAACACAGTATAATGTGACTGCAGAATTTGAAAAGCACTGACAGTCCCATTATTTCTATTTCAGCAATGCCAATTACCAATGAAGCAATGGACCTCTCCTGTTTCTGTGTGAGCTATAACTCAGTAGAATGTTACTGGAGACTTTTAAGAAAACTGCCTCCCCTCCTTATTATGTTTTAGATATGACGCTGCCCAACTGCACTAGTGACTGCCAAGAACCGTACTACCCCTTCTGTATCTCTCTGTGACATGGCACTGGATCGCCATGGAGGGCTGTACTTATAGAATCCAAAACTCACAAGATCCAACGATGCAGCAATGACATTTTGCCTCATTTTCACTTCCGAGAGTGCGCGAAAAAAATACTCGGATTGGCAAAGTTCGGGAGGGCTCGGTTCTCAGAGAACCGAGCCCGAGCATCTCTAATAACCATATTTAGTTTAAAGTCTAATATATATAGTCTTATGTGGTGCCAAGTCTTAAATATAGAGCCTCATCTTGTAGCAAAATTAATTACTTGCTGACCCTTATTTCTCTTTCCCAATCAGCTTCCTCCTGTTAGGTCCCACTCACTGGAAACCAAAGCAACTATCATCTACTTATAGAACTTAATACTTCCAAGTATTTGTTGGGCTGAAGAGTAGGGATTCTTATTCTCCTTCTTCCTTCTTTCTTCTTTCTTCTTCTTCTTTCTTCTTCTTCTTTATTTTTCTTCTTTCTTCGTCTTCTTCTTTTTCTTCTTTCATCTTACTGCTGTTATCTTTTTTTGTTTACACATAAATAAAAAGCATAGTGGCCCCATATGGAGTGGGGCCTCAGGCAATTTCCCAGTTCCAACTTCATCCCTTAATGCTGGACCTGTGTGTACAAAGTTCTGTTTTAAAATGATAAAATCTGTAACAAAATATGAATGATAATGTTGTTATATCTTATGGGATTTTCTGTGTTGTACATTCTTATTAGACAATTCTCTTTTTAATTAGATTATTTTAGAATGCTGTATTTTGTTTGGTACTATAATGATGTCAAACATTATAGATTTTTTTTGTTGCTTTACTCCAAAATATTGACATTGTCAGTATTGACAAAGTTCTTAATGCATGGTCACTTTATTCTTGTTGAATACAAATTTGTGCAAATGTGCCTGTAGTTCTGAAGTTTTCACTCTAGAGGGGAGTCACTTCATACATATTTAATTGTTTCCCCCAAGGAAAAGTAATGAAGAAATACATTTCCATAGAGGTTTTGAAAAGAGAATGAAAAGGGAAATTTACCTTACAAATAACCATGGTTGTCAACTATTGAGAACTGTTTACTTGCTTTGCTGATCTAATTAATTTGAAAAAGTTTAGTTTGAAAAAAGTTGCCATTCAGTATATTATCATAACCCATCCAAATTACATTACTTCCCTAATATACTCAAGCCAATTCATAATTAATCATTTTATAATAGATTGAATATATAATATAATTAAATATTTAATAGAATTGAAAAGAACAACTCTCCGGAAAAAAATATCATGGGTATGTTCAATATATAATTAAGTAGATTGGTCATGCTACATATATGTAGATCTAATACACTAGTTCTATAACAGGACGGAACAATTTTACAATACAGTTAACCTTTTTGTTTCATTTCATGTTTTAACAGTTTAAACTGTCTCTGTGTGAGAGAGAAACATGATTGTATGTGCTACCAGAAAATACAGCGCATAATACTAAACACACCAATACTAATATTATATTTACAACATTTGATTCAGAAAAATCCCTAGCACGGATATTATTACTTATTATAATTGTTTATTATAATTTGTTTATTATATATATATATATATACAGTGCTTTTTTTTGTAAGATGCTGGAACTGACATCGCGTAGTCAATCACTGTACACACACCCACACGTGTCAGTTGTGTACTGGACATAATGGTCGCCGCCCGCAGTAAGCACTCAGTGCGCGACCACATGACCAATCACAAGCTGAGCAGCCCACAAGCCGAGCAGTTCCATAACAACCAGCGCGGACGAAGCACGCATGCATTAAACTCGACACACAAGCAGCCCGCATGCACAGTTTTAATGATTTTGCTGCCAACCTGCTACGCTCGACAGGGCGATTGAAGTCCACATCAAATGTTCAAAAGTTACTTTTAAAACCAGGTAAATCCGTCAAAAAAGGGTCCGTATATATATATATATATATATATATATATATATACATATATATATATATATATATATATATATATATATATATGTATATATAAGAAAAATGTTGTCCGGCGCTCAGAAACAAACAGAATTTAAAAATCACTGTGTCAGCACAAACATAAAGGAGAATTTTGTGCACAATATAGCTATATTGGGGTTAAGCTCACCTGCCGGACGTCAAGGCATCTCCTGTAGGTGAGTCCCTAAGCTAGTGATAGAAATTTACATTCAGGGTGTTGGATTTAAAACCTTCCCCTGAACCTCCATCTTATAAAGCCTGCAGCACCTTTGTAGGGAGTGGTCAACTCCCAAAAAACTAGAAAATATTGAAAGAAAAAAAGGGGCGCTTCTTTAAATATATATATATATATACATATATATATATATATATATATATATATGTGTGTGTGTACATATATATATATATATATATGTATATGCATATATATATATATATGTATATATATATATATATATATATGTATAAGCACTACAAAAGTCTGTACTGGACATTCAAGAAGCATATAAATGTTGAGATTATGTAATAGGCAAGGTGTATCACGAGCAGTGTCGGACTGGGGCATGAAGGGCCCACCGGGGACTGCAACGCTAGGGGCCCACCAGTGGGGGTGTGGCCGGCCATCATAGAGGCGGGACCAGACACTAGAGGGGGAGTGGTCAGCTCACGAAGGACAGCTAGTACCATAGTGTAGTATATAAAGAATGCAGTGTGCATATAGAGTACACAGTCTTGACCTGCCCCTTAGATTGGGTAGAACAGTCACCAAAAATTGGGATTGTTCCAGTAGTAAACCAGGCTTGGCTAACCTGTGGCACTCCAGGTGTTGTGAAACTACAAGCCCCAGCATGCTTTGCCAATATACTCCAAAACATACTGCTAGGTTAATTGGCTGCTATCAAAAAATTGACCCTAGTCTCTGTCTGTCTTTCTCCCTGTCTGTCTATCTCCCTCTTTGTCTGTCTGTGTCTGTGTGAGTGTGTGTCTATATTAGGGAATTTAGACTGTAAGCTCCAATGGGGCAGGGACTGATGTGAATGAGTTCTCTGTACAGCGCTGCGGAATTAGTGGCGCTATATAAATAAATGGTGGTGATGATGATGATAGCAGCTTATTGCTGGAAGGGTATGCTGGAACTTGTAGTTTCACAACACTTGGAGTGCCACAGGTTAGCTAAGCTTGCACTAGACTCAGAACATTTGACAGACTGTCCTACCTGTTGTTGTCACTTTCACCACCTGTGGCTTCTGGTTTCTTTAGTTGCGGCTTGTCTGTATCCTGGAATGTTGAGGGTCCTATTTGGAAAAAATAATGGATACATTTAGAAAACACCAACCATCCCCGCTATTAAATCAACAGCACCCACATTTAATAAATAGGCCTCTCTCCAGCCCCAACATTAAAGTAATAGTACTTACATTTGATAAATTGATCTATTTCCCTCCAACCGACCCCAACATTAAATTAATACTATTCCCATTTAATAAATAAACCTATTACCCTCCCTCCAAACAGCCCCAGCAAGAAATTAATAGCATTTATGTTTAATACATCCATTTCCCACATTAAATATTAATATTCACATTTAATAGATAGCCCTCCTCCCCACACTCAGCCCTACATTCAATTATAGACCCAAACCACCCCAGCATTAAATTAAAGGTCCCATCACCCCCTCCCTATAGTGTTCTCTGTACAGCCCCCCTCCCTATAGTTTAGCAAAGGCAGCCCCCTCTAATTATAGTTTAGCATAGGCAGCCCCCCCCTCACTATAGTTTAGTATAGATAGGCAGCCCCCCTATGCCACATAGTAGTGCCCCCAAAACAATATTATGCCACATAGTAGTGCCCCAGACAATGATACGCCACATAGTAGTGCCCCAAACAATGTTATGCCACACAGTAGTACCCGAAATTCACATATGCCACGTAATACTGTCCCCAATTCATATTATGCCCACAATAGTGTCCCCAATTCAAATTATACCCTCAATAGTGCCCCCCCAATTCACATATGCCATGGAATAGTGCTCTCTCAATTCGCGCACACACTAATATATATATATATATATATATATATATATATATATTATATATATATATTCTCTGCAGTAAGTCTCTGCTTACCCAGTAGCTAGAGAACAGATGGAGGATATATATATATAAGATAATTCTGTGTCAAGTGAAAGTCCTTGAATTTGGAGGAAATTAAAAATAAATATCCAATAATATTAATAATATTAATAATATTGCCGCTTCCAGCTGCGCAACATCGCTCGCATCCGGCCCTTCCTCTCCCATGATGCCACCAAATGCCTTATCCACTCTCTGATCATCTCCCGCCTGGACTACTGCAACCTCCTCCTCACTGGCCTCCCCCACTCTCATCTCGATCCCCTTCGATCCGTCCTTAACGCTGCAGCTAGGCTTATTTTCCTCTCTCGCCGCTCCTCTTTTGTCTCCCCCCTCTACCTAGCCCTTCACTGGCTCCCATTCCCCTTCAGAATCCTCTTTAAGCTCCTCACACTCACCTACAAGGCCCTCGCCAACTCCACTGCGCCCTACATCTCCACCCTCCTCTCTATTCATGCTCCATCCCGCCCTCTCCGTTCTGCCTCTGACCGTCGCCTCTCTTCCCCCTTATAACCTCCTCCCACGCGCGTATCCAAGACTTCGCCCGCGCTGCCCCCCTCCACTGGAACAAGCTCCCTCCCTCCATCAGAACTTCCCTAATCTGTCCAGCTTCAAACGGGCCCTAAAAACCCACCTTTTTCTTAAAGCCTTTCTGTCTCCCACTTAACTTCCTACCTTATCTTCTGCCTCTGTCCCCCTACTCTCCCTCTCTCCCCTGCGTCTCTCTGTCTGTCCACCCCTCCCCTTAGATTGTACGCTCCTCTGAGCAGGGCCATCTCTCCTCCTGTTTCCACCACTTCTAACTCTGCTCTCCAGCTACTTAGCCCTCCTCCTCAAAGGTCCTCCACCCCACATCCACTTTCGCTCCCTCCTCCCCCCTGGGGGTCTCCCTGTCTTCCGCGCCCCCCTTCTTGGGCCCCGTCATTTTCGGATCCTCCCTCCCCTTCCCCGCCCTCTCTAGCTGTGCATTGAGCGTACTGAGTTGCTGTGTTTACTGTACTGTGCTGTCTCCCATTGTATTGTGATTTTGTTTGTCTCTGTACGGCGCTGCGGATGCCTTGTAGCGCCTTATAAATAAATATTAATAATAATAATAATAATATTAAATAAAAATAAGAAAATCTACTTTCCCATATTTTGATTGATGCAGCCTCTGCTCCTTAGTCCTTCAGCGGCGGCGGGAGCATAAGACAGTCAGCTGACAGGAGGAGGAGGGGGCAGGTCACATGATCGCAGCTGCGATCGCATTTGAAAGATGACTGCAGCCAGTCATCTGTAGCAGCAGGGACGCCGATCACCAGGTGAGCTGACCCCCCCCCTTTGATCCAGAACGTGGCTGCCGGCTGGATGACAGGATACGTATGTTCAGCAGCCATTCATTAATTTCTGGTTTAAGTTAAATATTCTACGAGTATTCCCTTTATTATTCTGCTCACGCTCAGACAGTTTGTGTGTAACACAGTTACTGACAAGAAGTCTGATGTGCCTAGGGGGAACTGTTCCCTGTGATCAAACCTTATCTGGAAATATCTGACAAGAATCCCTGGACCTGGTCTCCCAGCAGGCACACGCTCCTCTGTCTAACACGCTGGCAGGATCTGGGCACACGTACTGCGTGTAACACGGGTGATATCAGGATGGTGATTGGGGAACTCTCCACACCAGGCCGGCAGTGAGAAAGATTACAAAGGTTTACAACAAGCAGACGAGATGAACTCTGTACACACAGCAGCAGGGACGCCGGGGAGGGCAGCAGGGATACCGAACATGTGAGCTGAATGGGCTCCGCCCACTTCTAGAAGGGGGTGTGGCCGTAAGGCAGGGGGGCCTACCGGTGATTTTTCTGGTAGTCCTGTGGGCCAGTCCGACACTGATCACAAGTATCATTAAGAACATGCTGGAGGTTAGACACATGAATCCACAGGCCAACAGGCAAGAAGGGGATAAGGTCTTGCTCATGAGAGCTGTCAATCAGCCATCCGAAGTGCAGCAACCATTAAGTAAAACCGTGGGTGTTATTTAGCAACAATTGCAAATTTTCAATATCCTGTAGCATCTGATGAGCAATTAGTTTCACTTGTTGATAGGGTGCTGCATATTTGCACTCGGTTAACAAATAACCTCAGTGTGGTGATATACTAAGACTGCACTTCATCATCAACAGAGCCATGACCATGGCAATGATCACATCCCCAGATTACTTATTCAGAGAGTGAGCAAGTGAGCTGCATATTTCTCTAAATAACTGCAATAACTTTGTTTCTAACAGAGGTGTGTTTTATACCCCAGTCTTTCGGCATCAGTTTCACAGGAGCCTCACGCCACTATTTTGTGCTGTTGTTAATAGATAATCATATTGGCTACATGTTGACCTAGTCCCTTCCACTCCAAACCTACCTAAATGGACTCACAGGAGTTGGTTGAGCTGAAATGCTCAATGCTGGTGTTGACATTCTAATGCGCTGATTAGATATAGGTTGTCATAACGTCAAAATCATTTCCTGATGGTTTGTGTTTAGCTTATTATTAACAATGAATACAATATGCAATTTGAAATATTGTCAAATGGACCTAATGACACTTTACGTCAATGCAATATAATATATGTTTGTAAGGTAGGCCATTTGTGACAGATCCTCTTTTGAAGTTCATAAACAAATGTTTCCAAAACTTTTTATTAGTAGGGATTTCATGTATATAATTTTGATAACTTTATGTTCAGGAGAGTTTACATTCATTCTATATCTCGATATAAGTACAGTCTACACTGGCTGCTTTCTCTAATTTGTTTGACAGGCTCATACAGTAAATGGCGTATAATATTTACTAGTACTGGAAAATTCTATACTGTGCTGAAAGTGACTGAATTTTATGCCAGCGGGCGTTTAACTCGTTAAGTTACTGAGTGGGGAACAATAGCGCATAGTATAATATATATATATATATATATATATATATATATATATATATATATATATGTGTGTGTGTATATATATATATATATATATATATATATATATATATATATATATATCCGTGATATATTTATTTATTTTTCATACACAATAGGAAATAATGACGGCAGTGTCTTTTGAGCCAAACTAACCTTCCTAAGTCAGAGAATGCTGTGAAAAATTGACAGTGTAAACTGCTTGGCTGCAATGAAAAGTCCAAAACAATCACTAAGGTGATATTAAATGCTATAACACGCAGAAAATACTTTATTGTTCCCTGCAGTACAATATGATGTCATATCCTGCTCCAACATGGAGACAGAATGCCATGGCAACATTGAAATTAATGGCAGCCAATAGTGATATCTCAGCACTTTTTTCAGGCTTGATTTAGAACATATTTGTTTTTGACCTTTTATGAAAAGTAAGGCCCTATGTGTTCTCCAAAAATGTATTTTAGATGTGACAACTCTCCTATAACAAAATCTGAGGAGAGTGACTTGCAGAAAAAGCAAACCAAGGTAAACAATTGAGAATGGGTCATGACAACTCTCTTGTGGGTGTTTTGTTCTTTATCTGCCAAGTTTGCTAAAAAGACTGATTAAGAAACATTGTAAGTTAGGTAATCCCAGGGGAATGGAAAAACTGAGGATATGTTATACATATGCACATCTGCTAAGGTACTTTGGTGCTTCCTCTTCTCCATCTGTTTCTTTATTGCTTTCAGTCTTGCCTCTAATTTCTGATATGGGGCTCCCTTCCAAGCTGTACCTGTTTTTATAAAGCAGCTTTCATGCATATAGAATCCCATGCAATCCACGGATGAATGACAGTTAAGTGGAACATTTCATTCTTAACTATCGCTTTATCATGCTGCTGGCTTTTTTCTCAAATTTTGTTTATTTCTTGCCAATGCAATTTCTGTGGTTCTTAGTATGTATTGATTTGAGTGCTTTGCTCAGGGTGCTTGAGATATGTAATGTATTTGTTGGTATGAAAAAGCTGCAAGCACTTAAGGGCTCAAGTGCACCCAGATGTAAAACACTAACTGCCAAATATAGTAGATTCAAATTGTTCCCGCATTTGCTAAAGCCAGGAAAGGTGAGTCTGAACTTTTTAATTAAGATGAATGAAATCTCCAAATTTAAAGTTGTTGTTTTTTTTATTATTTTCTTTAGTAAATTATGATATTAGTCTAGAGAACTTTATGTCAAAAGCCTAAGCTGGATCTAAAAAATTGTTGTCAGTGATTGTCTAATCAGTATTAACATGAATATATTTTGCTCAATAAAATAAAAGTGTGAGTGTGAGTAGTATTTTTGGCCAGAGCATATTCACAACACAGCTTCGCAGTCTTACGCTCACATATTTGCACCAAACAACACAGGTGCAGCAGAAATCATGCTTGCTCACTTTCAAAACAATGGAAGCTAAATTTATAGCCAAGTTATGACATATCCAACCTACAAATAACAATTCATTAAACGTCTAGAAAGCAGGTGTGTCTAAAATAGTACAAATCACATAAAGTCATGTATGTGGTCCACCACATGAGACATTACTCTAATGTCTTGATGTTTGTAGTATTGAAAATAAGTGGACCAAATTCATAAAGGGCAGTACAGAAATCATGTCACCTCTCTTCTTACCAACCTATTCATTTTGAGGGCTTCTCCTATAGAACTATTAGATAGCTTGTTCTAAACAATAGATCCACACCACATAAGGTGGTCTAGATGTGTTTGGATACTGGTATTCAAGTTATCCAATATTAAATAATTTGTGGCCCCATGTGCCCTGGACAGTCATGAAGAATATTAGAATACAATAACGTTTACTGTTCAATTAAAAGTATCCATAGGTTTTAGTTAGATTTGATTGTTGGTTGGTTTATCTTGTTTAAACTGAACTCTCTCTTTGCTATTTTTTTTTGCATTAGTATATGCTACATAAACAAGGATCAAACATAAAAAGTGATGCTTTGAACTGTTTAGATATGTAGCAAATACTTATAATTAAAATAAAATGGTGCTTACCAGTCAGTTGGCAATGTTGTCAATTTTAAGGTATTATGATTAGGTATGGTTTGGGTGGGTTGTTGACAACAAACATATCAATAATGCTAGTGTTAGGTGGCATGGTAGGGTATCATTGTGTTATTAGTTCAAACAATAATATTAGGCAAACCCATGCAGATATAACTTCACCCAGGCATCAATAATAGACTCTTGTGAATTTAACTATATGCACATGAGAAGATGTGTAGACCAATCAGAGCCCTAAGTAGATATTTCCCTGGACAAGAGAAAACTCTGGCAACAAAAGCCTCACCCCGCTGATGGAAGTAGATGCTGCCTCTCAACGGTGGTGCAGCATAGTCATCCCAAGATGGCATCGTGCCTAGCACTCTACAAGTGCAAGTTCATTCTCCTGTGCTGCTCTCTCTTACCTGTTCTTGTAGCTTCGACTACTTGTTGCTGCTGCTGATGTCTTAATCTCAGTTGTGCTTGGCTGGATCCTGGAATGTGGGAGTCCTGTTTGGAAAAGAGTTAGTTACTATTCACATCCTGGAAAGCTGAGCGTTGAGTGAACAATCTAGGCTTCCCTCCTCCCAAACCAGCCAGTCATTACATCAGTAGTTTTTTTTGTAATTTATTAAACAGGTCTCCATCCACCCAATGAACCCCATGATTTAATTGGTAGCTTTGACATTTAATAAATGTGGCTATTAATAGCGCCGATCTTCAATAATCAGGCCTTCCCCCTAATCAGACCGTCATTAAATTAATAGTGTTTACATTTAATTATTAAGCCTCCTTCCTCCCAACCAGCCCCAACATTAAATTAATAGCATTCCCATTTATTATATACATCTATTTCTCCCCCACATGCCATAACATCCACAGCCACCTCTCCCCCCTGTTTTCTTCAGCCCCCTCTCCTTCATTTTCTACAGCAACTTCCATTTTCTACCCTTTCGATTCTTGCCGTCAGGTGCTAAAATGTTGTAATGCCCTGTGGCAGCACTGCATTCATATGCATCTAGAGTCTGCACTATAGGCACATATCAGGTTTGTGCCCTGGGTGGTCACACCGCCTGCTCTGCCCTTGTTATGGCTCTGAGACCAATGGACCCCTGGTTAATGCCACTGTACAGTGAATTCTGACTTTCTTGGAAACAGCTTCACATTGTTTAAACTTAAGTGCACTTAAAAATCAAAGTATTATATATTGCTTTACCTTGCATCAAACTGAATCAGGTCAATGCTATGTCTTCGAGTGGGTAGATACTTTTTATTGACAGATTGGTAGATAAACTATGCACACATTGATTTTTTTTCTGAGACAAGTGAACAAAAATGTGCCCATTTTAATAGTTAGACAATTAGTATATACTGATGGTATATAAATAACCTTGTTTCTCTTGGCTTTTACAAATTACAAAGATATGTAGCCTGTAACTTCTGTACTTGGTCCCATGAGCACCACCCACACAGCATTCAGATTGTCATTGAGAGCCTTTGATATCAGTGCATGAGTCTAGCACCATTTTAATCAGTTCCACACTGTTAGATCACCGAGACAAAGTATTCTATATGGATTGCTGTACTTGAACAGCAAAGTCGTGCTTCCATACAGAAGGTCCCCCAACAGGCGGTGAACCCTTGGGTCTAATTACACAATATATCTGGAATGCTGGGCATCAAACAAAATAACTCTGTTTTTATTATTCCATGTTAACAAATGTTGGAGAAATAAACAACAAGTGTTCCCTGATCAACACACTTTTCCCTCTGGCCCAAAAATAACAAACCAAACCTTTGGTGAAGTGTATATATTTTGTATCCCTGCAAATATTTCAAGTCGCAGAAATCATTTATCGATGAATTAAGAAAAAAATTGAATTTGGCCCCAAACTATATGTCATTAAATAATATAAACAAATAATAAAAAAGTGTGCTGTTGATATTGTCTAATTGTGTACCCATAAAATAATTAAATTAATAATGATGCTTGGCAGGATTTTCTTGTACACAATCTATTCTATTCATAATGAACATGAAATATATTTTATTGGTAGATCAATAAAAGGTATATTTTAATTTAAAAAATATTCCCACTAGTGCACCACATTAAGTAACTGCTTTTCTTCTTGTTTTCAATTCATATGGGGATCTTTGTCACCCTTAATATAGAATGCTATAAAGAAGTTTCTTGGATAAGAAATAATTTCTGGTGCGGTTATATTCTCTGTAGTGAGTTAAGGCAATCTAATAATGCAAGATCCGATCAATGGAAAATTACGTGTTGCCATGTGGGCAATTTCAAATCAATCCAAGGCTTGACTCGCATATGTACAACTCAGATATGTCAGATTAACCTCAATCTGACTGCTCATATCTAATTTCTCATTGGGAAACATGATAGGATAAGTACACTTTAAGGGTTTTCACCTCACTGAATACATTTAAACTATTTTGCTTTTGCTGTACATTTCACATGATTTAAATAGTAGAAAGATAATACTTTTGTTTTGGTCTGTATTGCCATATTAGATAATAATTCCTTCTTCAAATATCTGTCCTAAAGCTTATATTTGTCCAAGAAGTGTGTCTGTGTTTTTGTTTTATTACTGTGTCCCCAGATACAGTATTTCTTGTAGGAGATTCTGCACTGACTACACAACACTATATGCGAGGTTTGTGACAATAAACTACCATCAGCACCTGAATGCATGCATCCAATCAAAACACTACAGGGTTGATTCACGTTTGAATGTGTACCTGGCGTGAAATAGCTCTGTCTATGCCCATATGTAAATTAATGCAATTACATCCAATTCATGTTCAAATGCACACATACGACTCAATACGACTATTGAGGTGTAACAGCAGAGGGAAGAAGGGTACTAATGTAGGCCATGTGCAGTAAGGGGTCTGACACAGATGCGGCTAATATCAGCAACAACTGAGGTACAATAGTGTGACGTGGCAGCACACAGTCAGTTTGTGGTCATCATCTGCTGTTGTGTATGGGCAACTAAAGAGTATACAGTGTAATACTATTTATGTCTCACCAGTGACTGTGTTGCTCAAAAACCAGTAACAAGCAAAGTGTATATATAAACTGATCTATGATAAATAGATCCACAGGATGCAGTTGATAGCTGAATTCTAGCATTGGCTTGAAGGAACCTCTTAGTTTATCAGGATTAAGGTGTCATGTCTAAACAACAGCCTTACACTAGCAGCAAAATATCTAGTGAGAAGAAATAAGGTCCTGTACACATTTAATAATTTCACATCCAATGCCAGGAAAGAACTTTTATCTGCAATCAAATCAAATAAAACTGTGAGGGCAGCACGGTGGCTCAGTGGTTAGCACTTTTGCCTCACAGCGCTGGGGTCATGAGTTCAATTCCCGACCATGGCCTTATCTGTGGGGAGTTTGTATGTTCTCCCCGTGTTTGCGTGGGTTTCCTCCGGGTGCTCTGGTTTCCTCCCACACTCCAAAAACATACTAGTATGTTAATTGGCTGCTATCAAAAAATTTACCCTAGTCTGTGTGTGTGTGTGTGTGTGTGTGTTAGGGAATTTAGACTGTAAGCTCCAATGGGGCAGGGACTGATGTGAATGAATTCTCTGTACAGCGCTGCGGAATCAGTGGCGCTATATAATTAAATGATGATGATGTGATGATGATAATAATGAAAGGCTTGATCAATGGTAAACAGTTCAGTAATATTACAAAGTTTTTATTTGAACATATGTAGCACACGGGGGGATAGAGCTACTTAACCTAAAGAATTTGCAAATAAATGAAATCGAAAATCTGCTATGGTCAACACCTTCACTTTTCCTTTTTAGACAGTTTATTAAATCTACCCCCTAGAATTTCTTCATTATGTCTTACCTACAAGTATGCGCATGTGCTACCCGTGGTGTTATGTTATGTTTCTTAGTTGTGTGTGTGTTCATTTGGTTGGTTAATGTCAAAGGAAGGCTAGTCTATACAAAATATGTATGATTTGGAGGAGCATAGCATATATGCTTGTGTCCTCTGGTTTTTACTATGTGTACCTAACATTTTCAAATAATGAGGATTTTTGTAAAATATATATATATATATATATATATATATATATATATATATATATATATATGTTCTGCAGAGTGTATAGTAGTATTATCATCTGTCATTCTCTATATCCAAGAAATAGCTAAAGGGAGAACTCTGCCACCTGCTGGACACCAATAAAATTATAGCACCTTTGTTTTGTTTTGGTTTTTTATCAACAGAATTTTTAAGGTTAGGTGAACATACTTCTGCAGGACCTGATTATCCAATAGGCTGACTAGGCTGCAGCCTAGAGTGCAAGGCTTTTGGGGGTACAAATTGTTACAGGGAGAGTTATAAATTGCAATTCATTTTAAATTAAGAGAATAGTTGTCCTGCAAAGTGAAAAGAAAGCATGAGTGCAAAACGTCCCAAGGTTTTAATCTTGATATATTCCCATGGTAAAGGCAAAGACAAATCATCCTCAGGTAGTTGCTTTAAGATAAGCTGATAGGAGAGAATGGGATGCAGCCATGATAGACCGCACCCCCTACACCTTCACATATTCACCCTCAGTGGTCCTTGTTTATGCCTCTGTTCTGCTATACAGTTCTGATATTAATGAAAACTCAATGAGTGACAAAGATTGTTATGACCCATTTAAAAAGCCAAGCAGAACTATAATAATATATGTTATATTCCAAATCCAAATCTTAAGTCTTAGCTTAGCTTTCATTTTTGCCGCCCAAATTTCTAAAAATGTTCACAAAATACCATTTATACCAATGGCAATAAAAACAAAAATGCAATTTTGTTTTCTACTGCTTTCTTGAAAAGCCTTCACTACTCCTGCGATTGCCCATTGATATCTTAAAGCAGCAGTGCAAATGTTGCATTTCATTGCAGTAAACGGGTATAATATGATGATACATACAATATGTAATTGCATTTATAACTGCAGAACCCTTCTTGTAATCTTTCCCCTGTGCATGCCAGCCAGCAATAAATAATTGGGAAAAAGATAAAAAGATTCTCATATATTGGGGGCACTTCTCTATTCTTAACATTAGCCAATATGTATTGATAAAAAAAAAACAATCTTTATTAAAAATAATTAAAATAATTGTACACTTATGTTATATTTGTCAAAATATTATTAAAATCAGATAGAGGTAGTATAAGTGAAGGAAATAGATAGAAATGGTGAATACATAAAATATTTGTAAATAACAACAAGAATTCCATTAATATAATAGTTGGTACTCGTGATCAATTTAATTATCAATGTATTGATGTTAATCATCTATCTCATATGATTTTTTCAGAAGTACCAGGCATAGAATTCATTTTCACTGTGCCAGCCAACAAACGCTTACAATTTTTGGTGACCAAACAGGATATGTTCTCCTGGAATAAGTCTATGGTCTCCGTAGAAAAGGGTTTGCCATATATGAATGATGGCATGGTTCTGACTGATAAGGTGTGGCCTAATTTGCTTTATCTTTGTTTGCAAATTTTGTTACTCAGTACAAATTCACCACCATTATTATCATCCCTAACAATTTATTTCACACTTCCCCCTTTCTCCATGTCTCATTCTATACAAAAACTATATAGTGTAGATCAGTGTTTTTCAACTCCAGTCCGCAGGACCCCCTAGCAGTATGTTTTCCATATCTCCTTGCTGGAGCACAGGTGTATTCATTACTGACTGACACAGTGTAGCAGGTGGTATAATTATTTCCCTGGTCACCTGGCAATCCTGCACTGTTAGTGGGTCCTGAGGAGTTGAGAAACACTGGTGTAGATATTGCGATTGTCACGATAGATCAAGGTTAATTTTAATATTAATATGCCTGTTCCAAATAGCAAACTCTAATGCTTTAAAGGAAGTTGCACAATTAATTGTTCTTTTTACAGATGCGTCACCAAAATTAAAGCAAAAAACTGTAAAGCCTGAATAAAGTAGATTTATCACCCTAATATCCTGCTTAGTCATAACATGTCAATGCATAGGTATGATAATATCTATAATAAAATCTTATTTAGTCTACTATTTACAGTTTACTTTTAAGTGGGTAGCAAGATGATGACGGTGGCGTAAAGATTTCATTGGTTTGGAGGCCTCAGGCTTTTCCGTGATATATTGTTTTCAAGCATTTACTTGTTTCTTTATTAGAAAATGCACTGCAATTAATATGATAGTCCAGAATTTCCTCAGAAATCATCAAATGCAAATAATACAGCTATAACTTAGTTATAGCTGCCTTAGGCGCCTGTTGTACACAATCCAATTGAGAGCTAGGTTCATGAGAGGTCATACTTGCATCAATATACGCAGAGTTCATGACATGGAACAATTGCAATACAATCATGAAAATCTGCTCCCATTACTGTGAAGTACAAATTTGTTTATTAACCTGAAGCAATTGTGTCACTAACTCTGTAATAACCTAATTAAATGAAACCTTGGACATTTCTTGAACAGAAATCATACGTTTTTTCCCCCCATTCATGTAATACATCAGGGCCAGGCTGGGATGGGGGGCAGGAGAGCATCTGCCCCCACGAGCCGATCCCATAGTGGACTACCTTGGGCTGGGTCACTGGGCAACCTGCATTTTTTTTCCATTTAAAATGTTTCTAATAGGCTGCTGAGTCGAGTCTTGCCCCCCAGGTTAAATTTTGCCAGCCCTCCCCTGTAACACGTACAACAATGCCATATTTTGTGACATAATAGTGCTATTTTCCTTCAACCCCACAAAGTTTCATTACCATATCCAATGTCCACCATATTTGTCACCATATCCAATCTCTTAAAAATAATTAAATGTATTCTACCAGGAATTTAAAAAATATATAATTTATTATATATTGAAAGGCATGCATAGGAATAAATTGTGGCAAAACCATGAAACAAGTGGTCGCTGTGTTTCCGCAGTGACAAAGAGAAAGAAAGAAGACCCCTAAGGCCATATTTGAGGTTTTTACTACACCACTGTATAATACAAATTTATTCTATTGGTTGATGACCTGTGAACTTGGTCTAACTGAAAAGTGACAGGTAAGCAGCTAAATTAAAACAACAAATAATACAAATTCACATATTTTGTTTCTCAAATATGTTCCTGATCATAAGCATTTCGGGGGCAGAAATAATTGGTTTGGACACATAAAACATCATACACAAAAAGTGGAAGAATATATTCTGTCAGCATTGTTCCAGTGTAGAACGGTTCCATTAAAATAAACCGCTCAATTGCAAATCCGAAAATGCTGACAAATGCCATGAACTGGAAATGTGCTGAGTATTTGAAGGCCTCTGACAAGTATGATAAATGCAAAGATTCCACATATTGCTGGAATGTGTATCAAGCTCTCTGCTTTCCGGATCATCAAATATAAATCGTTAATCTCATTTCTTATTTTTGACATTTATCTGTGTGACTGTACAGACACTGTCACATCAGACTGAAATAACTTGAAAACCTGATAAACACACAAAAGAGAACAAAAAATAAAATATGTTATTAATATTGGTCATATATTCAAGTTTGCTGCGAGCACAGAATTGTATTGAACTAAAATAACTAAGTATGCTCTAAAATTGAGATGAGCTACCTGTATGTGTCCTCGAATGCTCCCAGTTAACATGAAGTTAACTGCAATAATGCCGTACAAATATTCTCATGCCCCATACAGGGATCTAATCCATCCATACCACACACCTAATGCCAATCAATGAAGATTTTAATTGCTACTCTGCACATTCTTCCTTCTGGCACTGTACAGTTTTCTTCTGTCTGCCTCTTTTGCTTCCTGCACACCTGGGATTGCTCTATTTTCATGTGATGTTCATTCCCCAGTGATGTGATGTCAGCTGAGGGGGAAGGGAGGGGATTAATGGATTTGTGGATTCATGGGAGCATGCATTGAAGTATCTTGTCCCTGGTAAGAGCTCAGACTGTCAACCAGTTCTGGTTGGAGGGAGGTTTCTGGACAACTTGGAACCATCCCTCAGATGTGAGGGCTGTTGTGGGACCTCCCTTCCGGACTCATAGGCCCTATAATGTGGATTGTGTGTTCTGCACACACTGCACTCATTATAGATACACAACTGACTCTGTACTACTCTTGCATTAATAGACACATCACATAGGCTTCCCCAGCATCTTTGGTGTGCTTTGACCTGCCACGGTCAGATGTTGGGTATGACTTACTGGGCATAGGTGTATACAATGTGTTTAGCAGTGTGTTGGGGGAGCGCACAACGCGACTGAGTGAACCAAATTGAAATTCAAACAGTGGTGTTTGTGGTCTATGGCTGCGATTGTCAGCAGATCTTAGCTGGCAGGAACAACACAAGAGGAGAAGCAGCAAATGAAATGAGGGGCATAAACTTTAATTGTGGAACAGTTACAGCTAAGCAATATTTAGTGCATAATGTTTGGCATCTAATAGAATAATGCCCTGGGAAGGTTATCCTAAATTAATTGTATACTGTTTTGCAGGTATATATATTTTATATGTTCCATTGTCACTGAGGAGTTTTGGTGTGTGTGTTTTTGCACTTTTGTTTAATAACATACACTAGTTTATTCAAGTGCAATATAAATGTTCTCCATACTGTCAACAAGGTTACACATTGTGATTGGCATGGTTATAGTTTATGATTACAGTTTGGTTGAGAAATAAACTGGGAATGAAGGCAAATGGCTTTTTGCTAAGAGATTATACATGAAATTCTCCACGACTAATTTGTAAAATGTATGAAGCTTGATTTAGGCTCAACCTTCATGCTAAGGATTTCTCTCTGTCAGTACTACTTTAAATAGAACCATTTTACAGCCTACACCATTTGCTCCATTACTCCTGTGGAAAAGCTTAGAAAATGCTTTGAATAATTTAACACTCATACCCAATGACCGTGTAAATGTTTAATGTACAGCAGCATAGCAGTGAAATAACTTTTAGAAAACAAGCTGCCAATCCCTGGTATGTCATCCAGCCTATCTGTGAGGATTCAGGAGATTAATAGTATCTAGATTCCTGGCAAAGATATATGCCCTGCAAGTCTACGACATCGACAAAGTTTGAAGAGTGAGGTATGGAGCTGCGACATGACATATATATATATATATATATATATATATATATATATATATATACAAACCATATATGGTCCAGACCAAGCCAGCCCTGATCTGCACAAATGCTTTCTTCCCTTATTTTCCTTTCTTGTTCACCTTCTGCTCCCTTCGATATACCCTTGCAGAATTGCAGGGTGACAGGCTTCCCCTTGTTTCCCCATCTTACCACATTTTTTTTCTTATGGATGTTTACCATCCTAAAACATCTATTTAATTACTTTTACAATACAGTTATTTCTTTTGTATGGTTGTATGGCAATGGTTATCAGAAAATTGTAAGAAGGTACAGTAAGCATTACCTGGTGGCGCAAAGAATGACCTAGGACCTATTTGCATAACTGCACTGTTGACCCTGGAGCAAACAGCCTGTAGCGACACCCATATTATTTCCAAACATCCCTGTTTCTCTGGAATGTTCCCTGTTTCAGGAATCTGTCATTTCTCTTTGTGCTCTGAACTAATATCGATTTTTGAGTCCCTGAATTTTCTGAGACTTTTCAGAGACTTTTCAGAGACTGCTTAGATTACTGTGTTTGAAAATATTACATAGGTTTGGCTAGATTGTCAATTTCACTAATTGTTTCTCTATATAGCAACTCTATGTATGTAGAGCATTTAGAATTAGCATTGAGATAGGAACGGTCTTCAAGGGAGCCATAATAGAGAGTGCAAGAGGTGTGGCGGCTCTGGGGCCAGGAAATAAGGCCCCCACATCTTCTGATGCTATCAAAAGATCGGAGTGGAGAACTCTTCTCAGTTGTGCCTATGTATTGGGAACATGCACTGGGCCGTGTATGCCCAGAAGGAGCCCCCTCCCGCTCTACTTTATTGAGATCAGATTGCGAGGCATGAGAGGTGAGGATGGTATTGCAAGGCCACTACCCAAATTTAGCAATGGGGCCTGGCAATGCACTGTTTTGCCCCTGTCAGGCTTCTTCCTTGTCATAGAGAATAACACTTTAAAGTGCATGTCATAGTTCAAATTGTTTGCATTTGCCATATAGGACAGACTAAATTCAAACATCTTGATTTTTTTAATGGAATATAACTTTTAATGAAATATTTGTGAATGTAAAGGCACAATGAACTCCAAAACCGATTTTGTATTTGCTTTGTTTTGGGGAACCTGCATGGTCTACCCAGTGCACTTAATGCTGCGCACCTACTCTCCACTCTTGGAGACAGCACCCCACAAACTAGAAGTGCCCCTAAGTGTACGGAGAGTCAGAAAAATCTACAGAAATGCACCTTGCAAAAGTGCATCACATCAATGCCCATGCGCCTACCACTCTAGTACCACCCCCAGCAATTAAACAACATTTACATTTTTCTTATAAAATCTTGCTCAGTTTAGCCTCATTTATGGCTTATACTAGTTATGAGAGTGAAGAGACATTAAAGACTTTTGTGTGTGAGAAGATTATTTTACACTGTTTGTACTTCAATTAGAACTGTGCTTATCTACTGAAGTGCAACATGAAGTCTCAAAATGGGTCCCATTGAAAGTATAGCATGTTGTTTTAACTTGACGTTTCACTGCAGCTTTGTTCAAATATAACATACTACCTCCCCAATGCATTCCAGAAAGCTAAAGATCCTCCTATATTACTAGGACAGTGACCTAATGTATATAGGTCTCTGCAGTCACCTTAGCTGTTGTGACATCGCTCTGTCTGTGTATAAATCCATCAATCCATACAGTACTTTCTACAGAGCAAGCCGGTCCCTTACTTTGTCTGCTCCGACAAGCACATATCTCTTAACATGTCAGTCTTCTGCAGAGGGGTTAAAGGGACCATAGTGGACTTATATTGTTAAGTATAAACACTTCAATTATTTCAAGTATATCATTCAGCTCAACTATATACAGCATTTGATATATATCTATATCACATAATGGCTATATTTATTCTTAGCATATGGATTCAAATTAGATCAACTTGTATTTTATGTTGGCATTTAAATGTGCCTATCAGGCTAATCACTTTGTGGCATAAAACAGACTCTCTGTAGAAAAAAATGCACAAGTTATTGGTCGATGCGTAATAGTCCATATCACACACAAATCAACTTTTGTAGATGATAACAACATAGCATTAACATAGAAAAACATAAACCTTTAAACAGCACAGAAATAGAAAACAAATTAACCATATTAAGGACATGTACACAAGAGAGTTTCACATTTGCCTCTCTGACAAAAAGTTCACACAGCCTGTTAATCTTTATGTTAAATACAGTCAGTACATACTGGCTCTTTCAAGTTCAGGACTGACCAAAAATATCTTCAGAAAGGTTTCATGAACTGTCCTGCTCTTGAAATCAGAGTGTACATTTATTTAACCTGCATAGAAATACAACTCATCATGATCTCAACCAATGTATTTTTCCAAACACCCTGTCACAAAATATAATTGATTTCTGTAATCGTCTTTGACATTATATCTATGTTTGGAAATACTAAGGGAATTCATTGTGTTCTCAATTGGTATATTTTTTAAAACACAATTTGTCTCTGTACTTGTCATTAGCACTATTAGCTATATAGGCGTGCAAATATACACGGGCAAATAAATAAATAAAATAAATAAAATGATTGTTCCCCCCACAATCATAACCTGGGGCCTGATTCATTAGTGATCTTATCTTGTGCAAAATTTAAGATGCTTATTTTTAAGAAGAAACTGGAAGATAATAGTGAAGTTAAGATGGATTTTCATCTTAACTTAAGAAATTCTTCACTTGCGCAGTGGATTTTGCTTCTTATCTCCCTTTTCTGAGCATGCACAGAGTGGATTTGCTTAAGATAAGCAAAAAACGGCAGATAAGATCACTAATGAATCAGGCCCCTGGTCTGTATGGCACTAGTGTGATTGGGACCAATAGTATGGGGTCCCCCTGCAAAAGCCACAATCAGTACAAGGCTATGACAGGGCTGGTCAATATAATAAGAAAGCCCACAGCTTGGGCACCCCTGTTATACTGGGACACGGTTCCAGTATGTTCAGCACAAGGCTGATAGGGAAATCAGGTCCACAAAAAAGCGGTCCATTACCCCCTAGGAATCAACATCATGTGCTGATAGCACTGGAGCCCCTCTTAATTCCCCGATAAGGTTTGTTTTGGGGTCATATTATTTAATAATATTTAAAAATAACATTTTTATATGTGGCACTACTAGTCCCAGCAAGTCCTGGCAGCCATATACTGAAAGGCATGCTGGTGCTTGTAGAACTGCAACTGCAAACATACTCATGTATGCCAGAGCATATTGGTGCTTGCAGAACTACAAGCATCAGCATGCCCTGGTATCCAGGGCCTATTAGTAACTATAGTGTCACACTAAAAATACTGTAAAAAAAAATCACCAATTTATTAATCTCCTGATTCCAAACGGATCTTCTTCGTCCTTCATTTGTTACCTGTATATACAAAGGTAATGAAAAAAACATTAGCAATGCTAAATTCAGCCGAGAATGACAAGTTTGCGTTATGGTCATGAACTTCATTGTATGTGCCTTTTTGCTACAATTGTAAGATACATGTCTCAGATTAAACACATAATTGCAACATTTTTACATCACAATTTTTTCATGAACATTTTGCAATATGAAGCCCTTATCAGGTAGTTTAGGAAACCAAAAATATGCAGTGGTGCAATGTAAATTCCTCTTTGGGCATGTCAGGTGCCTCAATATGGTCAGTATGCCTAAATTTCCATCAGCTATTGAATGGAATGAGTTTGGCAGCACGGGATAATTCCTTGCCCAGTGATTTGTGGAAGGTAAGTAGATCTGATTTTAACTGCATTTTAATTCTGTTTGAAGCATATATGTTAGTGTAGGACATACATACAAAAAGGTAACCTTTATGATGGGATGCAGGCTTAACTGTTTTTATCTAAATATGAACCAATACCTCATGTTTTAATTGCGCTAGATACACACAGATATCAAGTGTTAAGGACAAGTGTGGACAACAACTGTTTTATTGTAAGTGATTTCTGGACCAAAGCAACAATGAGATTTCATTTTGCATAGAGAGATTATTAAATTGAGACAAAGGGGTGTAGAATGCACATTATTAGGGGAGTTCCCTATACATTTCTACTCAAACTTAGAAAACTGAGAGATGTGAATTGCAATTTGGAGTGGGGATTTGAAGCACGTTGCTAATTTGCCAATAACACGATTTGTGGAATTTAGCGTTATTTCCGAAGTTTTGCAACCAAATTGAGATGAATTTGAGATGAATTTGTTACAAATAGAATCTCTGGGTCTTCATACACCAAGCGCAGCTGAAACCAAAACGATGGCATCATTTAGGATGAGCTGCAAGTGTACAAGTTAAGATGGACCGTTCCACTCTTCTGGCCAATTACAAGTGCCAAAAAGCAATGTTTGCAAAGTGTTATGAACACAGGCTAAATTTGCTATATACTGTGTCTATTTTCTGGCAGTTAGTGTGTATGGCTAGCTTTGCATCTTTTGCAGCACAAAGATAAAGCAAAATGGCAGATGAATGAGTGTGAAGGATGATTTGTTAAATTAATTAAAAGGGGAGTCCAGTAGGCAAATTCATAAATCTCTTTTCATATATTTTGTAATATGACTGCTTTCCTCAAAGGGGCACAACCTATGTGCTCAGTTGTTAGAAATCCTTCTTTCAAATAGTACCTGTTCTTATATACCATCTTGGGATTTATAGATATGGAGAGAATCAGGACTCTCTCAGGGGAGCCACTCTTCACATTAACACGAGGAGGAAACAAAAAGGGTGCTATTTGTTTTCTGTTAGTGGAATTTAAACATGTTTATGTGGAATATGGTTTTATTGTAATAAAGGGTTTTACACTATGTCCCTTTATATCTATAATCATACTTGAATACTTGCATAAATTGAGAGCGCTTTGGAAATTGTTGAGAACAAAAGGAAGAGACATCCGGAGTTATTTAGAAGTTTTGATACATGCTCTTTCAAGGCACTTTCCCATAAGAGATTAACCATCACATAAGTGGCTCCTCTAATACATATAGGAGACTGCTTATTTTTGTAGCTGATTTGGGGATTTGGAAACATTTTCTTTTATATTTTGAGGTTGAGGTTCATTCCATTTTCTAGTCTCACTTTTCCATTGAATAAACGGTGGTGTGGAATTTTATTCTCTGGATCCACGTATGTGTATTACACGTGGGGATAAAGTGATCTATTTTGGATATACTGCACCATTGTTTTTTCTTTGTGTTTGTTCTTTTACATATTTTAGGAGACTTTTGAATTACGCCATCAAGAACAATAAAGTGGAAGACAGTGAATTTATCATCTGATATTATACACAAATTTTGAGCATGTAACATCTATGTAACTTCTATGTATATGAAACAAGTATATAGTATATGAATGTGTTTTGAATATTCTATATATAATCTACACATCATAAGATTATCCATAGTTTAGATCCTAATCTGACGTAAGATACAGACTATCAAGTTTATGTTTATGGGAGAAATTTGGCAATTGAAAACTATTGATTTTGTGTGAGGTTCAGCGCCCTTATCTACGCTTTAGTTTTTACTTTTCTATATTTGATTTGGTTTATTGGTGAAGCCTATTAAGTGTAGGTATAGTCTGCAGACTAATAGACGCACAGTAGACCAACTAAATTTTATTGTATTGGGACTGTCTAAGGCTTTAGCTCTGTTTTGTTTGTTGTTTTCTTGATCTTATGATCTTTGTTTGCCTACTGACAGCCCACAGCGTCAGGGGAACAGAAGGGTACACATAGTAATATTTGAATCCCCACTTTACTTTCTTACACAAAAGTACTTTCTGATTTAGCTAATGGCATATGGGTGCTTTGCAAAGCCACGTTTATTAGACAACTCTGTGTTTATATACTGTTTTCCAGCACATAGTAGGCATGGTAAGCTTCTAATCGCTAATAAGAGGAGGAAAGCACGGCGTACTTGTACCGAGCTCCCTGGACTGATATATGTGGGAGAGTAAAGTGCTCATTTGCCGTTAGCCTTAGGAACTGAATGTCAGGAAGTTGCTGACCAGATGAGCAGTAACTCACATACTAAGGACATATTGATTTATTGAGCGATAAGGGATAAAGGGACATAGTTTGGAATTTGATAGAAGTGAATATGCAACTAACACATAGTAACTGCTCTTCCTGGGAATGAGCAAGTCAACTTTAGCAGACAGAGATCAGAGGTATATTTTTCTCATCCAGTAGTTTTCAAGAATCATTGACAGTCTGGAAGGGGGGGGGATCCAGTAATATGGCCGAAAACAAACTTATTTGTTATTTATTACCAAACAATAAGTCACAGAGATGTGCAGCCATTTCAGGTTTTTGTGACTCGTCAGATACAAGTATAAATCAACACTGATTTATTAGAGCAGACATTTGGATTTGTGACCAAAACTTCCCCAGAGCTGTGGCTCAAGATGAGAATGTCCCAGAGCCTGTTATTAACTCTCCATCTGCCCACAAAATATTTCCCCTTTAGTCAGGAAATGTATTGCCTGGTAAAATTATTGCAATGGTGTAGAAATACAGTGGACCTTGCTTG
The DNA here is from genome assembly GCF_038048845.1 of Mixophyes fleayi. Lineage (NCBI taxonomy): Eukaryota > Metazoa > Chordata > Amphibia > Anura > Limnodynastidae > Mixophyes > Mixophyes fleayi. Next base: position 182,092,285 of record NC_134402.1, on the reverse strand, counting down.
CATACATTATTATTAACAAAATTGAAGTGGGGTGTATACGTTGATATGCCATACCGCCAGTTTGCATACTGTCTTCATTATAGAACTATCAAATTCAGTTCACTTACGTTCCCATTACATTTTTCAAACCGCCACTTCTGTATTTCCATACCGACACTTCTAAATTTATACTTTGTTGTTGCTGGTGTTTGCAACTGAATGTGCTGTGACACACATAGAGATTCTATCATATACATTAGTAAAAAGGGACAGGTGTTATTGAATTACTAAAGTAATGTATATATTTTTAACAGCAAACTTCACTTACAAAATACCAGTCTCGCATTACATTGCTACACTGTAATTCACATTGTAATACACATTGAATTAATTATATTTTACCAAAGAAATTCTTAGTGGTTATACTGCATGTGGAGTATAATCACTACTAATCAATACAGAGCGTATTTACTACACTCTGTCCTTTCAAAACGAAGCTGCACTGTATTGTTTAGAAGCTGAAAGGTTGCGTGGCCTGTTAGTAGCGCTGTTGTTTCACAAGGACCATGCTGACATCGTCCACAGGATTTGTTTAGTTTTTTTAAAAAAAATATCCACTTGGATTTCAATCTGGAACAAAGAAGATTTTGCTTCTGGAGTTAATTGAGTAATAAAGTGCTAAACAAGGGGGTGTGGTTATTTTATTAATAAAGAGATTTTTTTCATAGTGTCTGCGTGTTTTTTTTTTTTTACAATATTTTTGTAGGTGCCGTAGGCTATAAATGCTGATGCTATGAACACTTTTTAAGGAGGGAGAGAGTTTCTCATGCCATTCTTTTTTTTTTACTATATATTTTTTTCAAAAGTGCATTAAATCACCAGCCATTCTCATCAAAATAATTATGATGACAGATGTTTTAGCAGCATGATAATAGCTTATGAATGAACAGCTTATCATCATGCATTAAGCATTGACACGCAATTACGTGTCTTAAAATCTGTGCAATTCAGCATATATGCATACTTGAGTGTTCTTGAGTGAACACATTTTGTGTCAGCATCAGGCCCAGTCAGCATTCACTTTGATTGTTTGCATCTACAGTTGCCGGTTGCTAAACACAGCTGAGAACAAACATACCAAGGGCACCACGATGGAAGCCAGGTGTATGGGCCCTAGTATTGCAATGTAGTGCTGGCCACCATTGAGAAAACTAGGGAGAGGAGGCTTATATCCACAGAGAACAAGAATGAGTAGTAAGATGCATAGGTGATAGGTGAAATAAATAGTCCATACAAAGCACATAACAGTTTGTCACCCAGCCTCAGCTACCCCCCTCTCCCCCCTGCTGTTTATGGCGCATGGTCTGATTCCCTATACTTGTTTAAATACCAGCTCTTCCAGGGCTTATCGTGTTAAACCGGCCCTTTGTGCACCCAACAGTTTTGACCCACTAATGTTCTTTTAATTAAGTGTCAGATATTGGATAGTATTTAGATAGCCATTCAGCTGTACCCTGGAGCAACCACAAAATGCCACATAACTATGCATGTGTGTAATGTTGATGTGTCATGCAGAAGACAGACAATGATGCCAGGCTCTTCTTCACTCCCAGCAATTTAGTTTCCCATATTCAAGTGGCATTGTGACTGCACTTACCAATCAGCCATGGGCCACATGGGTGTCTGGGCACTGGTGGTGGCTCCCTTTATGTTGCGAGTCCCCACTCTAATCAGAGTAGGTATTGGAACTAGATTGGAGGTATGGGGGAGCGGCACATGCGTCATGAAGCCTCGGAAAGGTTTCACTGCTCATAGGCCAACTCGGTGCAGGGGGACGCTGGAGATCCCAACACCCACACTGCTTAGGTAGAGGGCTGTGTTCATTTGTTTGTAGTACAGCACCAATGACAGGTCAAGTTAATTTAAATCATATTATATTTTGGATTTAGCCATATCTTTTGCAGTTACATGTAATTTTCTAATTAACCACCTGTCAAAAAATACATGTGTTCAAAATAAATTGCTGCATTATTCTGTGGATTTTTTTAAGGTGTTCCTACTTTTACTGTCCTGCAGTGAACAGTAAAAATAGTGACACCCAAAGTGCAAAACAAATGCTTAACGCAGCACACCCCATTTCTTATGCGTTAAAGTGTGCTACCAGTACAATAGATTAAATTGCTAAAAGTGTAATGCATGAAAAATACATTATATAATATGAAGCACTAAAACGTGTCTAAAGCACGCAGTAGTTTGGATGCATTTTTGTCCATGTGTAAAGCTATTAAAAATGTGCCTTTCAGTTAGCAAATAAAATAAAGATATTCACAATAAAAATGTTGGCACTTTTGTTATAATCTGAGAACATGTTATTTACACTGAACTACGGTATATGACTGTGTAACTAAAATACAGTTAAAGACAAATAGGGAAGTACAGTGAAAATACATTTTAAGTTCAGCATACAGTAGATATGACAGCAAAAATGAAATGACTTGAGTGGAAAAAGATGCTATAAATTATGGAGAATGCACTGGGGAATCAAGTAAAGGAATATGTAGTACTAATGTCCAGAGTAAGACCTCAGACATAACACAGATGAGACAAAAACAAAAAGAGAACATTGGTAATCGAAAAGTATAGACATGAGTTACAAATGATGATTCCATCTTTCAATAATATCTGTAATAAAACTAATATTTGATTGAGGGTGATACTGTGAGATTCAATAACATTGTATGTGTCTCATTGGCCACTACTGCGCAACCCATTGTATTGTGTCTGACTGCAATGCTTGTCCACAGCCTCAGTTGAGACTCATCTGCAAATTAAATTACTTGTTAGTAATAATATAATACCATGCTACACTTTACCCGGGGAAAGGCTCCTCCATTCCCTTTTAACAATCTTTCAGGAGGTGAGGGCTATGGTTAGCATGGTCAATTTTCTTTTCTTCTTGGGACTTGGCTCCATCTTTTGATACAGCAAGGGCTGGGAGGAGTGAGGAGTGGCAACTAGCTCACCAGCCACCAACCAGGTGGCTCTGTCTAGCCAAGTTTTCTACCCTTTGGCTTTTGTTGACCTTGGTATGCTTTACAGCAGTACTAAAGTGTATCTGTCTCTACTCTGTGATATGGAGGAGCTGGTGTCTGAATCATGCTTTGCTCAGAGTGTACAATTACAGAGGAGGTAACACAAAATGAAGTTTAAAGTGGGGTAGAGTAAACAGGCTGCACAGCAGTGTATGTTATCCAGAGCAATCTAACGCATTGATTCTTACTTTTCTGAAATGTCCAGGAGACATTCGGATTAAGTTTAGACCTCTTGGTTTTCCAAGAAAGCTGTCGATTCTACCAGAAGGACCAAACCTGCCTGTAAGGTGAGTGGGGATTGCAATTATGTGTCTCATGTAAAAAATCCCAGCCCACCTCATACTAACACAATTAGTGTCATAATGTCAGCACTATAGTACTTGATGATGCAAGTGGAGTCATTCTCACCTCTTGTTTTCATACATTGACTCCGCTAACATGATCTTACTGAACAATATTACTCCATGGGCCAGGTAAGGCATTGTTGTATCTTCTAAATTAAAGTGCGGAGGCACTGTGTTGTAGCCACAAATATGTATATTTGGACCTAATAGATTTAGGGTAAACAATTTATTGGAAAATGTAAATGCCCTATAAGGTGCCATCTAGTGCAATGTCACGTGTGCCAGGTACTACTTCTTTATTAAACATAGAAACATAGATTTTGACGGCAGATATGAACCACTTGGCACATCTACTCTGCCCAATTTTTAACCTATGGTAATCTAAAACCCTATTTGATCCTTTAATCTTTGCTAAGATATCCTTATGTCTGTCCCAAGCATGTTAAAATTGCTCTACTGTATTCCCAACCACCTCTAATGGGAGACTGTTCAACTTCCACTTATCCACTACACTTTCTGTGAAGTAGTTTTTTCCTTAAACTTGCTCTGAACCTACTTCCCTTCAGTTTCAGTGTATGTCCTCGTATTCTAATATTTCTCTTCCTTTGAAGAATGTTTCCCTCCTGTACCTTAGTAAAACTCTTGATATAGTTGAAATTTTCTGTAATGCCCCCTCGTTCTTTTCTCTGCTCCAAACTATACATATTAAGATCTTTTAGCCTTTCTGGGTAAATTTTGGCCATACACCATTTTAGTTGCCCTGTTTTATACAGTCACTAATGTATTTCTATCCTTCTGGAGATATGGCCTCCATAAGTGAACACAGTATTCTAGATGAGGCCGTACCAATGACCTATACAGGTCTGCTACTGATCTCTCTCCCAGTGTAACCAAGCATCTGATTTGACTTTCTCATTGCTTTGTTACATTACTTACCTGCCTTTAAGTCACCTGAAATAGTGACTCTTAGATCCCTTTTCTCCTAAGTAGTTTCCATTATAATGCCATTAATATTATATTTAGCCTTTGGGTTTTTCAGAAGCGAGTGCATGATTTTGCATTTTTTTTGTGGCATTAAACTGTAGCTGCAGAAATCCATGTGAACATTTTGATGGTATGTGTCTAAGTGGTTAGCATTTCTGCCTTACAGCACTGGGGTCATGAGCTCAATTCCCGACCATGGCCTTATCTGTGTGGAGTTTGTATGTTCTCTTCGTGTTTGCGTGGGTTTCCTTCGGGTGCTCCGGTTTCCTCCCACACTCCAAAAACATACTGGTAGGTTAATTGGCTGCTAACAAATTCACCCTAGTCTGTGTGTGTGTGTGTGTGTGTGTGTGTGTGTGTGTGTGTGTGTATGTTAGGGAATTTAGAATGTAAGCTCCAAAATGGCAGGGACTGATGTGAATGAGTTCTCTGTACAGCGCTGCGGAATCAGTGGCGCTATATAAATAAATGGTGATGATGATGATGCTGATAATTGCTTTGGACTTCTAGTCATGCAACTATAATACTCTAATACTAGTAAATAGTGTCAGAGATGTAACTAAGCATAAAGTGGCCCAATAGCAACATTCTGAAGGGGCCCAATCTCCCCACTTGCCATCTCTCGATGTCAGCTGCGTTTACTAGCCTAGACCACTCTGCTCTTATTAGCTGTGTTCCTGCACACAGCAAACAGCACAAACATTAAGCGGATGTAAGCTGCCTGCCATGTGCAGAAAAACATAGCAGGTTAATATTCATGGGTGCACAAACCACCTAACCTTAGTGGTCTGAATCTCACCTGAGGCTAGATTTACTAAGCTGCGGGTTTGAAAAAGTGGGGATGTTGCCTATGGCAACCAATCAGATTCTAGCTGTCATATTGTAGAAAGTACTAAATAAATGAAAGCTAGAATCCGATTGGTTGCTATAGGCAACATCCCCACTTTTTTAAACCCGCAGTTTAGTAAATATACCCCCTGGTGTCTTGTGCCTCAGGGCTCAGTAGCAGCCCATGGGCTGCTTTCAGTTTCATAATGCTTTTGCCCAGGTGCAACGTAACTCCCTTTGTATGTTATTAATATTTTTACATTTTTCACTGGTTAAATCTTCAGTGACAATATTATTGTCTTCACTACCATAAACTGCTGTGGTAATGTGACAATTTCTAAAATACTATAGCTCATCTTTTCTTTTTATTCTTTCGTAAGATTGCTGTTTCCACCATCGTGGTGGTCTAAACCTAGCTGAAAATCATATTAGTCTGTGATTAGCATGGTTTGTTTTAGGATGGGCAATAGCTGTGTGATAATAAGGAAGATTCAGAGCTCTGAATTTGTGCTGCTGTTTTGCCACCCAGACACTTAAGCAGATAATCTGTTGAGAAAACCTTTCATTTGGGAGGGAGGTAGGCATTCCTAGAATAATTGATAACACTTTCTCCAGCTGTTTCTTAACCTGGCAAGAATCCCAGTTGGTAACCAAAAAAAGTTTCTTGGCAGAGTGATATAAGAACATGTTCTTTGAACATTATGTTTGTTAAAAAATAAGAAAGTTAATTATTGGTAATACTGTGAGGTGAATTGATCTCTGCTTTTCTGTAGTATATGTGTACTGGAAGGCAGAGAAGAGAGCTCTTAATTTGAGAATTGTGACTGTTTTTTCCCTAGTTTGATATTGCAATACTGTATGAATAACTGTTCACATGTGATATAATAAAATGGTTATTCCACTATCTATTTCAGGCAGAGATGTTTAATTTCATTAACCGTAACCCAGGGGGAAAAAAAAACAGAAAGCAATGAATTTTGTAAAAAGCATAAGGACATGTAAAGACAATAAATCACAGTAATCTTGAGGTTGTCTATAAGAGCTTTTACATTCTATGCCAGTTTTGAAGAGAGATAATTATTATATTTTTATATACCATTAATATGTAGGTTATTATCTTCAAATATGTATTTGAAATTTTAAAGATACTAATATGGGGATGTCTACTATCCATCTATACAAAAAATGTAAATGTAATAACTTAACTTGCATTTCTATACCATATGCTTACCTAAACCAGAGAATGTAAGTAAAGCACATTTTATGGTTGCAGTTAATGGTATTAATTCTTGCCTGTCCAGAACCAATAATTTTTTTTTAAAAAAGGCACAGGATTACCATCATAAGTTGCAAAGTTACCATGATTTTCCAAAGTAATTTATTTGTTTATCATGGTAAGTATGTGTCTTTTTTCATAAGGGATTTATTGGCTATTTTATAGCATGGTGCACAGCCGTCAATGCTGGTCAGTAGCTTCTAATCAATCCACCAGTGATATTCAGCAGATGAGAGTCATCATCATCACCTATTTATATAGCACCACTAATTCTACAGCGCTGAATAGAGACCTTACTCACATCAGTCCCTGCCCCATTGCTAACATACACACACACACAGACAGGATAATTTAAATTTTAATAGCAGCCAACTAATCTACTAGTATGTTTTGGAGTGGGGGAGGACACCAAACCAACGCAAACAGATGGAGAACATACAAACTCCACACAGGTTAGGCCATGGTCAGGAATCAAACTCATAATCCCGGAGTTGTGAGGCAGAAGTGCTAACCACTAAGCCACCGTGCTGCCCCATCTTTACCTTATGGTACCAAGAATCTCTGCACATAGGTTTCAGGGCTGAAACATTCTTGGAGAGATACTTCATACTCGATGGTCATGTTTTAGGCTTCTGCATTTTTGGAGCCTGAAGGGGCAACCGATAGTCTTTTTTGCAACTGACTTGGGCGTAACCCTATTAGCATCCTCCTTTCATACATTTACAATCTGTTTGTAACGTGTTATTTCTGCACACACATTACACATGCCTAAAATAATTCTACCAGGTCTCCCTTCATAATGAATTTTACACAGACCTTGTCTACTCCACAGTAAAATGACTGCCTCATTAGAGGTAATCCAAGCCAGGCTTCATTTACACGAAGCTCTACCTTATGTCGTATTCTTCTCATCTATTTAGATTGAAAACTCCTGTGAATAAGGCCCTCTCACCTTCTGTTTGTCAGTTGCATTTGTTAATCCTTGTAAATTCAGTTTTCCTTTTTATCGTACAGTGCTGTGGAGTATCTTGGAACAATAGAGACAATCAATAATATGATATATAAACTTTATAGTCTTGTTTATTTGCAGTATTTGATGTGCAAAAAGAGTGGAGTTTCCTGGATTCTGGTAGTGGATCTGTGAAAGGTGATTAACTGATGTAACCAGGGTCGTAGTGGGTTGGTATACGGTGGTATGCCATACCGCCACTTCTCCTACTGCTTTAATTGTAAAACTATCAAATTGCATTCACTTATATTTCCGATACTGCCACTTCTAAATTTCCACTTCGACCATACTTACAGGCATTTAAAGTAAAGTCTTCTTAGCTTAGTTGCAAGGTTAAATTCATACTGTTGGCATGAAACAAAGTACAAATTGGAAAATACATTATTATAGTCAAAAGAACTGAATTTGGCCAAGTATTTATGTAGAATATATAGATTTATATTCACATTTTCTAAAGCAGACTTCTACTTAAATGATTATTCTAAAAGCTCTGCATGTAGCTACATGTCATTTTAAATTGAAATCTCAAACATCAGCACAGATACAGTAGCTGCCAAAACTGGTCTCACCTTCACTAACAAATGGATATAGGATTAAATTTGGATTATTCTGTTACTTTTCCTTTGACCAAAATGAGTCCATCAACCTCATACTGCAATGCAACAGCTACATTTTTTAAATGCAAACAATAAAGTTTTTAACTAAAATAAATGCAAAAACATTATACACATCTGGTGCAAGAAACAATGAAATACAGACTAACAACTTAATTTGACAGTCCTATTTTAATTGATGATACATGTTAAAAATGCATTTGATAATTTAACAAATGTTTTTCTATGAGGCTTTGATATAATGGTTTATGTTTTGCGTTACATACCTTCTCAAGTGTCCCCCAGTGTTAGTTCTATGGACGGAGATTACATGAGTACATTACATCAATATTATTATTATTACTACTACACCAGATTGATATGCTAATAAAGTGCTACTTAATTGAGATTGGTATTTCCCTCTTTGCTCACATTGTCAAGGTACAGAGCTTGGATTAATTAATAATAAAATGGTATTACCTGTATGTCCAGAAACAAGTGTAACATTAGTTTTTGCCCAGAAACAATAGCAAATACCAGTAACCTATTTAAGAAATTATTATTTTAATTTATATGTGAGGCAAATTGAGCCATATATGTTGTAATATGTTAGTGCATCTTTTGGGTGGTTATGCACCTCTAGTAATATACAATTATTCGCTGACCTGTATTGTGCAATTAAATTAAAAAAAAGTCTTAGAGGTGCATTTAACACCCCAATCTTCCCACTCTACTGCAACAGAAGCTTCACATTACTACTCTGCACTGTAAACATTTATATACTCAGATGGAAAAACTGTGGGCCTAGCCGCTCCCACTTCACCTGCATATGGACAAATGAGAATTGGGTGAACTAAAATACCTTCTGCTGCTGTTAACATTTTAATGCTCTCACTGGCTACAGATTGTTTTAGGCCCATCCACTTCTTCTGGTACACTTCCGTGTGTCCTCAGATTTGAATTATGAATATAAAGGGTGTTCTGAACCTAGCTAAATATACCTAAAATGTATGATTTATAAATCAGTATGTGTAAAAATATCTATAATTTGCAAACAATGTGTAAGTCACTTTTTTACCTTTAAAAAATATTTAAATTATTTATTTTTGGCTTCAAGCAGTAAAAAAAAGACCTAGGGGTATATTTACTAAACTGCGGGTTTGAAAAAGTGTAGATGTTGCCTATAGCAACCAATCAGATTTTAGCTGTTATTTTGTTGAATGTACTAAATAAATGATAGCAAGAATCTGATTGGTTGCTATAGGCAACATCTCCACTTTTTCTAACCTGCAGTTTAGTGAATATACCCCTTAGTCTATATTAGCTGAAAATAGAGTGGTCTAGAAACAACCCACGGGATGTTTACTTAGCTGTATAGGCCCCATTGAGGCACATTTCTGAAAATAGCACAAATGTCCTGTAACCCAAATCAACCAATACAATTATAGCTTCAATCAGTATAATGGAAATTAGACTACTGATTGCCTGCTATGGGTTACTACACATTTTTGCTACTTGCACCATCTGACTAAAGATCAGGTACAAATTGTGCTTCCAGTTTGGTAATATATTATTAAGCTATGACCAAAGTTAATATATCAATAATCAGTTACAAGATACAACAAACACATTAACTTTGTCCTTTCAATCTTTCAAATGTGACCGAGATCTTGTGGAAAAGGTGTTAAGTATTTAAAGGGTGTCTGTGTTACTGAAAATGGCACAATGCAGATGTGACTGCTGGTAGTCTCAGCTTTCTACATTGATTTTTACTTAGTTTCGCATATATTTAATAGCAGTGTTACATCTTTTTTCTTTTAAATTGGCCTAAAAATATCTGCGCGGTTTAGGAAAATGTATGGGATGCCAGTTGCACAGCTGCATACCACTGCTTAAGTGGTTGATTATTTAAAAATTTCAAACCTAGTCAAATGTCTTTAGTTAAATTGTGCAGCCTTGGATACCTTAATAGCTCGGCTGGGACAATAAATGTGCATAGTGTGTTCTAAATAACCTGATAGTTCCAGCCTCACAATTACAAGGCTCACAGAGAATTGTTTATTGTATCTATTCTTGCTTGTAAATCATTCACTTATTAGTTAATTAAAACTAGCTCAGAATTAATTCCATTTTAAATTAACACTGCCTCTTAATTCCCCATATAAACTAGTACAGATTAATTAGACCAAGGGCAGACAGACTGCAGGACCTGAGGGATGAAGAGAGTCATAAGGTTTCAATTAATGAAATATATATATATATATATATATATATATATATATATATATATATATAACACATGTTTTATTCATTTTTCTATTTTTCTTTAATATATGACCTTTTGTTAGGACTACAATACAGGGGCCCTGTGGAAGTCTCCGCCCCCCTTTTCTCCAGCTGTTGCTAGTTGTATTTGGAAGGAGAGATTGTTCATTCTCTAGTAACTAGCAAGCACTCAACTTCTTCCCACTTCCAGTGCTGACTGGGGCTCAGTAATTATTTAACTACATGTTAGATGCGCACACAGTCTGTAGGCTGAGGATGGCCGTTACTGAGGGAATACATCGAGCTGACAGAACAGGCATACCGCTGAACCTGCCTATTTTACTACCACAGAATCGGAATCGAAATCACTACCCCAGTGCTGCTAGACAGCACTGGTAACGACTAAACCACCATGCTGTTCCTAGTCAGTTTGAATATTATTTGTTTATACCTTCACTGGGACTACAATATGCAGGGGTTTTTTTTATAGAAGAAACAAATGCATCCAGTGAGTGCAGTTAGAAAGCCATAAAATCACCAAACTTAACTTTATATAACTATATATATATATATATAGTGATAAAGCACGGCATTCACTGAAATCTCACACAGCTTGGCTAAACCACTGTTTATTGGCAGAGGTCAGTATGGCTTAAACCGTCTCAACAGTGGTTACAGCAGACATTTCTAGTAAAGCATCACAATTCTCCCACAACCCTACATCTGGCTAAACAGTAGTTCCCTCACTACTAGCCGGCCACTAGCTGGCATCGATGGCCCCGCCTACAAATACAAATAGTGTTTTATCCTCCACCCCAGCACTACAAACCAACCACAGCAAACAACAAACTAATTACTACACCCATGTGGATCACCTGTGTATGTGTGTGCTAGAAGAGGAGCCCATGGAAAATGTAACCCTGTCTGCAGCCTGCTCCTGCAGACTAGCTGGGTTTATAACTATTTCCCTATAGGAGAGGTGTGACAAATAAGCCTCTTTGCCACAGAATGTACACACTGTTATGATATCTTATTTAAAATTAAAGTGATGTTTGGATAATTAAAGATCTGATCTTCCAATTTACTATCCATATTAGTGAACAGTAAACAACCCACTTAGCAATAAAGCCGATAGTTGCTACATAAGAAAAATAAAGTCTAGAGGTAGAGTAAAATGTTTATGCACATAGAAATAAAAGTTAAGCCCATCTAAACTGACTTCACAAAATGTGAAATTTGGACTGGTGATGAAGGGGCAAAAACCCTGCAATCGTCACAGTTTTGAATGGTTAACACTGATATTTATCTTAGTTAAGCTACAAGTTGAGGAAGCAAAACAATGATTGATAGACATGTCCTTCTTAGTAATGTGAACTTTTGAGCATGAAGAAGTTTTCCTCTGTGTACTGTTAAACATGAAGCATGATGACTTCTCATATCTTACAGTGTAAACATGCAATATATTTCATATTTAATTTAACAATTATTGTTGAAGTATTGATTATACTTTGATTAAATAAACTGTTATAGAATAGGTTCAGATCGCTTTCATGCTCAAATGCTACTATTCTTCTTCATTTTAAAGCTAAATGAATTAGTTGTATTGCTCAATACACGTGTACCCTGTATATAGACTTATTTGATGACAACTATTGTTACTTATTGTTATGTATGTTGTGGATGTGTTACACATGTCAGTTTTAATAAATAAAAGTCATTTAAACATTAAGATAATTGCATATGACAATTTAATGAACAGTAACAAAAAAAATCCTCTGATTTGTTAGGTTGCTGTTTTTTCCTTGGTTTCAAGAAAAAAACAGGTATTGATTTGAGTAGAAAAAAAAATATATATTCTTTATAGGACCAAAGAGTTTTGGTAGCCAGGGTACCACTCTGCCTTATTCCCTTGGCCAAATGTAAATCCATCACTCAGTGGCTATGTAGCATTGTTGTGACAACCTTATCAGTCTCCCTAACAGCAAGAAATTAATCTAAAAGCTTTTTTAGTTCTTCTTTTCTGAGTGATTTCAGTGCTGGGCTTCTTCTGACTATTAGTCCTGGCCCCAGATGAAACTAATGCAACTCATCATATACATGAATTTAGTCTTATAAGCTTACTTTCTGTACTCTAGGGGGCAAAATTAAATTAAGCACAAGGTCCCCTTGAAGCCTTGCAACATGGTCCTGTGCACATTGCTTATCTCTGCTCGCATCTCTACAAGGCGTGAGCAAAAACAGGCAACGTTTACTTGAATCTGCCCTTATAAGTTTGGCAACATATCTTTTAAATAGGTGCTCCAGTATATAATAGCGTTTTACTTCCCTTCCATTTAGTAGATAGCCACCCTTCTTCAATTTCTCACTCCCCGGGTGGTCACTGCTTCTCCAGACTGCTTTATCTGAAAAAATGTACTACAGCCGAAGGCAAGATGTTGATTGTTCAGTAGCCCTGATGGACAATCTACAGTAAGATGATAATTGTCCAATGTGCTGTCTTATAATCAAACATTAAAAAAAAATCTTTTTACATTCTGCTAGAGAGCAAATTTATTTAAAAAGAAGATTGTCTCTGAGCATAAATTAAATCAAATAAAATTTTGTAATTATTATTATTATTATTATTATTTATTTTTAAGGCATGGCAGTGCTTTGCAGAACCAAATAATGGGGAAATTAGCATACATAAAAAAGAGACATACACGCAAGGTGGACAAAATATATGCAGACGTGAAAAGAAAGGGTGGAAAGGGTAGATAGAGAATGGTCCAAAAAGAATGAATTTGTTTTATTTAGCTAATTAGAAAACAAACTAAAAATATTTTTATGCCCTGTGAACAAAATCTAAATTAAAATTTAAGTCAGTAAAGGCACATTATGTACAGTACAGGAGTTTGTAGCCATTTAATCAGACACTTGGTAAATTATTTAATTCCTAGGGGCTGCACGGGTCCCGGTACCGCAACATCGTGGATTTCTGTGCGGGGTGTGCACAGAAATCGGCGATGTTGTAGTACCGTAGTGGCACTTTACACGCGCAGCCGCACATAATCACGGCCGCGAATACTAATTGAAGACCCCCCTTAGTATCTTGGATGTGAAGGAGTGACTGAGCCACAGTGAAGTCTGGACAGATTTATTGATTAAAACCGATTCTTTAGCAGGAAGTGTTGATCAGTGAAAGGTTTCATAGACAGTTGAGTTATCTCTTCCATTGATGTCACTGTGACGCCTTTGACTGTATTTGAGACTGCTCCTAGTTGCCAAATTAGGTGTTGAGGGCTATTCAGGAGTGAGAGGATTGTTAGCTTGTGAGCAGGGCCTTCTCACCTCTTTGTCTGTTTTACCCAGTTTGTTTATTAGTTTATTATGTTTGTCCCCAATTGTAAAGCGCTACAGAATATGTTGGCGCTATATAAATAAATGATGATGATGATGATGAGAGGATACATACAAAACTGGGTAGTTTATCTTTGGATTTACCTGAGAGGAGATGGTCTTACAGTTGGGGGCATATTCAATTAGGTGCTGGATCGCGGTAATGAGCGGAGTGCGCATTACCAGAGGTAACACTTTACCGCACAAATGCCTTATTGCGGTGCCACGGATTACCTTTGCGCCCGGGTCTGGCGTTTTATCGCAATACCGGCACCTAACTGAATATGCCCCTTAGTATTTTGCGTATTTTTGTTTATTTTGTCTATATTTGCTCATCTTTAAAACCATATCAAAATCGCAATAGTTTCACAACAATTGGACTCAAAATATTGTAATACCTTGGTTATAAATGTTATTATCGTCCATTTTACTTGGATTCTATTTTTAAACTGTACAATAACAGGATCTGATAAGTTGCATCTAATATATAATGTGCTGTCTAGTGCAGAATGTATTTGTCAGGGTTTCTGGGAAAGTTGAATGACCTCAAAAGAAAGAAATGTCACACGTTTGTCATGATGAGAGCAGACATATCTCTTTATAGATGAGCAAAGGAATAAAGGTTTATCATCTGAATCTGGCAAACCTGTCATATGGAAAAGAGCTAACCCTTAGATATGGGTTTATGCTCACTTTACTGCAACTGCAACTTTTAGCTCTGGTTATACAACGTGTTACATTTTATACTGGATTTAAAGGTATAGCTATAAGTTACTAGAATTAGTAATGTAAAACAATGTAGAAGAGGAGATTTTCTAAATTGTCATAATTTAAAATAATTTGTTAATGGATGCATGACATGGCAATGTGTTATAATATGTTGAATATTGGGGCCAGGCTGAAGTTTTAAAGATCTTTTGAAGTAAAGTTTATTCTATCTTCAGTGGCCCAGTTAAAGGTATTTGGGCCCTGGTGCAAGCAGATGTACCCAAACTGCAACAACAACAACACCCAACATCTTGCAACTTTTACCACCCACCAGACAAATAAAACACAGGTACACATAAAACAAACACCTACTCTGTCAATAGCTGTTACTGCTATGTTGCCTGCAATTCAGAGTGTTTTTTCAGTTCTGCATTCTCCATAATTTATACCAGGCCTAGTCAATCTGTGGATCTCCAGGTGTTGTGAAACTACAATTACCAGCATACCTTGCCAGCTATCAGCTTATAGTTTCTGGTTTCATAACACCTGGAGAGCCACAGGTTGGCCAGGCCTGATCTATACTTGTTATTGTTAGACTTTCATTTGTTCTTTTATCTCATGGGCAAAAAAGTGCATTGCCGGGTCCCCATAGCAAAATCTGGGTAGGGGCCCAGTGATGCCGCTCTAGTCATTTGCAGACCGGGGGCTTCTTCACTGAGACTCCCTAACTTCCGGACCTTATAGCCCTGCACCCACTGTAGTCCTTCCAATGTCTTATCTATACTCCCCTGTGACTGCTCTATTCCTATTGTTCATTCCTGTTTTCTCCCTCTTTGTGTCTTTTTTCTATCCCAAATTGTATGTATCCTATCCTGCTATCATTTTTAAGTACATTTCTTATTTTGCTATAATTTGATCCCATCCTACTGTCTGCTGTTATTGAAAGCAGGAACAATAAGAATTACAATGGTCCAGGCCCAGTCTCTACTGCAGCGCTGCCTCATGGTCTCTGCTGTTCCCAATCAGCACCAGTGTGGTGTGTAAGACTTTCATATAATGCTGCATGATGGCATGATGACATAGTGTTCACATAGTAGGTTTCTCATAGAGATGGGGCTAGTGCATAGGTCTCTATTGGACTCAATGCTTCTGCAGTGGCAGCCCATGTGACCACTGCATTCAGCCCATGTGGCATGCTATGCCACTAAACTTCTTTATTATATTTTAATAAACATTTTGCCCAAAACAACTTTTCTAGAGCCAGGATTCTACCATCAACCAGATTCTGGTGATCTGGAAACAAATTAGTGCAGCAGGCAATTCTAGTTACCGGATCTTTTCAGATGTAATATTTAAGCCTGGTTGTTTATGCTCTAATCAGCATTTTAGATAAAATGTTGGCACATTATTAATCCTGCATAAGGCTTCTGAAAATCACCCTTCTGGTTCCCCCCCCCCCCTTCCCCCATTTTCTACCCACTAAGAAGCTGCCAATAGAACAATGGAACACTGATCCCATTTGTAGCTAGTTAATCCTGGTGTGGTACTGTGTTGTCCACACCTGCCTGTGCACCCTAGTTCCATATATATTCTGTTCCTGGTAAGGAAATTGTGTCATGGAAACATATCTACCCATAATGTTTATTATGGCAGGACACATCTTTCGTTTTCATCTTGAAATCCTGACGTCATTCTTATACTGCTGAGTACATAACAACAAAATTGACACCTATGTTGCTTGTGGAGTACAATTATGAATAATGTTTATTAAATCGTTTAAGAAAATCAGTTTCACTAATCTGATTGCTGCAAAAAATGTGGTATCCATTCGTCACTGAGAAAAAGGTAAATGCAATATTTACAACAGCTGGTTAAACTATTACTAATATGTTTATTTAGGGCCACAGATTCATTTTTTTTAGGTTTTAACTTAAATTTATTTACAACCGACTTTAAGATCGAGGGAAGTTCTAGATGAAGCTATTTTTCCATCAAATATACAAACACACTGCAGTTCTGTTTTATGATGCTTTTCAATATAACCGTTTTCCCAATGGCCCAATAAATATTCATTACTATCTGTATCGGTATACAACAGAAAATATGATTACTGTTGCATGTGCTGTGTCTCAAGTCAAATTGCACAGATATAGTACATGGAGCTAAAACATATAGAGTGTGCCAAATAATAAATTATGCATTTTGGTGGCAAAGACCTGCATAGATGTCTGTATGATTAAGACACTGTGATTTCTGGCTTGCAGTAATCTACCGTGTAATGCAGCCTGAACAATTTACAGTCCCCTTCTTTTCACAGAGAAGTATATATTATAAAGTCTCAGTAAACATGCAATAAATACATCTAAAAATGTTTTGGTATTTAAATGTTTTCAGAAACATTATCTTTAAATTAATAATCAATAAAAGGTTAAATTTACAGTCAATAAAAATCACAATGATAATAGATTTTTTCAAGTATAATATAAAAACAGTTTAAGAAAAGAAGCCAATTTCATAATTGAAAGAGACTTGCACTTATACCAAATTACAATGCCCCCTCATGTACTTGCCCTTCATAGTTAGCAGAAAAGTTGTGTCCTTACTCTGAGGCCCCCACCATTACCACCATATTGGAGCTGTTCTATCCTCTGAAAGACTGAGGGGTATATTTACTAAACTGCAGGTTTGAAAAAGTGGAGATGTTGCCTATAGCAACCAATCAGATTCTAGCTATCATTTAATTAGTACATTCTACAAAGTGACAGCTAGAATCTGATTGGTTGCTATAGGCAACATTTCCACTTTTTCAAACCCGCAGTTTAGTAAATCTAGCCCTGAGTCCTCCATCATCCGGAAGATCAGAGAGAACAGAGAAGAATTAAAATGGTTGTCACAGAAGGAACTAAAGTCAAGATAGCACCTGACTGGAGGATTCAACTCCTGGGTGGAGAATTTAATTCTAAAATTTTAATGAAATACAAATACCTCCATATTTATTTTCTTACCCCTAAAGAAATCAAAAATGAATCTTCTTTCCTGCAGTAGCCCAAACTGAAATGACAAAAAAGTAATCCACATTGACTTGATATACTAGAGCCACTAATTAATAAATTAGCTAGAGGGATAAAAAAACAAGTAGCCAATCAGAAGAGGCTAAATAGTGCTGAGGGTGTCGTCATCATCTTCATTACTTATCTTCATACCAGCCCTCCAGTACTCTCTTAAAATGTGTATCTGGGGATGTGCCAACGTGTAATTATGTTGCATCTCCAGTTATGTGACCATGACTTTACTGCATTCAATTAATGCTTACTTGCCAACATTCAGCTTCATCAGGATAAGGAGCTTAAAGTATAATATATTCACAAAACAAATATATACCCAACTGTATGTCAGTACTATATAAGAGCCCTGATCTGATTAGCAATATTTTACAGTGTTTATTCCTTTTATTCTATAGACTAAACTGGTTATTGTGGTGCTTTGTTTTCTAGCATACTAAATGCTAATGGGTTATTGACTATGTTCAGATTTGTTAGGTCTAAACAAAATCTCAGTAATCAGGCACAACACAGTCAGTTTATCTCTGCATGGACAAGATGAAATATTCAACATTATGATAATACAGAGCATGTGCCGATCAATAGCTACAGTAGGAATAACAATACAGCAAATTGATGACCAGCCCAATACATTAATCACTGTACAATGATATAGTGCTCAGCAGCCAATATAGGCAATAGCCAATTTCAAGAAGTACTGTCAGTGTATTAAAAACAAGAACATTCTTTTTTACATAAATAAAAGGGCATTTATAATGAAACGGCTGTAAAGAACATATATTTGTAGATGTAATTCTGTTGAGTACATAGAGTGCTCCCATGTATAGAAATATTTTACTTATAACATTATTTTGTAATGCTATGCTGTTAGTCATCTTTTGTTTATAACTTGGGCATGGGATCAAGTCTGTCTATGGCAATCCTTTGAATTTCAGTTAAATATCTTGTTCCAGGACACAAAACGCAATGTAAAAACAAAGTGTAGGTTTGTATATTTGCTCTTAGATAACAGAGTTAATAACAACAATTTTAAGATCTGCACACATACTACCTAAATATCTAGAGGACTTTTTGTGTATTACACCTAATTTAACTTCACATTATTGCTATGGCATTTTCAGTGCTTAATATTAATTGGGCGTAAGGTTGTTTGCACTGGTATTTACATAATTGATTTGTGACCTTTGGCCAAAAAACTTAATCTCTATAATCGCAAAGTGTATATATAGCACTTTAGGACATATTGGCAGCTTGGCACTATTTTCAAATAGGATTAAGAGACTTGCCGTGCATCTTTTAACGTTTGCAGCCTATATCATTATTTTACAAGGTTTCACCAAAAAAACAGAAATAAAGTATGCAAATGTATATAAAAATAGAGACAATGCACTGGCCCTTGCACAATTAATGATACATAATCTTCCTTTATTCACATAAAGGTATACAATTCTATTTTCATAACCCAATAGCAGGCATAACAATATATGTGTATAATCAGGGGCGGAATGGGAACTTAAAGAGGCCCTGGAAAAAAATCTGAAAGTGGCTTCATGTGGGCAGGGCCAAATAAATGGTAGGCAGAGCCCAGTATGTGTGTGTACCCACTGTGTCTGTCCCTGTCTGTGTGTGTGCTCACAGTGTCTGTGTGCCCACTATATGTACCAGAGTATGTGTGTCCTCTTCTTGTCAATTCCCTACCTATGGCGCTGGTGTCTTTAGCTCAGTTTGTACTTATCTGGGTCCTGGAATGTTGAGAGTCCTATCTGGAAAAAAAATGGCGACATGAAATTAAGAAAACTCCAACGAGCCCTGGCGTTAAATCAATAGCACACACGTTTAATAATTAGGCCTCCCTCCAGCCCCATTAAAGATATTTCCCTCCAACCAACCCCAACATAAAATTAATAATATTCCAATTTAATAAATTAATTTATTTCCCTACCTCCAAACAGGACCAGCAATAAATAGCATTTAAGTTTAATAAATATAACCATTTCCCCAAACCATTCCTGCCATTAAATTATTCGTATTCAAATGTAATAAATAGCCCTCCTCCTCAAACTCAGCCCCACATTCAATTAATAGCCCCAAACCAGCATTAAATTAAAAGTCCTGCCTCCTCATCTTAAATTAATAGGCCCCACTATTAAACTAAATTGCCCAACCATTCCCCATTAGTCACCACCTACCTCACACCCCCATTTCATTGCCCTATGCCCCCCTGCCCTCTCCGCCATTTCATTCTTATTAGCCCCCACCTGCACTCACCACCATTTCATTGCCATAAGCCCCCCTGTCCTCACCCCCATTTCATTGCCATAAGTCCCCCGCCCTCACCCCCATTTAATTGCCATAAGTCCCCCGCCCTCACCCCATTTCATTGCCATATGCCGCCTGTCCTCACCCCCATTTCATTGCCATTTGCCTCTTGTCCTCACCCCCATTTAATTTCCATAAGCCCCCCTGTCCTCACCTATTTTCATTGCCATAAGCCCCCCATTCCCTCACCCCCATTTCATTGCCATAAGCTCCCCTGTCCTCACCCCCATTTCATTGCCATAAGTCCCCTGCCCTCACCCCCATTACAGTGACATAAGTCCCCTGCCCTCACCCCCATTACAGTGACATAAGACCCCTGCCCTCACCCCCATTACAGTGACATAAGTTCCCCTGCCCACACACTCTATACTGACATAAACCCCACTACCCACACACATTACATTGCCATAACACACACACTACATTAACACACACTACATTGACATAAGGGGCCCTGTCCTCACCCCAATTACAGTGACATAACACTGACACACGTTACATTGACATAACACACACTTACCTTATTCCAGTCGCTCTTCCTGTACTGTACACATGGGAAGGCACCTGTCATGTGGTGTGCGTCCCATGTGATCTTTGTTTATTATTAGATAGGACAAGGATGAGGCCGAGGCCATGCATGTTTAAGATAAGTTTAAGATAAGTTCCACGGCCACAAGAAGCAAGGACCAGCCACAATGATGCTCCCCCGCTGGCACCCTATTCCCCCCCCTCCCACAATCCATCCCCATGTTAGGCTGGCCCTGATTGTCGACCGGCACTTAAAGATAAAAAAATAAATAAAAATAAAGGTAAAAGAATGTAATGAAAATAAACCCCATCAAGCAGCATATGGTCAGCCTCATTAGGCCCTTGGCCTACCGGCAAAATTCCAATGGCCAATCCACCCTTGTGTATAATCCTCTATGCAAATCTCATTCCTTATGATAGAAGTCCACAGTCCATATATATGGTTAAAAATAAAGAATTTGCTGTCTTTCACTTTATTTGTTCTTGAAGGCACAAAATCAAATTCACCCCATAAAAGAAATACAAAAGGGTAATAGTGTAGTATGTTCGTATGTAGCGTATCATCACCACGTACAACTTTCACATCACATTACGTTAACATGCATTAGTCCAACTTGCATTGTGACATCCACCATATGGATAGAAACAGTAAAATCCAGATAAAATACACGTCAAGGATTCACAGTCCTATGATTAATAAGGACTCCTCATGTGATTATACTCACACAGATTTCTCTGAAACCATGTCTTATAAAGTCTGGGAACACATCTTTCCAGTGATTCCTGAAGTGTCATTTTCCTTCATCTCAGAGGTATGGTGTTAAATAGCAGAGTATTAAATCCTGCAAGCAAAATACTTATCCCCCTCCTCGTGTTGATATAACGAGTGGAACTCTGGTAAGGGTCTTTGATCTCTCCCGGATGCCAGGACCCGTTTCGACCCTTGATATTATGGTCTTTTTCAAGGCGTGCTTGGCACTATTTGCAATTCAAACATGGAAGCAAATACACTATAAAATTTTTCTCTGCATTTCCTCAGAACAATTAGAATACACAAATCACTTTTAACTTAGGTAGTTCAAAGTAAAATTACCACGTGCCTCAAATTTTATTTAAAGACGATATACACCCAACATTTGTATTTTACAGATGATTCCTCTACCTCCATCACTCAGAAATGTAGGGATCTAAATCTCACTCCGGTTATCATTAGAAACAGTTGCTTATCTAGAGCTGACAAATGGAGACATTTGAACCAATGCCCTGCTCAGTGCATTGTCAATAAAGCTTATTTGGTGAGCCATGACAGCCCCCTAATCAGCCTTATTAGCAAATAGAATGTCAGCCTTAGAGAAGTAACTGGTACCAGCACCAGCAGGGATCCCTAACATGGACACAATTACCTACACAATGGCTACTTGGAGAAGAGAGTATTCTCTTTAAATGAAATAACATTTGGGAGGACTTTAACATTTGGAAACCCACATCACTCCATAATGCAATAGAAAAAAATCCAATAATGTTGTAATCCATTATCTTTGCACTTAATAACAACAATTTTAAGATCTGCAAACATGCTACCTAAATAGAGGACTCATTGGGGGGTATTCAATTGTTAGCGAGACAGGTGAAAATCCCGCGCTCGAAAAATATTACCGTTAATACGGTAATTACTCGCTGAATTTCAGCTCGCAGCGCGGGATTTTCATCCGTCTCGCTAACAATTGAATACCCCTCTTTGTGTATTACACCTAATTTAACTTCACATTATTGCTATGACATTTTCATTGCTCAATTTTAATTGTGGATAAGGCACTGGTATTTGCATAATTGTTTTGTGACTTTTGGCCAGGAAACCTAATCTCTATAATCACAAAGTGTACATGAAGCACTTTAGAACATGTCAACTACATTTTTTCTGTGTATTGTATGATAACAGGAGGATCTACATATAATTCTAGACAGTTGTCGAAGTGGAAATTTAGAAGTATATTGGCGGTATTGAAAATGGAACTAAATGGAATTTGAATTTTTTCGATCAAACCAATAGGAGAAGTGGTTGTAGGTCATACCACTGTATACTAGCCTACTTCAATAACTGTTTATAGAAGGTAAGGATGGAGTAAGTCACAAAGCTTACATATGTTGTGACAGAGCTCATATATGAAAATACATTTTAAATGCTGGTTCAAATAATTCTAACTAGATATAATGAAAAGATTTCAAATGCGCGACAGTGAAACATGTAATAAATCATGAAGAAACTCCAATACTCAAGGTCAATAGTTCTAGTATGACCATGATAAGAGATAAAATAAACTTGGGGTGCGGTGCTTGCTGTATATTTCAAAGAACTTTAAACTATGTTCTTGCTGTTTATTGCAAAATACCTGGAGTGTATGAAGCTTGATGTTTATATTAATAGCCTTGGGATGAAGGTCTCTTCTTGTGTTGGTTAATGAAAAAGTGATCTGGATAGATATTAGAGCTCAGTGTATAAGTGGAAAAATATTGAAAAGTAAAATTTAGGAGTAATAAAAAATGTAAAGATCAAGGAACCCTGTGGAAAGAAATTATTTTCCTTGCTACATTGACAATTGTTTCATTGATGTCGGTGTCTGTTCTTCGCAACTGACTTCAGTGACAGTCATTTCCCCAAATAAAGTAATAGTCTGAACAGATGAAATTGTTTAAACTTAAATATATATTGACAATGGGCAAAATATAGCTGATAATTGACTTTGATGTAGCACTAGGGTTAAACGGATAATCAATGTTTAAAAATTACACTACAGTGGGCTTTATTATATAGACGAGGTGCGGTGATATACAATTTTTTGTCAAAGGTATACAGAAATGCCACTTCATCCTTTTGAAATAGCCACCTTAATCTACCAGTGTATGCAGTATACAAACATAGCGTATTACAACCAGTAATGACCAAATGTATTATACCCTCCAAGTAGTGCCCAGCATATTTAACCCATCTACTAAACAACACATTATTCTCAGCATGCGATTACCAGCAATGACCAGCGCAATATACCTATCAATACTAATATATATATAATTTAGCACTATCCAATATTTTGCACCTAACATGACTTAGCATAAGATATTTAGCAGTGCCCAGCATATTATGCCCTGTGTGTTACGCATTTTAATTATTTTTATGTACTACAATCATCCCAGTGTCTAGAAACAGATTAGGTGAATCAAAATCAGACAAAAAGAATTACATCGGGCACAATAATGTCACAAATTGTTAGAATTTTTTTCTCCTGTGCATTTAGTGACATAATGGATTATACCAGTAATATCTCCATATACCATGTCTTCTCCATGCATCAATAATCAGTGCACGAAATGGACATTTTGAACTAGCAGTATGGAAATTTTAAAGTGGCGTTACGGAAGATGGAATGCGAATATAAGTGAATGGAACTTGATAGTTTTACAATGAAGGCAGTAGAAGAAGTGACGGTATGGCATACCGCCGTGTGTCAGCCCACTTCGACCACTGTCAAAATACCCCATGCTCATATTATGATTTAAAGATGGCTATCAGAAAGGTGCACTTCAAATCTACTTCACTATCACACTATAGGTTCACTCTAAGCATTCATTCATAAATGGGCATAAACAAAAAAACAGCAGCATATTGGTAAAATTTCAACGTGGATTACATTTGTACTAGTTTTATTTGCATTACTTATACTTTATATTTAAAAATGTGTATAGACAAATTATGAATACGTTCAGAACATTATATGTGCAAAAGAAGCTTTTGTTAAAGTATAAAGCACGATGCCGTTATCCAAAATAAGGAAAATATATTTATTATTTTATAATTAAAACTTTGTTTACTATTAAAGGAAATTGTAAATTTATCATGTTGAAATTAGGTGCCCAAAGTACGTCAGATCAGTGACGTTTTCACTTGTAAAAGTATAAAGAAAATCTACAAATGAATAAATATTTGTATAGATGTTTATTTACTGAAAGTGCGTTAGCATCATTTAGGAAGTACTACTGAAGTAGCCTACGCACATCCCTTAGACATAAACATTAATGCATTATGCACATCTTTTGTGTGTAAATTAGTAAGCTTTAGTTTGCCACAATCCTGTTAAGCATTCGCAATACTTGTAATTATTGCAATACTTAGCATAGTGCTTCAAGAGTGAATGGAAAATGGAAAGACGGATATGGAGATGGAGCTCTATTGTTCAAGAGAAACAGCATGATCAAGCACCTCACCTACTCAACAGAAATACTTTGATGTGTGACGCAGTTAGAAGTGAACAGCACAATGATGTGCCATGTAGAAGGTGCTCGATCATGCCATTTGTGGTGAATGATTGTACTCCATAATCTCTATCTCTTTCCCAAATGTTTAAATATGGTTAGGTCAGATATATTCTTAGTATCTAAATTTGGGGGTTTATAATACAAACATACACTCTTGATGCCTGAGAAATTCCATTTGGCCCATTCTATATATCAGTGGTTTAATCTCAGTTTAAATTAAGCTAAAATAGTTTTTCCAAAGTTATCATCTGGGTAATTTTTGGCAGTATTTGTTATTACAATAATAATAATAATAATAATAATAATTATTATTAGTATTACTATTATTATTATTGTTATTATTATTATTATTATTAGTAGTAGTAGTAGTAGTAGTAGTAGTAGTATTAATAACATTTATTTATATAGTTTCAGGATAATCAGCATCACTTTACAATTGGGAACAAACACAAAAATAAAACAAGACTGGGTTTTAACAGGCCCCTTCTCGCACGCTTACAATCCATAACAGTTTCATGACTTTCATATATTGTATATTGCTTCGGCCAGAATGTAATAGGAAAACCTGGTTGATGGGGTTGTAGGATCCAGTCACATAGCAATGTTTGTTTGGGGGTCAGAAGGTCGTTTGAGAATAAAGAGAATAAATGTAAGTTTTGCATGAACTGTATACAGGTAGATTAAGATGCCTTTAAACCCATGGCATTCAATTGACCCCCTTCTAGAGCTCATTCTGGAAAATACACATTGCTGCAATAAAACCAGTAGAGTAATATGGTGAGACTACTGGCCCATGTGTTTTATGGATTATAAATTGTGACATTTATAAAACCATGGTCTTGTTTTTTCACCATTGTTGGATTTATATCTGTCACGCCCAAAATCTACCTATGACATGAGGTCAGAATGTCACTGTTAAGTGCATGGATACAGCTCCAGTCATTTTGGAAAAGAAAACTGAAAGAATCATGGGACATGTTATGTGACTTATACAATGGCAAGTGGTAGAAACTCTTTCTCATACAGCCTTTCAGACAGCTGAAGATCTCGTAGCAAGGTTATATGGACTAAGATAGTATGAAATAGTATGCATGCAAGAGTAATTGGAAGATATTAAAAAATATATAGGATTACATCACCTTAGCCTTAAGTGTCCCCAGTCATATCCAATCACACCAAACACCAGAATTAATTGATCATTGTCACCTAGCTCTATTGATAGACTATATGAAAAGTCAGTGTACAAATATAGTGCTTGTGACTGGATGGGCTTACTTTTCCACCGGGTCTTGGAGAGAGAAGGATCAAAACTTCGAAATTTTAGGTTTGTGGCCAGGAAACTCCCCAGACCTTAATCCCATTGAGAACTTGTGGTCAATGCTCAAGAGGTGTGTGGACAAACAAAACCCACAAATTCTGACAAACTTCAGGCATTTGTTATGCTAGAATGGACGGCCATTAGTCAGCATGTGGCCCAGAAGTTGATTGACAGCATGCCAGGGCGAATTGCAGAGGTCTTCAAAAATAAGGGTCAACACTGCAAATATAGAAACTTAATGTAGTTGTTAATAAAAGCCTTTCACACTTATGAAATGTTTGTAATTTTACTTCAGTATACCATAGCAACATCTGACAAAAAGGTCTAAAAACACTGAAGCAGCAAACTTTGTGGAAACCAATACTTGTGTCATTCTCAAAACTTTTGGCCACGACTTTAATATGCCCTGGATGAACTCCTAGCCACTACTATTTTAATATTTGGACACTATGAATATATATGCTTATTTTAAAATGATAAATACCACTTTTTGTGACTAAGGACGCTTCATTGAAAAAAAAATTATATATATATATATATATATATATATATATATATATATGAAAAAAAAGCCACATAGCACCATTACAAAGCTTATGTTTTAGCTAAGATGCTTTCCTACACAGAGTCCATGTGATCTGGTCCATGCCATCTGTCTTAGAGTCAAAGGAACAGAATATGGCTAATACGAAACAATATTCTTGTGTGAAAGATTGCTAAGGGCTACAAAATATATAAGTGGAAATCTAAAGTCAATAAAAGCTTTTAAAAAAGGTACCAGAAAAAAAGTCTAACAGTGGGATAGAGAGTGTGAACGGTCAATCACATGATGTATTATTTACATTTCTAGGTTTTCTCACTAGTGAAGGAAGAACAAGAGATATGAGAACATAAGAGAATCCTTTGCATTTTGTGATCATACGTTCCTGACAGGCATGTTCACATAATGGCCACTTTGCCAGAAAACAGCTAGTGTGTCAGTTTTTTATAGCAATTGGAGTTAAAAGAATGACAAATAAAGCAACTGGGATAAAATGCAAGCTTCAAGTGGAACAGTTTAAACCTGTCAAGCTTGGGAAGCTGTACTATACATTACAAAACAGCTAATAGTAATAGGAAAGAAAATTAATGTGAAGATATACTGAAAGCCTGACGCCTGGAGGAAAAACTTAAATAGAAAACTCTCAAGTTCTTCTTGCTGATTCAGTAAGACTAACATAAATTTATTGACTTTGTGCAAATCGTTTATACAGTAACTTTGATACATATATTTGAGTATGAGCATGACTATAGATTTTAGTGAAAATCTGAGTTGAAAGTCTTTTCTACAAACACTGCTGATAATCAGATGTAAAGGCCAGCTTTTTTCTTTTCTTTTATTAAAACGTAAATTCATTGCTATCAAAATTCACCTCGCAGATGTTGTGTGCAGCAAGCAATGTGTTCAGGAGATACATTTGGAGAAGGTTTTATTGTATTGATGAGCATGATCAATCCATAACTATAAGCATTTACCATTAATACAGTGCTTGCAGAACTGTACAATACATATATTTTTTCTACACAAAGTATTACATATATGGGGCCTACTTCATTAAGGAAAAATTAAAATTAGTAACTTTGCACCTTGACAAAACCATGCTGCAATTTGAGGGGTATAAATGAGTTTATTATTTTGCACATAAGTTAATTACTGGCTGTTTTTTCATGTAGCACACACATACCTAATAGCTTTATTTTTACACTGACATTTGAAGTTGATGTAAGACATGCCCTACCCCAACTATAAATCTTTCCCCACATTTTAATTTTACCCCCCCTCCAATGCAACATGGTTTTGCCAAGGTGAAAACTTTCCTATTTTTTCACTTTACTTTACTTAATGAATCAGGCCCATAATTGTTACACCTGTTTTTGGTGATTGAAATCTCCTACCTATCTCTTTAAACTATATATTAGAAGGCAGTAACTACCACTCATTCCTCCCAACATTGTATGCTTTAAAACAAGGATAGTAAAAAAATGCTAAATACTAAATGAAAAAAAAAAATACTCCCAATCAGTAGCAAGCAAATATGAAGAGCTTCTCAGCTTCTCGGGATAATATGAAGCTTCTAAATTTAAAAGTTTTCAAAAGTTTTCAAAACTCTGGTAGACAGGTCAACCGCAAATATAGGAAAACTATTTTTAGAACACATTTTTTTAAGACTGATATTAGTAATTTCATATCTTTTTCTTTCACTTCAGAAAATTGTGTCATTCACTATGTCTCTTAGACTTTTATGTTCTGTTGGAAATAGAAACTGTTCCATGTTATAGCTTGCCTGAATGTGCTGGTTGAATATTTCTGTTACAAAGGAAAACATGACTATTTGTGGTTATTAAAATGAAGTGTCTAAAACCATACAGAATACTGTAATGAGACAGAAAGTATAACCCTATTTTACTTTTCAATCTCAATGTGACTATTGTTTTACAACAGAATGTTATATACGATTCATTAAGGATCTTAACTTAAGAAACTTCTTATTTCAGTCTCCTGGACAAAACCATGTTACAATGCAAGGGGTGCAAATTAGTATTCTGTTTTGCACATAAGTTAAATACTGACTGTTTTTTCATGTAGCACACAAATATCAACTTTAAATTTCAGTGTACAAATAAGCTAAAAAAAACAGTCAGTATTTAACAGAAAACTAATTTTCACCCCTTGCATTGTAACATGGTTTTGTCCAGGAGACTGAAATAAGAAGTTTCTTAAGTTAAGATCCTTAATGAATCAGGCCCTAGGTCTGAGGTCTCAGAGTAAATTATTATTTTGGTATTTATAACATTCATTGCCACAGTAATATATTTGTTGCCAAATGTGCCTGGCAATCATTTTTCAATTACATGCATTGGGACAAGGGCATTTTCAGTGAACAGCATGTAAGAGATAAATGAAGATATTAAGAGATATGAGGATGTGGGATGTGAGAGAGGACTGGAGGCCTAGCAGGGTAAGGATGGTGGAAACTAAAGTCTTCGTTTATTTCGTTTTAAAGTAAAGAAATATTAGACAACAGAAGCTAATCATGTGGATATAGGGGAAGATCCAAGCTGGCGGTCAAGTATAACTTGGATGGTTAGGAAGATATGAACATTGAATATTGGGAAGCAAGAAATTGAAACATTGACACTGATTTCTCTGGGTCTAAATTAAAACATTTATATTAAAATAAGGCAACAATTCAGTTTTTTACCTGAAAACTTTTGAGGCTGAAAAGAAAGTTGTGGTAAGCCACTAATATATATATATATTGGGTATTGGGTGCTAAGTAATGTGTACTGGTGGGAAGGTGAAAGCAGACACTGGAGTGAGTAGGATATTATAAGTATGTATAAGCTTTCCATATATAAGTGTAGAATTTCACATGCTTCAGAATTTGTTCTTAATTTTTTCATGTGGAATTCTCTCCAACTGGCTCAGCTCTATTTTTAAATCCAGTAAACGCTGCATTATTAAGCTTGGCTATTGTTGGGGCACTACAAGCACGAGTTCACCCACCTGATGAGCCTAGAAATAAAATTATAATTCTATGTGCGTAGCCGTGAAGTGCCGTTTCTAGGAAGTTATAGTGGTTGTGTTGTACAGGATCTGTGGTCCGTAGATTGTTGACATGGATGTGCAATAGTGGCCTGTAGAATGCAAATGACTTGGTAGAATGTAAGGCCGGGTACACTTTACAATGTTTTCAGCAAATTTTTTCGGCCCAGTCAGACTATAAATGACTGATTGTCCCAATATCAAAGTACCCTGCAACGAGAAACGGACATAATCATAATATTATTTAATTTGATTTTCAAACTGAACTGAAAATCTCGTTCAAAAACGGAACAATGTTGTTCTAATTCTGCAGTGTGTATGCATTCACGATCAGGATCTCCATAGAGTTTACAGAGTCATGATCTTTTCAGTCGATGGTTATGACAGATGAAGAGTACAGATCTGAAGGTAAATCTTATAAAACGTGTTTAGTGTGTACACATGAATCAGCATGCTGATTGAGACTTTTTTTTCTTCAGTCATAGGTAAAATTGTTGGTTAACTATATCGCATCGGGAGAAATTTTCTGTAGTGTGAACCCATTCTTAATTGAAAGGGTAAACAGCTACAACATATTATAAAGGCAATACACCGAGAAACACCTCATAGTTTAATCGCCTTTATTTTTATTTCAATTCAAAACCTTCAGTCCTATTGAGATGAGTGGATGGAAGAAAGACTTCGTCTGGCTCTCTTTTGATGAGATAAACAATGAGAGCAGATGAGGATGTAAAGCCAAGTGCAAGAAATGTGAGTATGAGTTGGAAAGTCAAGTCCACGGAATCATTTACAAACATGCCAAGAAATCAACAGTGAGGATGAAGGTATGATATTAATTTTTAATATTTTGATGTTATTTTAGCATTAATAGTTCATTGTTTTCCCCACAAAAACTGTCTTTTCCAAGATACATTTTACAGTTTATATAATTCACTTCAGTTCTTATGCTGAAAAAGAACTATAGATATATTTTCTTGGCTTTTTGTTCCAGACACTGTCTCACTTAGAAGCAGCAAATCAATAAGCACTGGAATATTACCAGAGCACCCTCCAAGCAAGAAAAAGACAGTTACTTCAACTTCACCTTCATTGGATTTGTTTGTTGTGAAAACTACATCTGAA
The DNA here is from genome assembly GCF_038048845.1 of Mixophyes fleayi. Classification (NCBI taxonomy): domain Eukaryota; kingdom Metazoa; phylum Chordata; class Amphibia; order Anura; family Limnodynastidae; genus Mixophyes; species Mixophyes fleayi. Next base: position 182,061,583 of record NC_134402.1, on the reverse strand, counting down.
CAGACAGATTCATTAGATGTACAAGTAGCTCGATCTATGTATGTTACCAGTACTGCATTTCGCAGTGTGGAACACCCACAATTTGTCCAGCTAATGCAGCATCTGTGTCCTGGTAGGTGGGGAACTAATTTCCGATGCTGTAACTCCTGACAAGAGTTACAGGGACATCTTGACACTGAATGTTTATGTCACCTAAAAAGTATTAATTCCCAATGTTTAAAAATCTTACTTGTAGTAAAGTGGATTGATTAAACAGCCCGGCAGCACAAAAGGACGTGCCTATGTAGGCCGACAGTAATATTAGTACAGTTAAGGGCAAAAGATGCCAATGTTATTAGGGATGAGCGGGCTCGGATTAGCGGAATCCGACGGGATCCGAGCACTGTTCGGGTATTTCCGGCGGCGCCCTCAATCCAAAACGAGGCTATGACATCCAAGTCTCGCGTCGGATCTCGCGAGACTCGGATGTCATAAATTCCCCGCTTGCGGCCGCCATCTTCATTTGGGCTGAGATCAGGGAAGAGGGAGGTTGTAGGGTAGTGGTGCTCCTGTGTGATCAGTCCAGTGGTGCTTTATGCTTTTGTCCTGTGCTCTGTGCTGCTGAGTCCAGTGGTGCTTTGGCCAGTGCTCTGTCCTGCTGAGTCCAGTGGTGCTTTTGTCCTGTGCTCTGTCCTGCTGAGTCCAGTGGTGCTTTTGTCCTTTGCTTTGTTCTGCTAAGTCCATAGTAATTTTATAATTATTAAAAAATCATAATAAAAAAAATAAAAAAAAATATACAAAAATAATTTTAAAAAATTATAAAAAAATAATTTAAAAAGTATAAAAAAAATTCTAGTGCAATATATTCTTGCAGTCCAGAAACATTAGTACTGCAATACTTACGTTCACTGTTCTTGCAGTCCAGAAATATTAGTACTGCAAAATTGACCTACGTTTACTGTTCTTGCAGTCCAGAAATATTAGTACTGCAATATTTACCTACGTTCACAGTTCTTGCAGTCCAGAAATATTAGTACTGCTAAATTAAAATACGTTCACTATTCTTGCAGTCCAGAAATATTAGCACTGCAATATTTACCTACGTTCACAGTTCTTGCAGTCCAGAAATATTAGTACTGCAATATTTACCTACGTTCACTGTTCTTGCAGTCCAGAAATATTAGTACTGCTAGATTAAAATACGTTCACTATTCTTGCAGTCCAGAAATATTAGTACTGCAATATTTACCTACGTTCACTGTTCTTGCAGTCCAGAAATATTAGTACTGCAATATTTACCTACGTTCACAGTTCTTGCAGTCCAGAAATATTAGTACTGCAATATTTACCTACGTTCACTGTTCTTGCAGTCCAGAAATATTAGTACTGCAATATTTACCTACGTTCACTGTTCTTGCAGTCCAGAAATATTAGTACTGCAATATTTACCTACGTTCACTGTTCTTGCAGTCCAGAAATATTAGTACCATAGATTAAACTACATTCACTGTTCCTGCAGCCAGAAAAATTAGTACCAGAGATTAAACTACGTTCACTGTTCCTGCAGTCCAGAAATATTAGTACCAGAGATTAAACTACGTTCACTGTTCCTGATTGGTTTGTTAAAGTGCGAATGTCCTATTTCAACAACATTACCAAGGACAATTCTATCTTGCACCTCTAGCAAACTCTTGCAAACTGCCATTCTGTCTGCCACTGCAGTGCCACTCCTAGATGGGCCACGTGTTTGTGCCGCCCACTTGTGTCGCTTAGCTTAGACATCCAGCTACCTCGGTGCAACCTTTTGGATTAAAAACAATATTGTGAGGTGTGAGGTGTTCAGAATAGACTGGAAATTAGTGGAAATGAATGTTATTGAGGTTAATAATAGTGTAGGAGTGAAAAAAAAAAATATATGGATTTTAGCATTTTTTATGCTTTTTTAAAAAAAAAATCAGAACCCAAAACACAAAATCAGAACCAAAACCTTTCGTGGGGTGTTTTGGCAAAACAAATCAGAACCCAAAACCTCAAGCTAATCAGAACCCAAAACCCAAAACCCCAAAAGTGGCCGGTGCACACCCCTAAATGTTATGCTTAAGAGGAATGTTTATCGCTAAGAATCTTGATGGAGCAAAAATAAACTTATATCCCATTACTCATGTTGTGTATCTATGGAATCAACTTAAAAAACATATATGGGATATGACAGAAGATGAGACATTAAGAATAAATTTGTAAACAGATATAATATAGCTGTAACTCCAGCTCATTTTCTTGCTTACATGCTTGATCCAAAGCAAATCAATGACACTGACCATCAACTAAGTGAAGATGAGAAGAAACTGGGACTTGATTTTGCAACCTCAAAGTCTAAGTCAAAATTTCTCCTACCATTAATAGTGAAGTTCCAGGCACAAGTTCCAAATTTCCAGAAAAAAATATTCAATGAATCTGAAGTGTCGCAAGTGTCACTTTATGAATGGTGGAAGAGCCAAAAAAGAACAACTGAAAAAGTTAATCCTACTGTATTCCCGTTATTGAACAACTTCTGACTGCTCAACCATCTTCAGCTAGTGTAGGAAGAATTTCTTCTTTTGGTTTAGTTCATACGAAGATTCGAATCAGACTGGGAATAGAAAAGGCCTCTAAACTTGTGTTTTATACAATATGCCAGTGGCATGCCTACTGCTAATTCCTAATGCTTAACTTCTTGTGTGTGTGTGTTTCTCTGAAAAGTGCTGTTGCATTTTCCATTTTTTACTATTATGCAGATGTATGTAATTATAAGCATTAAATAGGACTATTGCTTAACATTAACTTATTGTTATTTCCACTTTCATCTATCTCTGAGTGTACCTTGTATGTTGTAATATGCATAGTATAGCTACATATATTCAGATCTAATAGGAATAATAAGCAGTAAAAAATTGGTTTTATTGAAAGATTTAAAATAAATCATATCACAGCCTAATAACTTTGTATTGTTAATTTTAGATAGCATTAATACATGGTTGATCAAGGTTTGTAATACATAGCAATATTTCACAGTATTAATATAATAAGCATGATTCATTTTTTTTCATTAAAACATTAATGCAAAAAACTAGTTTAAATGGAAAAAAATATTTTTCTAAAAAACTGTTTTTTTCAAACCCTATATTTATATGCTGTATGCACTCTAGTAGAGAGTTTGTATGCAAAATGTTTAAAGATACAATAGGATAGGGGTTATGTTTTCAAAATAGACCCTTAGGGGCATATTCAATTGTCCGTGTTTCTTGTAAAAGTAACGCGGCTTGTGCACTATTACCGCTATTACGGTAATAGTGTGGATAATTACCATTATTACGGTACCTTTAACGCCGGCTTTCAGCTCGCAGCTCCCTGAGCTGCGATCTGAAATCCGGCTTAGAATTACCGTAATACTGGTAAAACTCTTAACGCCGCGTTACTTTTGGAAGTAACACAGACAACTGAATATGCCCCTTAGGGGCAGATACAATTTCCTGCGTTGTTCTTTAGACCACACACTAATACAACTACTATGGTAATAACTGTGTATTATTACTGTTACTATGATAATTTCAACGTTGATTTTTGCTCTTATCTCTGTGGGCCGCGTGTTAAAATGACCATAGTAACGGTAATAATGCGTACCTCACATTGTTCTAAAGAACTATGCAAGGAATTGAATCTACCCCTTAGAGATAACTTATTATATGTCTAGCATATAAAGGTAAAAGCATACTTGCCTCCTCCTCCTCTGAATTTCCCAGAAGAGTAGGCACCCTCCTGGACAGTTGTAATAGCGGGGCTTATTGGCGCTAATATGCATCATTAAGACAATGTGTTACCATGCTCCCTAATACACCTGTCACATGTGTGGATGTATGGGTAAAAGAGCATATTATTATTTAATAACATAGTCTCCTGAAGGTCGAGTGGCTCAGTCACACAATGTGAAAAAAGTAATAAATATAATTTTGCGTCCGCTTTAAGACATTTGTAATTGTGTGCATCCTGGCAAACCAGTTGGGTGTACTCCTGTTTTCAGCTCTATTTTTTGCTTATGCCTTATAACATCCTTTGTGTGCCTTCTTTGCAAAGATATTTTTATTTTTCCAGTATACTCCTTTTTACTTTTGAAATATAACATAAAGAATGAACTTTGAGAAACCTGTAAAAAAAAGAATGATCAAAAATATAATACCTGAAGATATTTATCTCCTCTGCAATGGATTATACTCTTGTATGCGTGACTTTTTAAATAACCTACAATTCTATGGTTAAAGAACAAAAACGGTATGTTTTAAACAGTTAAAACATATCAATTATTTTAAACACCTGTACATAGCGTAGGAAATGTCTTAAGGTATCAACTGCTTTGTCTAACTAGTCGGCTTTGTATATACAAATAGCAAACCAGCTAAGACTTGCTGTGTTATAATGCTGTTGCTAAACTATTAAACTAAGTAAACTTTACTATTAAACCGGGAACTGATATTTCATCTCATTTTAAAGAACCTGTTTTTTGGAAGATATATTTCTTTCACTGGAAATGTGAGATTGCATTACAAAGACTTGAGTTTTATTGTGATTTGTAGTTGGAATGACATGTAACCTGATCGTTTATTGACTTCATGTTTCTATTTATCCTTTTATTCAGCAAAGCATAATATTGTGCAATGTAAAATTCAATAAGCTTAATGTAGAAGCTTTATGGGGACATACAGTAGATAAATGCATTTTTTTAAAAATATTTGAATGCATATTAAGACTTGATACTCTTATTAAAATTAATATTTCTTTATATAGCGCCAGCATACGTCATACCACGTTTCAATTGGGGACAATTACAGTAAAAAAAACAACACTGGAGGGTAAATGTATCAACCTGAGAGTTTTCCGGCGAGTTTGAAAAGTGGAGATGTGGCCTATAGCAACCAATTAGATTCTAGCTTTCATTTTGCAGAATGTACTAAATAAATGATAGCTAGAATCTGATTGGTTTTTCAAACCCGCCGGAAAACTCTCAGCTTGATACATTTACCCCTGGTTATTAATAGACACACAAAGCAATAAGAAATATTAATTTAATACACGAGGTTAAGAGCACTTATTGAGTATTGGATCAACCAGTCTGCAATAGGAAAAAGTGGATAGTGGGGCTTTGTGATCCATTCAGGAGTCAGAGGCTGTATGATTATAAAAGGAGAATAAATGTTAGCTTGTGTATTGTGGTGATAATCCGTTAGAAGAGACTAGGGGGTAAGCTGAGAGCTTTCCGGCAGGTTTGAAAAGTGGAGATGTTGCCTATAGCAACCAATCAGATTCTAGCTTTCATTTTGTAGAATGCACTAAATAAATGATAGCTAGAATCTGATTGTTTTTTTCAAACCCGCCGGAAAACTCTTAGCTTGATACATTTACCCCCAGGGAGGTTAAGAAGGTGGTTCAGGAATTTGATAAGCTTGCCTTCTCAGGGAGCTTTTGGAAATTTGGGGGCAAGGGAAAGTTGTGCCTTGAAACCTTCCGATTGGGTGCCAAAAAATCGTGAATGGGTGCAGGTAATGAGTTTGTATAGGAGGCTTAGGTCATTTTGTATGTTGTTCACAGATATAGAGATATCAGATAGCCAGCTTCTGTTTATTGGTTGGAAAGTTGTCATGTTTTCAACAAAAATAGGGATGTCAGATAGGTAGCTTCAGATGACTGATGGGAACATTATTAGCTTAGTTTTTCAAAGATTGATTTTGAGTTGGTGAGAAGACATTCAAGATAAAAAGGCAGAGAGTCATTCTGTAACATGGGCCAACACCGAGGGTGATAGACCCAGAAGGGAGAAACTGATTTAAGTATCATCCATATAGAGACGGTACTGAAATCTAAAGAAGCTTATAAGTTTTCCAAGAGAAGGGGTATATATACAGAAGAGTAAATGGCCTAGCACTGAGGCTGTGGTACTCCAACTGATAGAAGAAGGAGAAAAGAGAACATTAATGGATCAGTCTGATAAGTAGGATGAGAACCAGGACATTCACTGTCTTGATGACAAATGCAGTGTTTTCATGAGAAGAATGTGGTCAACAGTATAAAATGCAGCCAAAAAAGAGGTAAAGGAGAATTACAAGTGAGTAATTGCCTTTAGATAAAGCAGCATGCTTAAATAATGAAGGAAAGATACCAGTAGAGAGAGAAAGATTATAGATGTTAGTTAAGGCTGGGATAAGCACAAGAGACAGCAAACTATTGATTTTTGAGGGAAAAAGGTCAAATAGACAGGAAGTAGACTGTGAGGAGAAGAAGAAATTAGAATTGTGGAATCAAAGGAAGAGAAGGTGCTACACAGTGCAAGAAAGTATTTAAGAGGCTGTTACTCAGGGAAGAGGAAATCATTTCATGTAAAATCGTGTCTATCTTGTCCTTGAAGAAGGAAATAAGTTTAGCAGTGGTGGTTGTCAGAGGGTTTGGTTTAGGAGAGTTGGAAAGATATTTAAATGTATTAAAGAGATGTTTTGGGTTAGAAATTTGAGCAGAGATGATATATTGGAAATATGTGTGTTTTGCAGGAAATGACTGTTAATCAAGATTAAGGCAGTGACCATCATGGTGTATAGAACAGTCAGTCTACTGAGAGAGACCAAGAAAGGAGGTTAGGTAGAGTAGTTTGAAGGCACAAGAAGAATGTTGGTAATCAACAGGGATGTTGAAATCATCCATGATGATGTTGGGATGTCAGAGGATAAGAAATGGGGGATCCATGCAGAGAAATGTACAAGTGATTGTTGATATGGTCCAGAGGAAAATAGATCACAGAAACACGCAGAGAGAATGCGTTGAAAATCCAGATAGTATGTACTTCAAAACTTGGAAACCTAAGTGATTTAACAGTTGGTATAAGTTTAAATGTAAGGTGAGGGGAAAGGAGTAGTCAACTCTACCTCCTTATCTGCTTCCAGGTCTGGTCTGTAGGTGAGGCAGTGTCTGATGTTTCTGTTATGGCTTAAATGTTTTGGTTGTTAGAGAGGAAGAGGTCATGAATAGTGGTTAGTCTGTTACATGGATCATTCAATAGCGCACATTTTTGACTTTGAAACTTATGGCAGACAGGTGATAAGTTTGAGGTTTGCTGGATTTCTAAAGTTTTCTGAACCAGAATGATATGCATAGGAGATGTGGGGGGACCTGGATTTGTTATATATCACCAGCTAACAGAAGCAGAAGGAAAGAGAGATAAAAAAAGATGACTTTTTTAATTTCTGGTGACAGTTTGAGGATAATACAGTTAAGCAATTGAGATCGGAAAAGAGTCCATGGGGGTATATTTACTAATCTGCAGGTTTGAAAAAGTGGGGATGTTGCCTATAGCAACCAATGAGACTCTAGCTGTCATTTTGTAGAATGTAAAATATAAATGATAACTAGAATCTGATTGGTTGCTATAGGCAACATCACCACTTTTTCAAACCCGCAATGTAGGAAATATACCTCCATGAGTGTTAACTAATGGGGAGTGAATTAGGGAGAGGTCAGAATGGATAAAGGGGTGTGAGGCCGGGTCTTTGAGGAATGTTGTAGTTTGAACAGTATAATGTAATGGAAGGATAGTAAGAAAAACAGTTAATAAACATTGTGAGCTTTGATAGGGCTTAGAGAGTATGTGACAAGGGTATAAGGTAAATAAGCAAATAAAGTAGAGAGATACTGTATATGCAAATTAGAGTTACACATACTTGCCTACTTTCACATGCTGAAATCCAGGAGATCCTGGACAGGGGGTATGACCGGAGGGCGTGAGTGGTCAGGGTGCAGTGAATTGCGCCATCTTTACCCCGCCCCCTGCGACAAAAACTTCTTTTGTTGCGGGGGTCACTGCGAATCACATTATTTTGACTAGCAACTTGTGGGATACGGGAAACTTGCCTGCTCTCCTGGGTGTCCGGGAGACCTACCCGGATTTCGGGAGAGTTGGCAACTATGGATTTACATAAAATTCCATTTTCCTCAAAATACTCCTAAAATTATTTTGTTTTGTTAGAGTTCCAGTTTTCTATAATCACCCCCGCCCTTTTACATTCCAGTGAAAAGGACATTCCAGTGTTTTGAGGTGTTAAAAGCAATGGACATGTACTATTCTTTAACATTTATTTTACCTTTTCTTAAACTCCCAATAACAGGAGTCTGAATTATTAAAGGAACCTTTCAAGCTGAACTGTGCTGGGAAAGGAGCGATCTTCTAAATGGGTTCAATTTACTGTATGAAAGAACAAGTTTGGGGTATAATTATATGAGGTTTTAGTGACAGAAATAATATCATTCTAGATATAGGGAGGGCTAACGTGTAAGTCCTATCTCCCTAACATTCGGAGATCTAAATTTTACCATTATATAAATGAAACCGCAAACAAATGTTTTGTATAGAGAGAAGATATGCTGAAATTTCTACCTCACTCTTCTCTATTGACATTAATTAAAACGACACTCTGAAATATGGTAGTGGAAGGTAGTGAAAGTAACAAACTGGTAACAAAATAATTTGTAGAAAGGATAGTGCACACTTGAGAAATTACATAAAAGGTGGGCGAAATATCTTTTGCAACGTTGAAAGATGTTTTTTTATGCAAAATCTAGTAATCTGAAATTTCTAGGCACTATAGAGGAACTTGATCTAAAAACTCAACTTTTGTTTATGTTTAGTTGATTCAATTAAATTCAACCTTAAAGTGGTTCTCCATAAAAAAAATAAGTGATTATTTGCTATAGAAACAGGAGGGTAGATTGACTAAATCTTCTAAAAAGAATTGGAGGTGTTGCCCATAGCAATCAATCATATTCTAGCTATCATTTTCTATAGTGTATTTAATAAATGAGCGCTAGAATCTAATTGCTTACTATGAGCAATACGTCTACTTCTCCTTTTTAGAAGCTTATATAATCTATCCCATGGAAAATTAGTAGGTAGTTTTTGCGCATCTAATAACAATTAACCATGTAAGTAGTAGCACACGTAATGGAACTAAAAGTTTTAAATATAGAATAGTATCTATAAATAACATTCTGCCTATAAATAACTTTATTTCTATCCTTTATAGTCTGGAATTGACTACATTGACTAAATATAGATTTCAGATAAAGTGGAATAAATTAGCTCAACCTTATTTTGATCAACTGAACTAACTCCTATGATCTTTGTTTATCTCTGTACAATAGGGACAGGAAAAGTTGGACCCTTGTTTGATAACACAGTGAATCATGGCAAATGGATTGCTTCTATTCTTAGGTCTATTGGCTTGCAGGAAAGTTTTAAGGAAAGCTGATCAGATAAATGCAAAAGCATATACCTTGACATCAGTCTTTTATTTAGGAAACAAGTTACACTGGCAGTCGATTTAAGAAACAGGATGAGGAAAATGACCTCATTGTGCTGATCTCGTCTGTTTTAGATCATGGCTTCAGTGTTCTTATCAAAGCTGTTTCCATTGGTTTCTAATGTTTTTTTTTGGGGGGGGTTTTTTCTATCCCTGCTTTGTCTTTATGACATTGTACAGGATAATGAAATGGACATTCAACACTCATGGAAGATGTTGTCTATGGATGAGCAAGTATCAAAAATACTTTTATTTTGTTGGATGTATTCTGTGACTCATCACGGAATTGTTTTTTGTCCTTTAATTTTGTCTCACTAAAATATTATATGAACAGCATTGTTTATTTAGAACAAAACATATTTTGTTTTTCAATAATAATAATATTAATTGTACATATACATTTCTTATAAAATGGTAAAAGTGGGACTATAAATTTTTTTATTCATTTTTATTATTATTATTATTTATTTATATAACACCAACAAATTATGCACCTCTTTATAGAGTATGTTCACTCATTCACATCGGTGTTGTTTGTATATATGTTGTAGAGAGTGAATTCAACATTATCTTGGTTGTGAAAACAACAATGTTTATTATATGCTCAGCGGATGCTGTCATATTTGTGAAAAATGTAATAGCACTGACCTAGGTTGTTTGTAAACTGCTTACTTAACAGGATTTTGTTCTATGGCAGGTATATCTATTAGCAGTGCACAGGTATCATGTCACCCCCCACACAGGAATTTGTGCTTCCTCTTTTGATATATTTAACATCCAAAAGGAATTATGGGGTGCATTGTATGCCCTGAGAAAAGTTTACATCATACATTTTTATTCAAAAATGATTGGGGCCCTAACAGTCTTTCATACAATTTGCACCCCCTAAAATGGACAGAGTCAGACATAGAAATATGTTTTTATTTTAAATAAGTAAATCTCAAACATTTTCTCTTAGGTTCTGTGGTTGCATCTTATATGAAGTTTTAATATACACTTCTGCCTCACAGCACTGTAATCATGGGTTCGATTCCTGACTATGGCCTTATCTGTGAGGAGTTTGTATGTTCTCCCCGTGTTTGCGTGGGTTTCCTCTGGGTGCTCCGGTTTCCTCCCACACTCCAAAAAACATACTGGTAGGTTAATTGGCTGCAGTTAAATTGCCATTAGTCTCTCTTAGTCTGTGTGTCTGTATGTTAGGGAATTTAGACTGTAAGCTCCAATGGGGCAGGGACTGATGTGAATGAGTTCTCTGTACAGCGCTGCGGAATTAGTGGTGCTATATAAATAAATATATGATGATGATAAATATATTTGTTTTTGTTTGATTCCATTATGAATGGACTTAAGTACTGTTTCTAAGAGAACATGTATACACATGTAAAACTCAGTGACACCCAGTGACATACTTTTCCCATAACATCAAAGTAACCTACTCTAACATGATTTCTATAAAACTGCACTTTGTGTGTTTGATTTATAGGCAGGTAGAGATTGAATTAGTTTATTGCTTTCATCATTTAAAATCCTAACGTTGTCAGATTGTTGATTACCATATTATTTATCAGGGTACATCCCACAGCAATGCCTGTAGCCCATCCATGCAGGTCTCAAGATAAATCTTTATATGGTGGTAGTCACTCTTTTCCTACTACAGTGACAGCAGGAGAAAGTGTACAGTGACACATACCACAATGTGTTTCACTTCTGTAGTTTGGAGTTGTGGAGAGAGCACCGTCGGACAGTACAACCAAAGGAGGGAAGGGAGAGAAGTGTACTTCCCAGGGTCATAACTAGGACTGTGCAAGAGGGGTGACATGTTGAAGAGGGGCTCAGTTTATGAATATTTTAGGTTAATTTGGTTAAAATTTTAGACTAGGGGCCCCTAGACATGAAGTTACGGCTCTGCTACTTCTCCCCGATGTTTTCCATCTCTCCTGCCATCAGTTTCCTTGGTCCTCACAAACATTGCAGAGGGAATCATATGTGCACTTACTCCTGCAGAACCGATAAGAGAAAAGTGGTGACTACTGCTGAACACTAGGGGTATGAAGGCACAAATAGAATGCAAGCGCCTTCAGATGAGCTAAGAACTTTGTCTCTGCTGCATCTAGAATTGTGCCATCTGAGACAAAGATCTCATTTTGCCTCATGGCAGAAACTGCCCTGTTCTGAATATTTAAACTGATGCTGACACCAACATGAATTGCAGCCTGCTAACTTAGATTGTAGAAAAATGTAGTAAGGTTTTAATGTTGAAGTGCTTCCATGGTAACGACTGAAGACAATGAGTCATCCTCAGTCGGACGCTTCACGACAAACAAGTAGAAGAGAAAAAGATGGTGACAGGCGCAGGTGAGACAGCCCCCAACCCCTCCACATCTTCACCCTCAGTAGTGCTTATTAATGCCTCCCTTCAGGGGAGGGCTGGCAAAGTTTTAGCCCGGGTGACAAAACTCGACTCAGCAGCCTATTAGGGACATTTTAAAGGAAAAAGAATGCAGGTGGCCCAGTGACCCAGCCTAAAGTAGTACACTATGGGACCGGCCCAGGGATCAGGTGCCCCCCCTGCCCCCCAGCCCAACCTGCCCCTGCCTCCGTTCTGCTATACAGTTCTGATTTTAATGGAAACTAAGCAAAGACTAACATGACCCTTTTAGAAAGCCAAGTGGAGCTAGTTAGATATCAGATTTGTACAAAGAAGACAAACAAATACAGCATTATAACATACATGTATCAATCATAAAGATTATAATGATCAATACATTAGATAAATTAATTATTAGAACCTACTCACAGAGCCATTTAAACTAGTAAGTGTAAATAAATGTATACTGTACACAGACACCAGTGACCTGAATACATGCTGTACAGATGACATTTCAAAGTGGCCCATTTTGTATTGATATTTATTTTTGTAAATCACTGCCGGTTGAGGCATGGATTCCATAAGACCTCTGAAGGTGTCTTCTGGTATCTGGCATTAACATTAGATCATTTAAGTCCTGTAAATTGTGAGGTGGAGTCTCCTTGGCTCAGACTTGTTTTTCCAGCACATCCCACAGATGCTCATTCAGATTGTGATCTGGGGAATTTGGAGACCACGTCATCACCTTGACCCCTTTGTCATGTTCCTCATGTCATTCCTATACAATCTTGCAGTGGGGCAGGACACATTATCCTGCTGAATTAGGCACGGTCATCTAGTCATCACAATTTGTCAAAGTCACTCAGATCCTTATGTTTGCCGTATGTTTCCTGCTTCCAACACATCAACTTCAAGAACTGACTGTTCACTTGCTGCCTAATATATCCCACCCCTTTACAGGTGACATTGTAACAAGGTGATCAATGTTATTCACTTCACTTCTCAGTGGTTTTAATGTTGTGGCTGATCAGTGTATGTGCCTAAACTAATTGAAATATATATGTAAACCTGTACCTGTATATATAATATATACCTATGCTAACTGAGATTTATATGCACACATTGCTAAAACAGTGTAGTTGGAGTCAACTACATTCTCCCATTCAGGGAGTATTTGTGTTTGTCTAAAAAGTATTGCATGGAATGTGTTTAATGTATATTTTATCATTTTTCCTTCACAAAAAATAGAAAACAATGATTTTCAGCACGAAAAATAAATATACCTGTTGGATGTAGTTATAACCAAATTACCAGCATATTTTATTTATGCTTTTTTGAATTGTTCAATCAAATATTATTAATTTAAACCTGAAATTAATAAAGTAATATCTTTAGTTAAAAGTGATTATCTCAACATTATTATTTGGATGTGCTATATGCTTCTCTTAATAAAGTTTTTAAAATGTATTTTTTGATCTTTTAAATTAATTCCCTAAAATGACTCATTGCCAATGAGTTAAAAATGATAAAAGTAACAAAGGGCTTGATTCATCATATTTATTTATGCTTTTTTGAATTGTTCAATCAAATATTATTAATTTAAACCTGAAATTAATAAAGTAATATCTTTAGTTAAAAGTGATTATCTCAACATTATTATTTGGATGTGCTATATGCTTCTCTTAATAAAGTTTTTAAAATGTATTTTTTGATCTTTTAAATTAATTCCCTAAAATGACTCATTGCCAATGAGTTAAAAATGATAAAAGTAACAAAGGGCTTGATTCATCAAGGCTTGTATCTGCCGATTTTGAACGTATCTTACGCAAAAGCACTCTTTACATGTCCAGAACTGAACCATACGCTAGTAAACGCAGCTCTGTCTGCTCCCTCTTCGTATGCAAAGGACAATTACTGTTATGGCGTGCCATACTCAGGCATCCAAATCAAGCTCTGGGCATCACAAAGTTACTTGTTTTTCTGCCATATCTCTTGCTCCAGCTACAGGGCTAGTCTAAGTCCTGAGTACTAGTGACGACAGGCTCATATGCATGCTATGACATTATGACTAAATAAATGTATTTCATGGGTGAAAAAATATTTTTTTATTTTTTTTACTGTTTTATCATTAATGCCTACATTATTAACATGTGACATTAATTATGAATTATTAGTTTTTCTTCTTCTGTGCATTCTTTTGTGAATTTATAATCCACATATGTAGTGGAGCAGAGCAGACCTATATTCATCGGCGCATGTATCTTCAGATGCATTCATTGATGAATTCAGTGGTACACAGTACCGATTTACGTGCTTTTTTAAACAAACGCACGTTGCGCCCAGAATACGTGTCTTGATGGATCAGGCCCAAAGTGTTCAGCATTTCAGAGCAAATGCTGAACAATTCACAAAACAATGTAAATAACTGTATTAACATGGATATTCTGAGAAGCCTTTACAAAGAAATGTTTTAAAAAATGTAGGCTGAAAGGTTTGTGGATTCCACTAATTACTAGATACATTTTTATACTTTATGTTATTATGCAGTTTATTTAAAAATAATAGCATTTTTTAAAGGAAAAAATAAGCATAGTGCGTAATAGGCGATCTTTTAGATTGTTAGCTCTCATGAACATAATCCCTGTTTGGTTTGATGTGACCTATTATTCAGTAAACCTATTACTGACTGCATTGCACAGTGTTGGCTCTTTATAGCTACTGAATAATAATAATAATAATAATAATAATAATAATAATAACAATAACAATAATAATAATATTTAACACTTCCACACCAGAAGAATTCTTATGACACTATTCCACTATATTGCAAACCGGCTTTTCTAGTAAATCCTCTCCCTTCCCTATATTATTACCTTTGTGTAGTCCCTATCGTGGGACCACAACCATTCCCATAACTTACATATTGTTACCACTTACATACTGTTTACACCTTCATAACGGTTCAGTTTTATGACCAAGAGAAATCTCATGGTGCACTTTTAATGCCAGGTTGCACACACTCATCCAACAACAGCCAGCTTTCATTTAGAGCTGCTGTGTCAGATTTTCCCTGCTTCAAATAACGTTGCCCAGTGCTGAAGATGATTGGCAGAGGTCCAGACCAGTGGCGGAACAGCCGGATGTGCGGGCAGTGCACGGCACAGGAGCCTATGGAGATAATGGGGCCCACTGCAGCTGCCTCACCAGCCAAACTGCCAGTGCCTCTCTCCAATACAGTGGGACCCGTTACAACACAGCTCAGGTTTGGTCAATAGTATGGATTGAAGCGATTGGCCAATCAGGAGAATCATGTGATAGACAATTAATTTGTCCGATAAAATTAAAGAGATGGTGACAGCTGAGTTGTCAGGGAAGTAACTGTTGTCAAGGGATTGAGAGTTGGAAGGTGCTTGAGGGTGATGGTTAATGGATGTCATTTTACACTGATGGGAGCACCCGAGACCCAGTCAAAAGTACTTGAAGATGAGTGAGGCGAGAGGGTATGCTGGTCAGGCCTGACTCTCTGTATAGTGTTAGGTTCAGTGTACATGATGTGTGATATTAATAGATTTCCTGTATGGCGCTATATAGTAAATGCCATTATAACATGGATGTGTCTTAAGAGTTGCAATGTAAAGTTTTGATACCGCTTAAACAACGGACTGCAGTGTGGCAGCAAAATGTAACTGTCAGTGTAACAACAATAGGGAGCAGGCTAAACAATAGTGCTTACAGTGTGGAAACAGATATTCTGCCTACTTGTATTAAGGATAGACAGACCATGCAACTATGCAGTATTTTTTTGTATGTGTGACAGCTGTTAGATTAGTATGGGGTTTAATGTGGGTGAATAGTTTTTTTTTCATTTTGGTTTAAATGATATGGGATAGGTCAATAAGTTATTTTAATTGTATTTATTTTATGTGTAAGGCTAACTGTCATGCTAACTGGCATGTGGCTCTAAAAGTTGTTACACATATATTCTGACATGTCAAATAAAACATTTCATGATTATTTCATGATAAATCTGCCCAAAAAAATTGCAGCAGATTAAAATGATACTAAAGCCAATATTATATATAACAGCCTGTACATTACTGTGCTGATTAATACACATTTAAGAATCTGATATGTTTATTCCTGGCTATACATGTCCATAATGTTGCCCTTCACTATTCTTGAGCAGGTTGGGGTTGGCTTCTCTAACAGAGCACACACTTGCATTTCAGAAGAAACACACTATGTGGATTTATATACCAGTTGTGGATCCAAAGTGAGATGGGAAGCATTGGAGTGCCCAACTGACCCCTACCACTTCTCTTTTCACAGAGAGCATTGATTTGACCTCCCTTTTACTGCTGATGATGTAGAACTACTTTTATGACATTGAAAGGGATTTTTAGCAACAGAGAGGGGACTTTGACAGCTCTTGCCATTGAGGAACCTGACAGGATGGAAAAGGTGAGACAGGCCCATGTAACCAGACTGGGTGAGCCAGGCCACAGAATCAGCGATGAAGGGGAAAAGTCAACCCTTTAATCAAAGGTTTAAATCCACCCCTGCCATATACAGATGAGTCAAGGGTCAATGGTGTCACACCACTCAGATGACTGTAGTTCTGCTTTTTGACCTTTATGGTGTTACAGTGTATCCTAAGGATTAGGGAGGAGCTTCAACTATGTAGGATGAAAAACAGGTGAAAGGGGGCAAAGCAAATTTTTGCACCTGGGCCCACAACTCGCTAGTTCCGCGTCTTGTCCAGACTAAATGTGAGTGCCACGACCCTGCTAAATAGCAGCAAAAGATAGAATGGTGGTAGTCCAAGCGGAGTGATTTGAAATCATATTAAAACTGGAAAGTCCCTTTTTATTTATGATAGTATAACTATATGGAGGGTGCAATTATAGCTTGGAGCTCTGTATTTATGAATAGCTTTAACTTTAATTTTATAATGCTATAACATCTCCCTTTAGAAAGCTGACGAGAAGATGATGTGAAACCAGAGAAAAATAAGCCCACGCTTGGTATATCCCACATTATATATGGTACCAGCTGCTTGGCAATAAGCCCGCGCTCGGTATATCCCATATTGTATGTGGTACCAGCTGCGTGGCAATATAAATACCCATATATGTATACAAAACAAAAAGAAAGTTGTCAGCGCTTATCCTTTAAACTGCATATCTATGTGTGTCTAGCAAAATGAAAACATGAGGTATTAGTTCATATTTTGATCAAAAGACTTAAGCCTGCATCCCAACGTCAAGGGTACCTCATTATATGCAGGTCCTACACTGACCTATATGCTTTAAACACTATTAAAATGCAGATGCACTCACCTCCCAGGTATAGGGGTTTACATCTGGCAAAGGCTGGCTTGACGTTGGGATGCAGGCTTAAGTCTTTTGATCAAAATATGAACTAATACTCATGTTTTCATTTTGCTAGACACACATAGATATGCAGTTTAAAGGATAAGCGCTGACAGCTTTCTTTTTGTTTTGTATACATATATGGGCATTTATATTGCCAACTTTCTTTTTGAGAAGATGATGTGCTAGACTAAGGAATGCAAAGACTAATGGATGGGAGGGTGTTTATAGCTTGTTTTAGCATTATATGGAAGCTATTATTATGTATATATGTTATCACTTAATTAAATGGTAACATGATAAATTTATTACATAGAATATAAAATGTATTTTATGGTATCATAAAATGTATATGTCTTATATATATATATATATATATATAAAGTCCTAATTTCAGGCCAAAATATATTTATTTTTTAACACAGCAACTTCAGACTTGTAGAATGGTGTAAACATGAAAAATTGGAGCTGCACACAGGTCTTAACATAGAAGGAAAATGCACTATGTGGGTGTTAAAATGCTTTTAGTTTGAGGATTGTACTGTGCCATTTAACAAGCTAGACATGTGCAAACAGTTTATGAGTCAGAACAACCTGTTACAATCTGATAGTTCTCAAATAATTTAAAAAGAAATTGTTACTGTATTTGCTCACAGTTCTTACTAAAAGAAAGTTACAAAACTTGTTATTGCAAGCCACCTTCTTAATACATTTTTGTTTCAATTAGTAGGCAGAAGTATAGATTATTGTGCATTATTTAGTAATGATTCTTTGTTTTGTTTAAAATATAAGCTGATAGCGCATACATTTAGGCTGGTATATCTACATATTTTGATATCCTAATCAGCCTTAAACTGTAACACGCAGAAACCCATTCAGATTGTTAAGATCTGCCTTTGTTTTTACTGTAGCATTGCATCTGCATAATGCTCTGTATTGGTAGCTCCTGCCTTTGAAACTATATTGGACTTTATACTGCTCTATGTGCCTTGCAGTAACCCTGTTCACCAGAGGTGCTGCTACTAATCCTTGTGTCTTTCACTAGCAAGGGTTAACCTGCTGCACTAACTAATCATCTGCACCCGTTCTCTCATTATTTATACCTGGCTCTCCCAGTTATCTCTGCCGGTCATTTATTTTGCTGTTCTGGATATTGTTGTACTCATTTGTTTCTCCTGTTCTCCTCCTGTTCCTTGGGACTGCTACAAGCTGCTTGCCGACATCCCTATACCTGGTTTCTTTCCACTCAGCCAGTTCACCTGCATCAGCTGTATCCCTATTTTCAGCCTCACCCAGAGATCCATTGTTCTGTATCTGTATAATACTCAGTTTGTATCATTTTCTGCACCTTTTGGGTCACCTCTGCTCAATAAATATTTATACTTTCACCATATTCTAGGCTCCATAGCTGTTATTTCCAGTTCTTAGCATAGAAGTGTAACACAGATATTTTGCTTGTTTTTAAAAGATTGACCAAAAATGCAAAAAGTGAACTATTGCTTTAATTTGTGTTTGTCATGCTTCCTATCAATTTATTTGGACCAATAGCCAAATGACTAGGGGTATATTTACTAAACTGCAGGTTTCAAAAAGTGGAGATGTTGTCTATAGCAGCCAATCAGATTCTAGCTGTCATTTTGCTAAAATCTCTATCTTTTTTAAGCATCTTCCATAGTCATAATAAAAAATAAAAGCAGATCACACAAGTTGTTTATAGACATGGAAATGATTGGTCATTTATGAATATGACAAAATGCATCTCAATAATAATTATGTAATTTTGTCATGCCATATACATATTTTTGGGCAAATGCACCTGTTTATATGTATTACACATCAAGATGGCAGTGTCTGTGGGAGGGGGTGGAGGGTAAGAAAAATCATCTTTTTATGGGAGGAGCTGGGCAGATTGAAGCATTCTTACCAACATTTGGGAGATGCACACTCATGCTCTTTGTGTACCCATTTGCAAAAGTTTGACTTTGTGTAATGGGGCATGATCTTTAATTGCATCTGACTGGGTGGAAAGTTAGCATTTATGTAGGCATTTCCTGACTTGTGTGTGGCCACAGAGCCTATCTCCACCAACAAATGTTTATTATCTATTATCTGTTAGTAAATGGGCTTGTCCTAAGAGTGGATATAGGCCAGATTGTGAAGTTACCTTCTTACACTTTCCACTGTGCATGTATCCCATTTTATTTTGCAGTTTAAAAAAAGCGAAATGCAAGCGTGTGTTTTGTTATTTTTGGAAGGCCCAGACCTCCAGAGGTTTGGTGCTTAGAGAGAACTCGCATTCGCACTCTAGGCTTACGCCCTGCCCATGCAAATTTAGATATAATTTTTTGTAAATGTTTGAGAACATGCAAGGGAACCGGAATTGGGAGCGCTTGCCATAAATAAAGTAACCTGGGTAAAACATTCATTTTAATAGAGGCCATTCGGCCAATCCAGGAAATATGAAATTTTTTCTATTGAGTTAGATCACGCCTAATTGTATTAATAGTTCTGGGAAAGTTGGCTGCATATAGGGAGGAATAACTCTTAGTTAAACAAATTCCCAAGTACTTAATCTTAATATGTTGCCATCAAAAATTATAATTGGTTATAAGCGGTTGAGTAATATGTTGAGGAATATTAAGGTCTAAAATTTCAGATTTGTCCACATTCATTTTGTAGTTCGAAAGAGAACTGTAGATCGAAATTTCTTTAAAGAGGTTGGGTAGAGAAGTATGTTGGCTAGATAACATAAGTATGACATCATCAGCATACAATGCTATCTTGTTGTCTCTAGAACTCGTGGTGATGCCTGTGATGTCCGGATTGTTTCTAATCCTAGCTGCTAAAGGTTCCATAATAAGGGCAAGAAGTAGGGGAGATAAGGGACATCCCTGGCGAGTGAAATTATTTATTCTGAAGGGAGAGGATATAAGACCGTTCACTAGAAATGAAGCTGTGGGGGTTATGATATAGTGCCGAAATCCCTTTACAAAAAGCTCCCTGGATCCCCATGCTCAATAGTGTCTGCTGCATAAATGGCCAGGCCACTCTATCAAAAGCTTTCTCAGCATCTAATGCAACCACCAAAGCAGGGAGAGATGTGCCGCTAGCTATATTAATTAGATCTATTATTCTTCTGGTGTTATCTGAAGCTTGCCATACCGGGACAAATCCAATTTGGCCGGGATTGACTAGCGAAGAGAGAACAGTACCCAGTCTATTAACCAGTGTTTTAGCAAAAAGCTTTAAATCAACATTAAGAAGAGAAATGGGTCTGTAACTATTCCCTTCAGTTGGATCTCTATCCGGTTTAGGTATCACTACAATCCCCGCTCTGGGGGTGGCTCCATCAAATTTGCCTCCTTCAAATACCGAGCTAATTAACCCTGTGAGCATGGGGACCAATTGGCGGGCAAATTTTTTGTAATATATATAGAGGAATATCCATCTGGGCTTGGGGCAGATTGGCGTTTCAAAGTTTTGATGGCTTCAGTAATTTCTTCTGAAGTGAGCTCTGCATTGAGAGTTGCTAATTGATTTCCAGTAAGTTTGGGTAGTTGGCAAGAACGAAGGTAACTCTTAATATTTGCATTAAGCTGGGCTGGATCATCCATTGTTGGACGGAAATTGTAAAGAGAGGTGTAATAGTCCCGAAACCGCTGCACAATCTTTTGAGGATCATAGAGAAGAGAACCCATGGAATCTTTCAACGACATTATTCTGTTACGAGTACGGCGGGCGCGGAGTTTGTGCAGCAAGACAGTATCGGCTGTGTTTTGTTATGTACTAGGAAGACAGTTTTACTTTAATTAAGCAAGTGGTTCATTCACATGTTTCATTAGTAAATGACCCTGTCCTTCTTTCAATAAAAACACATTTCAAGTTAACATTTTATGTCTGTTGCACTGATTTTGAATCACCTTTTATGCAAAGCCAGTGTTCTTCTAAGGCACCTTTTCTGGAGGTGCCAAGCACTTCATTGCTGTCAATGTGCAACACAACATTTTTTAGCAATTATTTACCAATTTTGCATTCCGTTAGTCACACAATGAGTCTTTCCTGAAAATATAATTGTCAGGTTGAGGCTTTAGGCTTAGTGACATGTTTTGATATCTCTTACTTACTTCACGTATATAGCTGGGCTCTGGCTGGATGCTTTAGGCAAACATTACCAGGTAAATAGGTTCTTGCGTTATATAGTTGTATAGTGCATATGACAAATATGGAGGTAAAAAACAAGTATTTTCAACTGTTTTCTGATACAGCAAATGGAAAAATAGACAAACTTAGAACTCACCTGTGGTAGGTCACAGCATTCTGCTTGCAGTGGCTTCAAACAGCCACCACCATGAAAAGATAGCAGCCCCACAGGTTAATTTTGCCAGGTTACAATACAGGTGATCCTGCATAGTAACCTCGGTGTCTCACCTTAATCACAGGTGAACTGCACCAACAAGCAGCTGAACAGCTACCAAAGACTAATGTTTGAAAGATTAGTACATTTTTTATGTACATGAATCTATCCAACATACTATACTTTTGTAAGTTTTACATTTTTAGTAGCCCTTTAATTACTGATAATGATACCTATTTTATATTGTATAGAGAGAAAAGTCTGGCGCTTTATGTGAAAAATGTTATCCACACAGATATCAACTATGTCTATCCAATGCTTATATCATTTTCGCAATAGTATTCTTTTATTTTAACTTTTCCTGTAATACTTTCATCCATTTGCTATTTTTAGTGAGACAACTGCTTCAGAAATAGCCATGATAGGTGCCTGGATTGAATTACTTATCATGGAACAAATGACACGATCAGTTTAGCTTATGCTTTTATAGGGAATTTTGCAAGAAAATAAACTCAATTCCTCAGCATTGTTATCTAAAATTAAAATAATTTACAATATGTAAAGAATCACTGACACTACAAGTGATATTGAGTATACACACGTCTTTATGTTTATTGTTTTCACTGCTCTAATTTTACAACCTGCAGTACTAAGGGTGGGTATATTACTTAGCAGACTTTCCAGCAGGGATGTGGTAAGGGCGATTTGCTTTGGGGTTTTTTTCAGGCTACAAAGAACAGTTGTGTCTTTCTCTTGTCAGTGAGGGTTGAACTGCTGTCAAGGGGAATGAGCTTATCCACAATTTGCTGGTTTTTTTTTATTTTATGTATTGAAGCAGCTACAAAAAGTGGTTTTGGAAACCGAATAACAGTTACAGGCTTAAATCTTGGGAGTATAATCTGCAGATTTCAATTCATTTTATTTTATCTGCATGAGCCATTGATACCAAGTGGGCTTTGCAATTACAGCTGTTGAATAAACCTTTCTTTTCATGGGCAACTGTTTACAGCAGAACAGGTTTGAAGCCATCACTGCAAAATAAAATCAATAATAATAGCAATACTAGTACCAGTAACAAAGCCTAACTTATTATGAGCAGCATTTTCTCCAATGCATTAATCAGCTGATGATTTAAAGAAGAACTCAAATTTAATTATTCTTTAATAAACATACATCTGCCCTGCCCAGGACGCCTTCCGTTCCCATCATACTCACCCCTATCTTAGCTGCCGAGAACACTTAACATGAACACAGCGAGCAGTGCAAGTGCAGAACACTTATTAAATGACATGGCAGGACATGGCTCTGGGGGGGGGGGGGGAGTGAACAGATTATTAAAGAAAACATGATTCTTTAAATAACTTAAAAAGTTCCTGATTTGTTGTGTAGGTCAAATTTCCAAAGATGGTCTGAAACAAAAGATGTGGCTTATTTCCATAGATAATATCTGTATCTGTCTTGTATTCTTTGCCATGAAAGCAAATGACGGATACCAGAACCAGAGGTCATGATGATAAAATGCATTAGATACAATGTGCATAATTGAGTTTGTTTGTTCTGTGTTACTTCAGGCTACACAGAACACCTGTATGTTTATTTTGATTCCAAATGTTTTATTGAGCGTAAGCGACTCAGTCATATTCTGCATTATTAATATATATTATAAGTATTGACATATATTAACCATCCCAAACTGAGACTATATAGCACAGCTGTCTCTACAATAACTTTTCAGCACTTGAAAAATATTCTTTTTATGTTTAACTCCTAATTTATAGTAAAATGATTGCATATTATAATTCTAGTTACCAAACTTATCTGCACCCTACAATAGAATATGTTAAGCAACCAAGGCGCTGTTTTGTTTATTTCTTTTGGTGCAGTAATCTTTTAGTGCTCTGCAAAGCTCAGTTATATACATAAGTTTGTTATGATCAAGGGGTAGCTTAAGCAAATTTTATAAAAAGGAAAAGTGAAGGTGTTGCCCATAGCAACCAACCAGATTCTAGATATCATTTATCTAGCACATTCGATAAAATGATAGCTAGGATTTGAGTGGTTTCTATTGTCAACATCTCCTTTTTAGAAATAATATACCCCTACATGTTTTTCAGCCATAAAGTAGCAGAAGAATAGGGGATTATGTTTTTTTTTAAAGTTTATTCTGGATACACAGTATAATCATTAATCTTCATGCATCTTCTTTTCAGTGTATTTCTTTAACATTACACTGAATTCAGCGGTATAACTACCAGAGTGGCAAGGGAAGAAGCTGACTCAGCGGTTGCCATCTGTGCTTACACGCATTGTTGAACTCTTACTAGTAAAACTGTTTCTAGGTTCTTTGTTATGAAAGATTACATCAAATTTGTAAATGGACTTATATATACGCCCCAAAAATCTATTCAAAACCCATTCTTGTTTTATTTGCATAACCTACCTGTCTGGTCAATGCTTACTATTTTGTTCTTATGTAAATTACTATCCCTTTGCAGTAAAAGAGATTACCCCATTTTAGAATTGCAAAAGTATTGTACCAATTTAACCATGTCATTTGACTTTGTAATCAGAAAACAATTCTCTTTCTAAAACCACCAACGTTGTCAACATTCATTTTCCCATATCCTGTGTGCTGCTTGGAAGCTGCCATTATAAGTGATATGGGCAAATCCAGTAACATTATGCAATCTCATTTTCTCAAACTGCAGGTAGAAAAGAAATAACAGATAAGACTCTACAGTGAAAAGTAACAGAAAATGATGAAAGTGCCAATCATGTCCTGTATTTCACTTAATACCATCACCCACACTGACTTCAGTCTAAAGGTTTAGCATTTCTCTTCTATACCGAGCTCAGTTCCAAAGTCCTTAAGTGACTTTTCAGACAGTAACAGAAGGTTGGAATTTGATTGTATTGCAATGCCTACACATCCAAAAAGCTTATAATATATATTTAACAAAGGACATCAATGAACATTTGAAAAATTGAAAATAAAAAATGGACAATTTTGTAGTTGTGTTCGTTGTGTTAGTTTAATTTTGTGTTTATTTCACATGAAGCCAACAGATTTTTGCACCAAAGCCTATGGAATTCATCTTTTAGTTTTGCATTGTGTTTGTACATACTGCCTGTGATGTTGTCCGCCACTTTATTCACATCAGTTATATACATCCATATGGGCCAAAATCAGAGAGATGGAAGTGTAACTCTGAAAAAAAGAATGTAATGCAGGATTGACAATTTCTCACCACAAAAATGCCCAAAATGACTGTTTAAAGCTGGGTTTTACAGGCAATTATTTCTGAAATAATCCTGTACCTTTCATACTATAAGTTCACCACTGTAGGCACATATGGTTTTCAGTAAACCAAGAGGAAAAGGATAATTTTGTTATTTGCATCTTCTGACAATATGTTTACATAGAAAGCTAATGTTTATATACAAACTTTTCTGAGGTGATGTCAGCGAAAACCCCGTCTGCATCAGAGAAATAAGCTGCGGTACAACCAGCTTCTCTGTTTCACAGCATGTAGCTTAGAGGTCACATGCAGTAGTTAAAGTCTTACTTCTCTCTCATTCTCTTTATGTCTCTCTCTCTCTCTCTCTCTCTCTCTCTCTCTCTCTCTATCTCTCTCTCTCTCTCTCTCTCTATCTGTCTCCATCTCTTCTCTCAATCCATCAAGTCATACATACTGTAAGTTAGCATTTAATCAGGTGTAATTGGGCTAATAGGTAGTTTATATAATACGTACTGTGGTATGTATGACCTTTAAGACAAAGAATACAGTCAACATTACATTTTGATAAAGAAGGTTTTTGAGTTCTACCATTTAAGCAGCCAAGAGTGACACATATGTCATTAGTCACTGGAATATATCATATTATTATTATTGTTCTCTCTTGTGGAGTTACAGTTGACGTTATGGGGTTTTGTTTTTACAAGGTTTAGGTGTTTGAGAAAGTTTAAAAACAATCTATTGCAAGATAAGTTAGTTTTGCTTTTATCATATTGCTTAATCAGAAGAAATACCCCTGTTATAAAAAGCATAACTAGATATGAATATCATTCAAACACCAATATTATTTTCACATTTATTAAACTATATGTTTACAATAATGTTTGATGTCCCATCTGCTAATGGGTGGGCCTATAACCAGGCAAACAGAGACAGCAAAATGTAGAGATTTAACTAAAAAGGCTCTATTCTCAGAAGTGATAATGATTAAAGATACATCACATTTCTTCTGTAGTGTAAATCACACTATTATGTGTAATGAGAAGGTGGGGTCTGATTCATTAAGGATCTTAACTGAAGAAACTTCTTATTTCAGTCTCCTGGACAAAACCATGTTACAATGCAAGGGGTGCAAATTAGCATTCTGATTTGCACATATGTTAAATACTGACTGTTTTTTCATGTAGCACACAAATACTTGACAGCTTATTTGTACACTGAAATTTAAAGTTGATATTTGTGTGCTACATGAAAAAAAAGGCAGTATTTAACTTATGTGCAAAACAGAATACTAATGTGCACCCCTTGCATTGTAACATGGTTTTGTCCAGAAGACTGACATAAGAAGTTTCTGCAGTTAAGATCCTTAATGAATCAGGCCTGTGGTCTTTTTACTTGTTAATTCAGATTACAAATTACCTATGCCCAAACCTACAGGCCTACTGGAGACATCAGCTGGTCTTCTATTCTGCTATTTTTTACTATTTATTTACCAGGCCATGGTGAAGCCCAATGTACTGCACCAGAAGTGAAGCAAAATATGAACATATGTCAGATGAAATGCTGCCTTATATCACAGGAGTTTACCAAGTTAGATATTTGGGGGTTTTATAACATCGCTGCACAATGAGGTTCTTGTGGAATCATCAATGTTTGAGAACAAATAAATTACAATTACATTTAAATATGGAAGTCATTTTCATCTCATTGAGTGTAGGATGCTCTATACAATATTAACTCAAAGGGGTAGCTTCAATTCCCAGCATTGGTCTTTGGAACAATGCGGGCTGTGCACTATTACCATTACTACGGTAATTGCTGCACATTATTACTGTTACTACGGTAATTTCAACGCTGATTTTTCCACACAGCTCCTTGAGCCGCGAGCAAAAATCTGTGTTAGAATTACCGTAGTAACGCTAATAATGTTCTAAAGAACAACACGGGGAATTGAATCAATTGGCCACGTTACTGGTAAAACTAATGCGGCCTGCGCATTATTACGGTAATAATGCGCTTAATTACTGTTATTGCGGTAGTTTCAACCACGGCTTTATGCTCTCAGCTCCTTGTGCTGCAAGCAGAAAGCAGGGTTAAAATTACTGTAATAACGGTAATAGCTTTAACGCCGCGCTAATTCGGGGGGAATTGAATTCCCCCCAAAGTGTGTTCTTGTTTACATTTATATCCCTTCATTTTATGGAGATATTTTGCATTGTCTCTGCAATTCCTCCATATTAACCCTAAACAGCTTATTAATCCCAATGTCCATGCCCATATTATGTGAAATGTACAGGCCGCTAAAAGCCTCCTACATGAACCTTAATATACTTTCAATTAATTAACTCTAGTACATTGTATATGAATACTCTTAAATATAACTAACGCTTTGTCAATTTTCCTTAATCAGTCAAGTTAAGTTCAGTGCCCCAGAAATAAAAGAGACTTCAATATATGTGAGTATACTTGATTGTTATCAGGAATTTAATATTATACTACATTTTCTGTAAGAAGGAAAATAAGAAACATTATAAAAATAAAGGACAGAAGTTTCAGGGGCAAAATATGGCAACTATATGATCTCAACATACAGCATTTTGCTATTTTCCCTTTTATATACCTAATTTTATTCATATTTAGCCTCCTCTTAAAGTATCAGGTATCAATAGTACAACCATAAATTCATGTTACAATAATGGGTTTTAATTATCATAACAATAGCGCCTCAAACCCTCTTATTATTCACCTTAAAGTTTGTACAAAGACTCGTTTAGACTACAACTGGCCCTGTCAGAATGTAACCCCAAATTTGGTAACTACATAGAGTGGTTCAGACTGAGAGTTCCATCACTCATCTCAATTCAGAGAAAAAGTTTGGTGCAACCTTTCATATGTCATTTTATTATTATTATTTTTTTTTTTGTGGTCTTACAGTTTGTTATGTGGTTTTGTATTTAGAACACTGTGGAGGTGTGTGAACAAGTTGAAGTGCAATGTATTGTATAGTACGTTAGCTTGGCTTACTTTGAACATATTGTTTAATTAGAAGAAATATCCTTGTTTTGAAATTATAAATAAAAATGCATATCATTCAAACACTAACATTATTTTCCCATTTATTAAACTACATCTTATTACAATCATGTTTGATATCCTATCTGCCCAAGGGTGGGTCTTTAATGAGGCAAACAGAGACATCAAAATTTAGAGAATTAAATAAAAATACTAATTTTCCTGGTGTTCTATTCTCAGATGTAGTAATGATTAAAGATGCATCACCTTTCTTTTGTAGTGTAAATCACACTGTTATGTGAAATGTTCCTTCAGATTGCACTATGCCCAAGTTTGTAGGGCTACTGGAGATATCAGCTGGTGTTATATTCTGGCATATTTTACTATTTATTTTCCAGGTCATGATGAAACCTAATTTATTGCTCCAGAAGTTAAGCAAAATATGAACATATGTGAAATGAGATGGTGCTTTGGTTGAGATATTAAACATTCTTTTGCTGCTTTAAATCCCATAAGTTTGACAAGTTTGATACTTGTGGGTTTCATAACATCACTGCACGAACAGGTTCTTGTGAAATCATCAATGTTTGAGAACAGAAAGGTTACACATACATTTAAATTGAGGAGGTCCCTTATTCATCTCTTTGAGGAAAGAGGTGGACGACATTGAGTGTAGATCCACAACATACAATTAACTCAAAGTTTGTTAATGCTAAAATTTATATTCCTTCATTTTCAAAGTGATATGTTTTATTGTCTCTACAATTCCTCCATATTATTATGTTCCCCAATGTTCACATTAGCTATCTCTCCATGCCCGTACTATGCCCAATGTACAGGTCTCTAAAATGACTCCTCATGATCCTTAATATATCTCTTAAGTCCACAACCCACCTTAACCATACACCATTAAATATTCATTCACCCCAAAATTAGTGAACACAACGCGTTTCTCCGTCCTGATTGACGGTTTCCTCTGATGAAACCATCAGGTGACATCACTGCCGGAACTACGATCGGCTGCTAGAATAATATCAGCTGCTGTATGTGAGGCAATTTTAACTTATTATCTGGATTGAATGGCCATTCCAACGGACGGCATCATACAGGAGTCTCCTTAAAGATAAGTTATATAATATACCATCGATTTATAGACATTGGATGCACACTGGTATCCTAATAATATATATTTAGAGATCTATATGCCCAAATTGAGGCGTTGTTTTGGGGATTTTATCCACTAACAGATATCAATCTTGGTGCGGATACACATTAGTCCTACATACTGGACTGAGGAATAATACTGACATGGATTCAACAGGATTGCTGGAGATTATTGCTACCCTCTTTCATAAACATTGTTATTATGAGGATCAATTGAATCATCTACAATTATTGGTTAACATCATGATGTGCTAGCACTAGTTCAACCATATGTATGCCTGTTTATATTCAATCCGGATTGACTAAGTTCCGGGATTTACTGGTATAAATATATTTACCATGTATTTTTTATTTTTCTATCAGTATCCATTTTAAATGGTTTTAAATGTATTTGAATAAATAATGTAAGTGTTTAATTCCAAGAGATAGATAGTCTTTTAGCGCTTGTAATTTGTATTTTTGTTTAAGGACAATATGTCACATTTTAGCAGTGAAATTAAAACAGATTACATCTGCAATTATAATTAAGTGCATTGGCTCTTTGCAGCAGTTGAGGATGAGTGTGATGAGACAGTTGCACTGCAATTTAATTGTCATACTCAAAGGGACAATGAGGATGATAATTTACACTCGTGAGACTAAGCTTCCCTGCTCACCGTGCAGGAAGATTTCACCCTGGATGTCACCAGCACAAGAACAGCATAGATAAGTAAAGACAGTGGGATGGGGGTCTCATAATGTGTCTGGGAGGTCTCATTATGTGTCTGACTCTGGGTGGGTGTCTTGATGGGTCGCGTGATGTGTCTGCAGGTGGCTTGATGTGTCTGGGGGGTGGCATGATGTGGCTGGGGGGGTGTCATAATGTGTCTGTGGGGATGTGATGATGTGTCTGGGTCTAGAAGGTGTCTTGATGGGTCTTGTGGGTGGTGTGATGTGTTAAGGGGGTGGCATGATATGTCTGGTGGGTGGCGTGATAGGTCTGGGGGTGGCGAGATGTGGCGGGGGGCAGGGGGGGGGCGTGATGTGGCTGGATTGGCAGTTTGGCTGGGGATGGCTTGATGTGGCTGTGTTGGTGTGATATATGTAATGTTATATCATAATGTATGTATTATATACTGCATGATCTATGTTATGTACTGTGTTCACTTATTGTTTAGCATTCCATATTTCATGTACCTATACATTTTCCAAACAGTTCCCACATTCCAGGATCCAGACAATAATCCAGTACCAGGTTGTGAAGTAGGTAGGTGAGAGCAACACTGTTTTAATACATAATATTTCATGTCCATGCTCCATGTTGGCCATGCCCCTACGGGTAGGTTACATAATTCCGACAATGTAAATGTCAGCAGGCTAAATACCGACACCTTCATTGTGTTGACAGGTTAAGTGCTGACATTTACACTGTCGGAATAATGACCTGCACTGGCCCAGACACTATGTGGCCATGCCGTCTTACTCGAGTCACTGCCACTACGCCGTGTCACATATTGTGTCACATATTCTTTTTTTACTCATTAATGGAGGAGGCCCCAAACACTTGCTGTCCCAGGTCCCCAAATTCCTCTTGGCAGCCCTGATAATGGCGGCTAACGTGTCATGTGTTGTGCCTACAGGTGTCACTTACCTCAGCTCTGAGTGTGTTATATTTCTACTCTGCATCACTTCTTTAGATCCCATTGTGCTGTTTAGATTCCGCCCAGTTTGGTGGCTAGTGTATGCCTCCACCCATTAGGTAGTGTAGGCCTCCAACCAATGGGTGTATGCCTACACCCATTAGGTAGTGTATGCCTCCAACCAATGGGTGCATGCCTACACCCATTAGGTAGTGTAGGCCTCCAACCAATGGGTGTATCCCTCCACCCATTAGATAGTGCATGACTCCAACCAATGGGTGTATGCCTCCACCCATTGGGTACTGTATGCCTTCAACCAAGGGGTGTATGCCTCCACCCATTAGGTAGTGTATGCCTCTGACCAAGGGGTGTATGCCTCCACCTATTGTGAACTTAGCAGGTAACAAAGCAGAGAGCAGTAAATAGTATTTACTATTCCCCACTTTACTGCTTGCTTGTTCTTGGGTGTAAGGAGCTCTTGACTTCTACATTTTACTAGCAGCTCATGGCATCCACCTTCACCTAACAGTGAATGGTGTGGTGCAAGTAACATTACACTGTTTTTATATTACATGAAGCTTTCAATTAATTAAAATATTTATTTAGAAGAAAAGACTATTTAAAAAAGTGTGCCCTTCAGCAATGCCTCACATCATACCCCTCAAAGTCTTAACATATAGCTTTGATGATCCAGTACTACATATTTGTCAATATCACAAGATGCTTTTTCTTTCTGGATAATCTTGCAGTTTTAGTTAAGTGGCTCTAGTGTAATGTTTTTTTGCAGAATAAATAATATATTTCTGAAGAATGTGATAGGATTAAGATATTAGCATTGTTCCATACATATGTCTTTAGGTGTGATTTTACATGACTCTGCATATTAATCTCATTCAACAGCAGTGGGTTTTAACATTTTGACAGATTTATGGAGTGAGTTTGGCAGTTTGTTTTATTTGCATTTTCACAATCCACACTAGATTTTTTTCTCATAATTTCATGTGGCTAAAAATGTTGTCAACTATATGTGTTTGATAAATCTCCCCTGTTAAAGCTTTATAGGGCAGGTTAAATATTTAGAATAAATGGACAGATGTATTGCTCACAGATGCATAACAAAGCAGTCAGAAATGCTCTATAGTATGCCCAATATCAGTAAACAAAACAAAGTGCACTGTGTTATTTTATCTTCAGCATCTACCTGTACTTGTTTTTTGGAGGTTTTCCCAGCGGTTTGACAAACAGCAGCTTAGTAAATCTGACAGTTTATAATTGTATCATGTTAATATTCTGGATGTGTTAACGCTCCTGCTGAAAATTAGGCAGATAGAGGTCTTCACTTATAGCAAGCCGTCTTTTCTGTAGAGCATAATATCCTCACGGGTACTCAGGTGCCCCCCAGGTCTTGTAGTCAGAGTAGTAGGATCTTTTCTTAGTAACCAGGTGGCGATGGGTAACGGAGGCTGCCACAGGTAATCAAACGCAACATACAACTAGGAACAGGTAACAAGGTACAGGCAAAATGCTATAACCAACAGGGAGGCTAAGCCCTCCTGCCACTTAAACAAGAGAGGGCCAAGCAGAAAGTGATTGGGAAGCAAGCCCCCAAAGTGATAGGTGATTGCAGTTATGTGACTTCAATCAAAATAGCGTGTGTCCCGACTGCTTAACAAGCAGCAGAGGCGAAAATAGAAAGCGCAATGTCCCTGCTGCTTAGCAACAGCCGGGACAGAAATGAATAACTGTGTCCCGGCTGCTTAGCAACAGACGAGAGAGGAAGGAGACGGTATGAGCCGCCGCAGCAGCATGACAGCTCAAAAAAGTAAGCGTCCCATCTGGGACAGAGAAGAATTAGTGTGAGCTGTCCCGTGTTGATGATTCAAGTTGGGGAGAAGTTCACTATTTTAAATTGACTTTCAGGTTTTGGGTGGAGTTCACAAATCTCAAGGATGATAAGTAAGATAGAATATTTTAAAGAAGGGATTTTATTACACTATGTAGTAGCTACTAGCATGTGAAAGAGTGTGTTCAGCAATTCATTGTTGAGGGTGAACAAATCTGAAGCAATTTACTATAAAAGTGAATATAGTCTGAAGGTTATGCTTAGCATCTGTACTTATTTAGGATAGTGGTTATTTGGAATAAAGAGATAATGTGATATTATTAGTCATTGAAGACTTAAACTCAGGTGGAAGCCATTGACAAAGTTGTTGTTTAATTTAAAAAGAATAACTGCAGATTGCAACAAAATTGCCCAATAATTGTCTTGAAATTACATATCAATGTCCGGGTAGTTTTAAAATCCAGATAAGAAGTTTAAAAAAAATCTGTTTAAAATTGAACTGTTATTGGAATGTGTGGGATTACTTTAGACGTATGGTTTATATTAGGTATCATAATAATAAATGCATTGACGTACTTTTTGTGGTAAGAAACTATTAAGTTAAATGTTTGCTGTATCTGCAAAATCTTGATTTAAACAGTTTATATTTTTTGTAGACATGGATGCTAAACCTGAGGAGTACACAAAACTATCTCATTAGGTGCTTTAATTGTCAGCCAGATATTCAATTATGCAAACTTACCGATTCAGACAGTCCCACTGTGCAACACATGGTTTAGGATCATGTTGCTTATTTAGCCACAGAACAAAGCTAATCACAGGGCGCATTGATGTAACCGAGATAAAAAAAATTATGTCAGCTGTGTACTGACTAATAAAAAGCTATTTACCATACACAGTGCTATTGGTTAATAAATCTGGTTGCTTTTCCTGCAAAAACTCCAGTTAGTTGCTTTAGTCACTGTAGGAGATGCAAATATTGCTAATCTGCTGCCTTCACACTGCTATAATTATATATCCCTGCCGACTAATCCATCACCTCATTGGTACGCAAAAGTTCACCCATTTCATTGTTGCAATTTGATGTTCTTAGATGTTCCCAGTCATACCTAGGGCTCGCACTAGCTATAGATGATCTTAGGTGGTCGTCTTAGACGCCAATGTAGGGGGCATCTAAAATACTGAACGAGTGACATTTAGTGTCCTCATGGCACATGCACACAGAGCGTCGTCCGCTGATATGGAGGACCAGATGCTGGCTGCTGTACCTCCATGTCTGCGATGGGCTGGGAAAGTGGAGCTGTTCAGCTGTGATATCATAGCACAGCACCACACTCCAAGTCTAAGGAGCAGAAGATATCACCACCCACCTCCCGTCTGCTAAGGTAGCAAGCATGGGGGGGAGATGCACCAGCAGAGTGGTGAGCAGTAGGTGCTGTGACACCTAGGGCATCAACAGAACATCATCTGCCCATGACTACACCGCACAGCAGAATGAGTTGACCATTGTCACAGCTCTATAGGCTATAAATTCATGCAAAATGTGAATATTTGAATTAAAAATATGAACATGAATTACAAATACAGTGTGAAACGCCTTCAGCGGAATGGCAAAACAAAATTGGAACTTGAAAGCTGCATCGTCAAAACTTTGCACCTATGAGAAACATTCTATTCTGCCGTGATACTTAATTTGCTCATAAATTTGCAGTGGTTTTGCTCACCTCTACTGGTTACCCCAGCTGCAGCATCAAGTCCATCACTAGAGAATTACTGAACTTTTCAAGCATTCAGTCCCTTCAAGTTTGCAGTAACATCTTTTAATCCATCTTTCTGCCCAGAGCATTTCTGATACCATGCAGTCTGTAAGACTATCTCTCCTCTCCTTCTCAATTCCAAATGCAATGTAACATAAAAAAAAGCTCCTTCATGTAAGCCCCTAAAGCTTCTTTAACATAGCTCGACATGCATCTGGAAAGTGCAATGTGCCAGCTCTGAACTGGTGCAAAAAATCATGTCTTTCTGTAGCTTGAAAATTACAAACCAAACGATGTCCCTAAAATAGCACCCTCTCCTCCATTAGCATTGTAACAATTTCAATCCAGAAAGTGGAATCTCATTTTTGCACTTGTTACGTCCGTATGTATGCTTTGCAATAAAGATTCCCACACTGGTTTCCAAAGCCAGAGGTGAACAATTTATACACAGTACAGTTGTAAAAAGCAGTGACATCACAAAGATACACAGTTACAGTATTCAAGTCTTCATTTGTAGGTTGAAGGGTCTTGACCTCCAAAGAACTCAACAAGGAACACTGGCCATTGTTCCTTAAGATTGCCAGGTGTCCTTACTTCAGATTCCCGCCTCTAGACCTGTATAACCTGTTTTTTATGATTTTTTATAAACTGGCTTTTTGGTGTATGAAAAGTAATATAATTTATAACTAGCATTCGCAAGGTGCGAACACAACATAAATAACACCGGAAAAGTTCTCATGCAATTGTAAACAAAATGATAGCAAACTTAGATTTGGAAACATTAACTAGTCTCTTCACCACTTTATATTTTTATATTAAAAGATAGAAAATGCCTGAAACATATTTAAATGTTATGATAATAATTATGTTGCGTATGAATCGCATCGCAACTGATTGTAGTTTACAGAAATTATTAATTGCAACCTTCGTCCAATTATTAAACTTTAACACACTGCTCTTAATCCTCCCATTTAGGCGCGAGGGTCATACAAAACAAATCTCAGTTTTGGCATTTATGCTCCTAGCCCACATTAGGAACACCCCAATCCCCCAGCTCCTCCAATCATAAGAAAAGTTTGCTCCCCAAACAAACAGTGTTGTTTTTTTCCCACAAATCTGTGCTCCTTCTATAAAAACAAGTGATTTGGCTCAAAATAAGCGAGAAATGTCCTAAGTTTCTGTGGGTGGTACTTTTTCACTATTGTAAATAACCCTAGCTCAGCTCTGGAGTTATATAAATCACTGCTCCTTCTTTTCAAGAGTCTAGTCTTGCAAATATTGCAAACTTTTTGTTTATGAACTTTAAAAAATACCTACAGATTAATTTACAAACATCTAAAACACCTGAACTTACAAATACAATTACTTAATCTCTCCATTGTCGAATATAAAAATAATATACAAAAAATGTATCTGACCTATAGTACTCATGACTATAAATATTGCAGTTGTGTAAATTGTGTAATTATTT
This sequence comes from Mixophyes fleayi, assembly GCF_038048845.1. NCBI lineage: Eukaryota > Metazoa > Chordata > Amphibia > Anura > Limnodynastidae > Mixophyes > Mixophyes fleayi. The sequence continues at coordinate 182,026,034 of NC_134402.1, read as the reverse complement.
TTGATGCGGAAATGAAATTAATTATTTTGGTTTGAGTCTTTATACACAGTTTCTAGTTTTTTTGTGCACAGATATGCACATGAACACTTTATGGTATTTAGTAAAAGCAATGGTGGGTGTATAAATATTAATAACGCATCATACTGCAGTTTTGACCCAAGTAACTTCATATTGCCCCACCAACATCCTTCAAGTCTATTTAGTCCAATTACTGGTTGCATAGCTGTTTACTACTCCTCTGCATTTTTCCACTGATAAGAAAACACATTAAACCTTTGACACAGACTATTTCTGCATAGCTTATAACTTAGTTAATCAAGGAAGCAATACCTGTAGCAGATCTCATGCCATTATCCCGTATTACTCGGGATGAATATAATGCCAGTGAAATTTCTTATGAATTGGGTTTTGCGATGGAACAGACCTTTCTATAGATGAGCGGAGTACCAGCGATACCATCTTCCAGTTCCATTGTTGCTTCCCCATACCACAGAGTGCAATTTTGCATTATTTGTATTATTTTACAGAACTTACAATCAATGAATAAAGCTTGGATGACAATGATCAGTTCATACTGCTGTGTGATGTTGTTGGGTAGAACTGGGAAGACTTGTGGCCAAATTCCACCAGCACAAATATGCTAAATTCCATTGCCAAATGTGCAATAGGTTGAATATTTTTGGAGAACAGTTTTTAAAATCTCGCTCATATCTACTTATAACTAATGCAGACTAATTGTACCAATGCACATGAGCAGAAACTAAGCAAAAAGTTAAATGAGAGCCACTTTATTACTTTACTGTATTCAGTCAGCTTTCATATAATGGAGGTGAAGAAATGAATTATTGGTGCCACAATGGAAAATGACCCTACTATATCCTAATCAAGATGGTTTCTAATAGTAGCAACCTGATTTAGTCGGCTGCCGTGTCCAATCATGCAAATAATGAGAACAGAGTGCACTGACTGTTGACTTCAGTGTAATACAAAATGCTACTTGTCAGCAGAACCTTGGCTTCATGCAATGTTAAATTTAAACCTCCGTGTTTAGTGTGGTGTTTGACTGTAGCTATTGCATTAATAGAGCCGCCCATGAAGGACACTCATTTGGAAGACAAGTGGTTGAAACAGATCAATATGATACTGGAAGGTTGCCCAAAACAGTCTTAGTTTATACTGAGAAGGAAAAATAAGCCATTACTTTTCTACACTGGTCATGTCATGAGGAATATACACAATACAAATTGCTGCAATTAAATAGTCATTGACATATTTTGTTTTCAAGCAAAATATAAAGAGCATTATAGTGCTGCTTTTCCTATTTTTAAAGCCAAATATTTGTATTCAGGATTTTGCATTAGTATGTACATGTTCTTCAAGGGTAAAAACATAAAAATATTAGGCTACATTTGCAAATTAAGCCTTATATTTTTTCAAATGGGTTTTGGGAATGGGATCATTACCCAAGACTCTCTATTGTCTGAAAGCGGCCTTGAGTGTAGGGATCAGGGACCCTGTGCTTAGGTCAGTTAGAACTCTCTCTACCAAAAGGTGAATAGTGTTAAAGAGGCTTTAAAGCATCTGAGTCTTATTGTAATAATGCTGTACACAGGGGCAGGCTGGGGTGGGGGGTAGTCCCGTAATGAGCTATCTTAGGCTGGGTCACTGGGTCACCTGCATTTTTTTCCCATTAAAATAGACTGCTGAGTCGAGTCCTGCCACCCGGGCTAAAATTTGCCAGCTGTCCTCTGGCTGTACAGTAATATACTAGAATCTAAAGATAATACTAGCAATAATACTATAAGTGCATATATATATATATATATATATATATATATATGTATATCTATATTTATATATATCTATATATATATATATATATATATATATATATATATACACATACACACACACACACACACACACACACACAACAAAACTGCCAACAATTCTGATCAACAATTGATTGCATTTCATTTCATCGAATAATCCAGTGTCAGTTTTCCTTGCAATGCTTTCTTCATATCAAATAAAAAATAATATTTGTTCTTTAAACCCTAGATAATCCCCCGTTAAACCAATAGCTTTCTCGTAGTAAAAATAACATTTCTAGCATTCCATTAGTTTTTTTCAGAAGCATTTTACACAGATCTATGAATGGGTAATGTTCTCATAATTAATTCTCATTAGATTGGAAGTAAAAAAAAGCTGTGCGAAAAACCCAGGATGTTGTGAAGGTATAGACCAACGGGAAGCTACCCACAGTATGTCTCAGCTGTGGAGGTGAATGGGTTGATTTGGCCGGAGCCCATTAGGGCCACTGCTAGGCCCTCGTCTCGGTGTCACTGATCACACTGTAGGCATTCTCAATGTAGGTGAAATCACACTGCTTTGCTCACTTTTCCAGCACTGCCTTTAGCTGCACAGGTCATGTCATGCTGACAATGGTCTATGGGTGAGTACCAGAGCTGACACATTCTATGGTGATGTTATCATGACCTGCACTTTCTCTGTTTCTCTGTCACCTGGACTCAAGTGTTCTGTCTTTGTCCCTCCACTCGTGTACACTGCCTTGGCACTCTTTCAGCAGCCAAAGAGGCCAAGTTTGTCTCTTAAACACAGCACACTTCCCCAACAGTCACAATGTAAATAATGTATCAAAGGAACTCTACGAAGGAACCCTGAATGGTAATTCCCAGCCCCGGAAGATGAACCCAAATTTATTTAGGAGGATCTATGAAAAGTTCCTGGGCATTTTAGCAAACAATTAAATAATACTGCACACTCCTTGCAAATTGGGTGCATATCTTTGTACAAATCCTTCGGTACTGGCAAGACATAATCTGTATAAGAGGCAAATCTGGGGAATATATCCATGTTTAATTATGTTGCATTAATATGAATATACCCTTACTGTGCTCATCTTACATATTATCCTTCCCTGCCCATCACTCTTCTACAGCTCCAGGCATAAGGAAATCTATGATACACCAAAATTTACGTACACAAGCATTTTGATGTGGAAATGAATATAATATGCAAAAAAATTGGACTATACCTAACTCTAAATGAGGCCATTGTGTACATACCTATGACTATCTCATATCTTCTATTTATCTTTATCCCTTTTCTCATTCAATATATTTAATTCAGACTCAAAATGACCATACAAGATATCAGTGTTTCTGCTTCTGGGTATGGGAGGAATGAGTTTAAATCAATCATTCCCAAGCATCTCTATCTGTATCTATAACATGCCCTATCATCTAAATCCAATATAACACTGAACTTTCTTCTTCTTCTCCTTAATTCTTTGAGACTAGAGTAGTGGTATACAAGCATAAATGAATTTAGCTTGGTGTGGAGGTATTCTGTATATGGCCACTGCGAACTGGTCCACAATACTTTATACATTATATAAATAAATTTAAAGAGGAAAGAAATATAGACTCATATTAAGTGACTATCATTTACATGGCAGGAATAGCTGCAATTGCAGCAATAGACTTATAGAGTTATTCTATTCATCATATTTTATAACACTGTAAAGAAACAATAAAAGGCAAACAGATGCTATGTGGAATGATGTGGCAATTTCCCTTGGTGGTAATACTTTTTGTGTAGGAATTGACGTGAACATGATTATTCATCTTGTACTCGGCTAAGCTTACATGTTGCACACTACACCCCCTACTGTGTTGAAAACATATGATCATTCATTGATAATGTGGCAATAGAAGATAAAAGAGACATTATCTAGAGCTTAGTTTGATGGATTATATTATTGTAACCCTATTGGTAGCAAGCTAAAAGACTTAGTGGAGCTAAAAGGCATTGGAATATTTTCTAACAGAGCAGTAAAATATTGAAGATATTGTGATATCCCAAATTACACATAATACAATTTTAGCTGTAAACCCATTTCCATGATTTAAGCAATTTGTTTTATGACTTTCTCCAGGTTAGGCTGATCCTGTAGAGATGAGAACCAAATTATTGCTTGATCTGTCTGATAGATATTGGAATAATTTTGTATTTCATTTTCATTCCCTTGTCACAATTTCTCTCTGTTCTTGTGAAATCAGCATTCAGCTTAACAGATGCAATAATGTCATCCCTAGGAGACAACACATCATGATAGTACTTTTAGGTCAATTAGTTCAATCCTTCACAAGGTTTTTATATGAGCTGTAGTTCTAATATATGATATTGTCAGTAGGGGTCAAACTGAAAGCTCTACCTAAGATATATAGGTAGGCTACTTACAATTAACTGCAATATTTGTTGTCATCCATCCTTGTCGAGGCCTCTTAGATGATGCTGTACTTAAGAGGTCAATAACAGCCTGTTCGTGGTCAGTTTTCTGAAAAGCTCAATTAAATGGAAGTCAATGGCTAATTCAATTAAAACGCACTAGCATTAAAACTCCAAACCACAAGGAGGGTCAGTCAGGTTACAGTATTGGCTTTTTAAGTTAATGTAGACTGAAAGCCTAGTAATAATATAAGCTCTGGTAAATTTAGCTATATATACCTAAATCATCAGACTGAAAAATAATGTCTGAGGTTTTGGAACAGAATCCTGATGATCGTCATTAAGAGATATACATGGGCTGGAATATCACTCCGTTAAATAGGCCTACATAATGTTAGTACAATTTTATACAGCTGAGATGATCTTTTTGATGTATTGCATTGTGGGTATGTGAAATGTGGATATCAAAGTTTGTTTATGAAGGCAATAGTGAAAAATAACAAAATGTAAATGCTTTTTGTGTGCCATTATTGTGCAACTGAGCCTGATTTTTATGGGGAAATGTATACATTAAGGGGCCAATATGTTAGCCCCAAATTAAGGACCTCCTTAATAAGTGCACTAAAGTACAGAGGTGAGATGTTATTCTTTTATACGGGATTATTTAAACCATGTAAAGAGGTGTAGAAAGTGCATTTAGAGGGACATTACCAGCTTTGCGGATTGGTGTGCTTCTTCTCCATGTAAACTGAATTGAATTCTCCTCCACCTCTGAGGTCTCCAAGATCACCTCCCATTCCTATACTTACAGTGGGATGCATTTTGCACCTTCTGGGTCTGAAAAAGCTTATTTCTAGACGCACTTCAACCATTGTAATACAAAAAAAAATTTAAACACTCTCATGACTAATTTATAATATAAGTGGGGCTTACCTGAGCAGATATTTAGGATAAGGCAGAAAAGTGGAAATTAATTAAAGGTGGCCATATAATGGTAGTAGGTTGGAGTTGATGTGACATCCTTTCCTATTTACTTCCTGCACATTTTACAGAGCATCAGCCAACCCACGAACTTAGGAGCAGACTATATTTTCATTGTGGTATTTTCAAATTCTACAAAATAAGCTTACTTTTTTACTTATGTTTGGCAGACAAATAAGCACACTTGCGCACATAAAGAAACATTGTGCAGTCCAAGATTTTGTGTTTGTAAATTACCCTTATTGTGTTCATCATGAGAACTGCAGGTAGGAGTGGAACAAGGGATAGACAGGGAAGGCAACAGCAATACTTGGGGGAGCAGGTCCTGCAATGAACATCATCCCTATGTCAAAGAATCAGCAGAACTGTATATCTGCACTTAAACAGATCACAGTCAATCATGTGGCTGCTCAACAATGGAGAGGCCTCTTTTTTCTATGACTATAGCCATTTAAGTTCAACAATTTTACTGGTAGACAACATTTAGGGAAAAAAGAGGTCATAAGAATGAAAATAGGGACATCTTGACCACTAAACACAGTGGAGTAGTGGAGGATATTTCATTTGAACTGGGTAGAGATAACAATAAAGCAGATAAAATAAATGCGAAAAAAACAAAAAGTGGTAAAATCACTAGATAAAACACACTACAATAGACAACTTTCCCAAAAAAAATAATAGATATATATTATCTATATTATGTGTTTTTATATATATAATATAGCCACAATCATGTTGATCTATATAGTTGACCTGCTACTTTGATTAAACAGAAATGTGGCAGGGAAACCGCAAATAAAGAACTGCGTTATTCTCTTTAGATTAATGAATTGTATCATTCATAACAGAGAAAAATCATTATAAGTGCTTAAAGTAAAATCCATGGTGGATGCTAGCGAATTAGTTAGTAATAGATGCAGGTGGTATATTATCATTTAACTGTTCTTGAAAGGAAGGCAATCACAACTTGGCAACTTGTCCATAACTCAAATAAGCACATGTTGTGCTATGTAAGGTAAAAATTCTCACCACTTGATTTTACAATGTGTGTCTCATCTGAAAGGGTGGAAGTTTGTGCCTGCCAATTTGACGATGTAGCATGGAGAGTGAGTAATTCAAGTGGCCCAAGGGTATTAATGAGCAAAGAAAAAGTTGTCTCTCTGTGGAAGGTTTGTAGCAGTTGCCATACAGGAGCCAGGCAACAGGTATTAAGATTTGTCAATGACTACTATGGAAGGTTATATGGTCATCTGTACAGAAAATAAACATTTGTAACCTACATTATGTAAGTGTTTCAAGAAGGCCATGAGAGTCAGGATACCATGAATACAGGAGAAATAAGTATAGATTCCTGGATTATTCTCCCATCATGACAAACATTAAAATGGGCTACAGGCAGGACTTTCGGGCCCCAGTACAGCAACTTCTGAGGCTCCTTTGATAGCCAGTGAAGGGTTCCACACCAGGTTGGTAGCTCCTCCCACTACACAGAGAGACCAGGGCCGCCAGGCAGAACCAGGTCCCGCTAAATAGTACCTACTCCCCCTCTCTTGGCACTCCTGGCTAGAGGCAGTCATATAGCTACTCAGGCAGTGGATTTATATCACTCTTTGCTACACAGCAGAGTATAAAGGAGATAGAGTAGCATCTGCATAGCCCTCCATACTCAATACATGTTACATACTTTTCTACTTAAGGGGCTCATGTAGAGTAGGATGCAAACTGCGTTACCAGTGTATAATATGCTTTTTTACTTCTGTGTATACCCACAAAGCACTAGTTACTTTTGCAGCCATATGTAGACTGAGACACATCTCGCTCTTATGGCTACTTGCAGCCACTGATGATTGAAGAGGCGGAGAAAGAAGGGGTTTTAAGGGCGTGTTGGAGCAAATGTAACTTGTGAAAACCAATTCTCAGATGAATATGTGCCTGTCAGGAAACGGGAAACTTGTAAGTCCTCGATTACTGGTGTAAGTTACGAACTGATAGTGATGACAATCAGCTTAAATGTGTCTAGCTCAACATACCACTGTAAAATGTGTATTTATTTTGGATGCAATTTTCATCTGTGTTTTAGATGGAAATTGCATCCAACTCAACATGAGGCCCTAAATGTGCAACAGAAATCAACTATACAGTTTATTTTATCAAACTGTTTCTCCAGTAGATTACTGTCAATGCATGAATTTTCCTTGATATCAACTTGATATCCCAGTAATTCAAACGTTTCAATTATTCCTCACAGCAAATCTTTTCTACTTTTTTAAATACTGTTTATTTTATTATTAACATCATTAACAAATGAATACAGAAATTAGACAGATATCCAGCAGCAATGATATATAGACAGGTATTGAGAATATAGCATTTCGAAGTACGATACATGAAACCATCAAAAATCATGCCCCAAAGGTGCCCTTACATTGTGAAGAATACTGTGTGCTGGACAAGTATTGCAGGGATGTTCTGCTAAAACATTTTGAACATTAAGGTAAGAGGGGCTATATGGGGGAGATAAGAAGAGAAAGAGGCAAAATAGGATTGTGGGGAAAGGAGGGAGAAAGGGGGGATAAGAAAGGAGAGGAAGGAATGGTTCACGCGAGGAGAGGAATAGCTTGGATGTAGTGATAGTCTAGACTGGAAAGTCAGTCACAGGTTCAGAACCGGTTCAGAATCGGAGCAGAGATTGATTATAATATGAGGCTCATGGGGACCAAATTTTGTTGAAGGATTCGGCGAATCCCCTCAGGATGCTGGTAATATGTTCCATCCCATAGATGTAAAAAACCCGGCCGTAGACCATTTGAAGCACCGGGGGTGAGGGATTCTTCCAGTAGGCAGCAATTTGCCAGATCGTCGCACTGATAAAATGTCTAAACAACTTATGAGTATGAGAAGGTAGGTCTGAGATAGGTAAGGGTAGGAGTATGTGTTTGGGATCAGAGGGTATAGGGATACCGAGGATTGTCGAGGTAAAGGAAAGGACAGCAGTCCAGAATGGGCATAGCGTGGGACAGTCCCATAATGTAAGCATGTAAGTACCAGTGTGGTCACAGTTCCTCCCACACGCAGCATTTTACCTGAGGATATATGGTATGGTGCCTCACCACCTGTGTAGTATTTTTTTCGCATTTTATTTGATGCAGACAGTGATAGTACATTGTGCTGTACATTCATAGATATCAGACCAGTTCTCATTGTCCAATGGTTCCCCCAAGTCTGCCTCCCACTGTGTCTGGAAATGATCATTAACTTCTGTAGTGAGAAAGAGCAGTGCATTGTACATTGTAGATATAAGGCCTTTCTAGGAAGGTCCGGAAAGATATAGGTTTTCAAATGCAGTGGGCGATCTAGATGTTTGATTGAAATGCCTGACCTGAAGATATTGATGGAACTGACTCTTGGAAAATCCACTGTGCTTTGCAAGATCACAGAACTGCGGGAAAGATGTGGTCCTGGTAATATGGTTGAGGAGTAATATTTCTCCATCTTTCCACTTGGTATGCATTGGGCGGGAGAGGCCAGGTGTAAAGGCAGGGTTGGACCAGAGGGGTATCATAATTGGTGGGACGGGTGAGAGAGAGGCAATTTTGTTACAATGGGACCAGATAGAAAGGGAGAGGGCCACTACCGGATGAAAGTGAGCAGAGACTGGGTGCTGAGAGGTAGGTAGTCAGAGGGTGAAGCAGATCAGTGAATCCCTAGCACTTCTGATTATATGTCGACCCAAGCCCTTGTCCCAGGTGAGGAGTGCCATTGCACACATTGGGCTAGATGGGCCACGTAATAGTAATTTTGGAGGTTGGGGATCCCGAGTCCACCTGCCATGGGGGAGCATTGCAGATTGAAAGCAGCAATCTTGGGTCATTTATTGGACTGAATAAAGCACATCAGATAGGCCTGCAACATTTTGAGAGTTGGGGGGGGGGACTGATGGGAAGGGCATGAAAGAGGTACAATAATCTGGGGAACATGTTCATTTTTACTGAGGTTATCTGACTCACCAAAGATGTAATGAATTTATCCTAGGATACTTATAAGGAGACGGCACTTGGCCTGATAAAGGTGTTACACCTTTCTGGTGAGCACTTTGCCTTGATATCAGACGTGAGTGGAGTTCCAGTGAAAAGGAAAATTTAGTTCTAAAAGCTGTTTTTGTTTAAGGGGGATGTCAGAATGTCTGTTTTAGCCATGGTAATTTTAAAATTTGGAGAGGGCGGACAAGATGTCAAGTTCCTGAAATAAATTAGGGAGTGAGATTAAGGGGTTAGTTATGGTGAAAAGGATATCATCAGCATAGAGTGCGATCTTATGAGTATTAGTGGGTAGTTGTAAACCGGTGATGTTTGGGTTGAGGCGAATCTTCGTAGCTAGTAGCTCTATGATTAGCACAAAGAGGAGTGGGGACACAGGACAACTCTGTCAGGTCCTGTGGCGGATGGGAAAAGCGGGTGAGGAGCAGCCGTTCTTCTGGACCGAGGCAGTGTGGGGTTGTGGTTTAGGGCCAAGACCCCATAGAGAAAACGGTCCTGAAAGCCATAGGAAGCAAGAGTTCTCATCATGAAGGGCCAACCAACGTAGTCAAAGGCTTTTTCAGTGTCTAGTAATAGGAGGAGGAAGGGTTGCCTGTGCTCATTAATATAGGGAATAAGATCTATGGTCCGTTTAGTATTGTCTGCGGCTTGGTGGGACATACCTTTTCTATTTTGCTTAAGCCTTAATTATAAATTCATATAGGGTAAGTGACATAATGTCACTTATTAAGTGTCTTTAATGTTCTTAAATCACAACCACACTGAGCACCAGCTGTTGACATGGATGAACAGCAGGTGATAGCTTCATAACCGTGAAGCAGCCAGCTACTGCTCTTCCATGCCTGTGATATGCTGGGACCGTGGCACCAAGCATTGATATCATAGCCCAGCACCACACTCCCAGGAACAGATAATGCCTCACCTCACCCACCTGCTAAGGTAAGAAACAGTGGGGGTGTGTGGGAGTGCAAAGCCTGAAGGAGTGTTTCCTCTATGTGGTGCCGCCTAGGACACTCACAGAATTACTGCTGGGCCCGAACATAAGGGACCTGGGTCATTAAGGAGAGCAAAGCAAAAGAAAAAAGGAGTATATTTGCACCCTGGCAAAGCCATGTTGCATTGGAGGGGAAGGTAAATTGCCCTAGAACAACTTTAAATTTCAATGTAAAAATAAATATCAAGATTTGTGTGCTACATGAAAAAAGCAGCCAGTATTTTCCTTAAGTGCAAAATAATAAAATAATTTGTACCCCTTGAATTGTTACATGGTTTGTCCAGGATGAAATTTGCTCAGCTCACCCACTGTGCTATTGTACACTTTCCAGTGACTATGGGGCATATTTAAGAAATCATGGTAGTGCACTATCGTGCACTTACCGTGGAAATCAGGTCCCGATGTTCCCTCCGCAAATTTATTAAAGGTGCATCGCAGCAGATATCATGGATATCTGCTGCTTTACACTCCTGATCGTTTTTGCAAACAGTCACCATTCAACAGTATGGAAACTGCTCTGGCTGAAGCTGGCGTACATTATCAAAATTGAAAGAATCAAATGCCGAAGAGCAGAGCTGGACAGCACATGTGTGGAGGGATCACATGATCCTCCCTTTCACTCACAGCTCTCTCTCTGCAACGATAGTTGCAGAGACAGAGCGGGGATCTTTGTGCGCATGTGCAGTTCTTTGAACTGCACATGCGCAATTGAAGGAAAAAGAGGAACGAAGAGGACTTTCCTAAGCCTGCTGCCTTGGTGTCACACTTGACTCTGCCCTCTGCTTTATTCCTCACATCCAGAATCTCTCCCAGTCCTGTTGACTCCACCTTAAAAACATTGGCAGAATACGCCCTTTTCTTACTCAACATGGTACCAAAAGTCTTATCCATTCTCTCATCATCTCCCTGCTATCTGGCATTCCTGAAACCCACGTATCCACACTTTAATGCAACCTAAATGCTGCTGCAAGACTGATCTTCCTCTCGCAATGCTCCACATCTGCTGCACCACTTTGCAAATCCCTACACTGGCTCCCTGTGTCCTCCAGAATCAAATTCAAATTACTCACCCTTACCTACAAAGCCCTCAACAACACTACCCCTGCATACATCTCAAATCTCATATCAAAATACTCTCCCTCCCGCCCTCTTAGACCTACCTCTGACCTTTGCCTTGTCTCGTCTCTGATAACCACCTCTTACTCCCGCCTACAAGACTTCTCCCGAGCTGCTCTCCACTTTTGGAATATCCTACCACGCTCAATCAGACTTTCCCACAGCCTTCAAATCTTTAGATGCTCTTTGAAAACCCATCTCTTTTTTTAGAGGTGATCTTTTTCTCGATAACACTATTCACACTAATGCACCCTCACAACTATCCCAATCTCCAGTCTGATCTACACTCACTCCTCTTGTTTCAGCTGTGCCCCCTTCCCCTTAGAATGTAAGCCTTCTACTGAGCAGGGTCCTCCATACTCTTTGTTTTCATGTTTCCATTAATTTTGTCTGCCTTGTTTGCTCTTGTTTTACAAATATATACTGTTTTATGTATGTTCCTGTTTTCAATACTGTACGGCACTGCGGAGCACTGTGGCGTCTTACAAATTTATGATAATAATTTTCAATAATAATAATTTGCAAATATAATTCCAGAAATGGTGAAGCAGAAATGGATTTCAAGTATTGTATCTTTGGAACTATGCACCTCTGTAATCTAGCTTATGTCAGGGGTGCACGCAGGGGGGGTTTCTGGGTCTCCAGAAACCCCTCCCCTCCGTTAAAGAAGTGCCCTACATATTGGCAATGTACTATATAGCAGCCGCGGCGCTGTCAAAGAAGCGTCCGTGGCGTTGCTGTATTGTATACAGCACCGCCGCGGATGCTTCTTTGACAGCGCCGTGTCTGCTGTATAGTACAGTGCTGCCTAAACAGAGTAGGCGCATGCGTGGCTGCTCTCTCGCTTTTTTTTTTTCCGGTGGAGGAGAAACCCCCCTTAAAAATCCTCCCTGCGCCCCTGTATATCGTCATGAAACTGGATCTGCACAAAATTTGCTGCAACTTTGCTAGCAGCAAAGAGGAGAAAATAAATATGTGGTTTTATGCATTCATTTTTAAGATTCTTCTTATCATACTAAAATCAACATGTACGTAATATAATAATAAATATGTTACTTCAACTAAATACGTGGGAATCTGTGGTACAGCACTAAAAGCAAAAGTGTAAAATAAATAATGTACTGTATATAAATACTAGACTGATCCTGAGTACTTTAGCCATCATTTCTATAGTGTATCACAAATGACTACTTCCTACATCTTTTCAGCGTTTGTCTAATCATTTCCCGATCCATGTACTTACAGCCTCACCAGCACACCATGTACGCATTCATCTAAAGTGGAATGCCTTCATCTATATACTCTGTACATACATAGTGTAGAGATTTAACCTTTTGTTCCACCTCCCTTTCTGCCTCATTCAAATAGGGCCAATAACTCAATCTATGCAGGTCAGCGAAAAAGCTAATAATCTGCCAACTGTGCTTCACTGTAGAGAATGGAATCTGTATACAGAAACAAACAGAGCAAGGAGGGGCTGGCTTCTCATTCCAATAAATCTGAATAACTGCTACTAGGTAAATGGTGTTGAAACCACATAAGAATTCATTCTACTGTGTGGGAGGAAAGTGAGAATACTACTATCTGTCAGGTTTAACGTAACAGTGTATCTCATGCTTTCTTTCTCTCTCTTTTCTAAGGGCACGACAACCTACATTTAAATTACTCTGCCTCTTTGTTGTCCTATCGGTAGCACATTTAATCAAAATTCAACTTTTTTAGTGTTTCAAGATCAACACTTTTAAAAAGTTAAACAAACATTTGAATGTTTTTTTTTAATTTGCATTAAACAAAAGATTAACATATTAATACCTGGTTTGTAACATTGTTTCTATCATCATCATCAGCTATTTTTATTGCGCTATTAATTCCGCAGCGCTGTACAGAGAACTCACTCAAATCTGTCCCTACCCCATTGGAGCTTACAGTCTTAAATCTCTAACATACATACATACGCAGAGTGAAAGAGACTAGGGTCAATTTGATAGCAGCCAGTTTCTAGTATAGAAATTGCATGATTTATCCAATTAATGTAGGTGTCATCACTTAGTCATTTATTACTTTTTAGCATAACTGCTGAGAATCATTGATTATGGCTGTAATGATTTAGCCTTATTCGGATATTTAAAATTAACATAAAATGTCCTTTTCTTGTAACCTCACCTGCTGCTGAAAAGCCCATCAGTGTGTACTGTGTTTGCCTATTTATTGTTGATCTATTTGATCCCCAGTGAGGACGGAGTTGTCAGATGGAGAATAATTTTTGGCTAACAACCTCTAGAACAGGCCGAATTTTGGTAGAAAAAACTATTTAGTTTCAAAGCATTGGGTCAGTCCAAGTTCAGCATGCATTCTTTATAGGTAACATACCTAATCAATGTAACTAAATAAAATTTCATATTTATAGGTGCATAAAATGAAACGAGATTTAGTGGAATTAATGCCCTACCTCCGCAATGTTCCAAAAGGGACTCATGGTATATCATTGTGCGACATGAAGGCATTAAATCTCTTTAAAACAGGTTAGCATACCAACATGTGATGTCATAGAAGAAGGGGAACAGGCTTGGGAAAGAAAATCAAAGGTTTAAAATTAGGTTTTAAAAATAAGTTATATATGTTGCAAATTATCAGTATTTGTCAGTCTACTATTGAGGGAGGCTTCTAGCCTTTACCCAGGCAGCAAATTAATTAATTAAAATTCTGATTAAATGAGGTCATGGTTGCAATTTGGTATAAAGTCAAGCAATAACTGAAAACTTATTAAAAGTGTCAGCTCTTGAACTAAATGTTGAGGTGGCAGTATTTTGTGTTTAATTGTATGCAGTGGTGGACCTACTGGCACTTCAGGAGGTATGGTCACTACAGGGCACAGATGTAAGGGGGGGGGATTAGTGCCTTTAAGGCCTGCACTGCGTATGTGCTGGCACCCACACATCTTCAGCAGAGCAGGGTCCTCTGAAGGGTGGACCACATTGCCAGGCCAAACCCTCAAAATTTTATATGGGTCCCAGCATGTTTCCCCCCTCATAGCTAGTATTTTTTGGGGAGGGGTTCTAGTCATTTTTAGACTGACCAGATGGTTTTGTTTTGATCATAGCCAAAAATAACTGCATGTTCCAATGCTTTTCTAGCATTGAATCATGCCGCTATTATTATATGGGTGTAGGACTCAACCCGACCAGGCATGCAGAACTAGTCCCCCACTCTCCATTTTTATCAAGCGGTTTCACAAAGGATTGAAGCTCTAGCAATAAAATCTTTGAGCAATGCTTTTGCTCCAACATTCTGCACCATATTTGTAAATTCGTATTCTGTGGATTTTATAGCCTATGAATAGATCTCGGTTAATGAAGGTCAATTAATTCTGCAGTGCAGTGTAGTTGAGGTGGGCCAAAAAGTTTGGAAAATTTGGCTCATCTTTACTAAGGCATCATAAAAGGATGAATTATTCTAACTGAACAAGAACATTTTTTGTAGCTTATTTGCCAAATAAACGTCCAGTGTGTCAAACCTAATAATAAAGCTTTTCCTGTCCAAGTCATGATTTATCCTGCCCAGTTTTCAAAATTCAAGTGTTTTTGCTAAGTGGAAATGCCTATGCTCCTCTCCAACAAACACCCCCTATATATAAGCATTCTGCAACCCTTTATATAATTTAAATGATGTCACGCCAATCATTCAGCTCCTTCCATTGACTGTAGCAAATGCTGTAAGCACAAATTGAGGTGCATAGAGTATCATAGCCAAAGACTATTTTGCACTTTGCCTCTGCAGTTTTTTGCTTTATAAATTGCTTATCTCAAGAGAGTTAATACATTGACTCCAACTGGTGATGTATTTCCCCAGAAGCTGTAAGTTATGTGTACAAATATCCAAGCTGCACACAGTAGGCACTGAAATCCATGTGTACAAAATGGCAGCCAAAAAGTAATTGATACACTGCAAGTGTTAAAGTGGGCAATTACCAAGGCAATGGCTGTCGCTGAAATTCCAGTGAATCCTCAGTGTAGCATTCAACAAATACCATGAAGTTCACAGTTATCAAATGAAAGTACAGCAATAGGTAATGAGAAGAAGACATAAGAAATAGCCAGAGAGGGAATTGAATTTCAACAACATGTTTAGTCCCAAAGCACTATCTGGGTTCATACAGATGATTAGGCTGAAACAAGATGATGATTAGGCTGAAAGCACCCTTCAATTAATTATTTAGTTGCACACTATTTATGAAGTAACCCTTAAAAAACCTACAAAAAGTCAATCTAAGATACAAACAGTGCACATTAAAATGAATATGTATGCTGCATACATTGCAATATTATAGAAATATAGTAAACCTACTTTAATCATTAATTCCAAAAGGTTCTACAGATTCAATAAATAAATCAACATGGTTTCCTCTTGTAAAAGGTGCTTCTCAAAGTTCCCTCTCTTTACGCTGGGATATACTTTTATACTTTAAATGTGTCCATAAATTTCAGGCCACTTACAGAGCTGTTGCGATAAGTAGCACAATGCAAAGTGACTTTGATCTTTCAGTATACTGTCAGACACATGCTTAGAGACCCTGCTTTACAGTTCCCGCAATATAAATTTTGCAACATGTGCACTTCGATTGATAAATAAAGCCTGTGACTGCAGTAGATAAAACAGGTTATCTTATCCTAAGACTTGAGAAATTTGTCAGAATTTTAAAACATTTTCTATTTTTTTTTTTCAAATTTACACATATCGCAAACACTTATCAAAGACTCTTATAGGTGCCATTTTGGTGTGGCAGATTTGTCCTTAATTTTTCAGTGTGGAATTCCCTCTATAATTTTTTTTGTCTGTAATTCCACTATAATCTTTGTTCCACCAACCACAAAACAAAGCAAGAGATATTGAGACTGTCGTTGTCCAAGCACTATTTATAGCCTTCACGTTTCAAAAAATGCATCATTTACAAATACATTGTGAATTCCATTTTGCTGAATGGCGTATCAAAAGCAGCACTTAGAGATTTTATCACTGGAATTTTGTGTGAAAATGGCCATTTCTGCTACAAAATTCAATACATGCAAACGTCTGCTAGAACTCTGCTCCTTCCATAAAATCTTTTAGTTTTTTTAGCTGTCATCAGAAATCCAATAGTACATGCCCAACGGGTCAGCCGAGGTCACCAGGGAAGAAAGTTTGGAACTTTAGCCCTACCCTGATTATTGGATTGAAATTGCATCACTTTAAGAGCTGATCCAGACTTGTAGGCACAATGAGCGTAAATTACAATTAAGAGCATCTTACATAGTATACATCTCAAGATACATCTGCTTCCAAATCAGCAGCATATGCACCTGGTTTACAACAAGTCATGACCATCAGCGTGTATTGCCCATGTGCAAACGATGCACATCCTAATAGGCACATATGCATGTTTCGGCAGGTCTGTGTGAACGGTATTTGTTTAAACACGCCTTCACTCTACTCGGCATACATTAGATTTCCACTTCCCTTCACTGTCCCGCTACTTCTGATGCAAGCAGGTGTATGTGCAACACGCCTTAAGTGGTATTCAAATGTCTGTGTGTTGTTTGAGAGAATCTACTTTGCCTGGGTTTTCTTCACTTTGATAGATGTTTTCAGCAGCTTCTTTTCCCACACCACAGCAGAGTCACAGGTGGCCCTACACCCCCAATACACAATGATGACAGATATAAAATAAAATATCCGGAGGCAGAAGTGAGCTGTGGCCCCTGAGGCGGGGAGGAGGGAACCGGGGTACTCAACCCTATGCATCTGTCATGCAGCGGGCCCCATTATCTCCATGGGCCCCAGTGCACCTCACCTGCCACCCCAATGGTAGTTCCGCCATTGCTTCCGGGTCCATATCTCTCTCTATGGCAGTCAGCTGGCTGTCACCATGGCACCTCACCTGTGTCAGCTTTTTTCTCTCAGGGGGCTCTCACAGTACTGTCCTCCACTCTCAGCAGTTCACAGGGTTACATTCCACAAATACAGTTTTCCATATACTCTCAGGTATAGGGTTCCTCATTTTACTTAAGTGATACACCATTCCAGATATATATAGTCCTTTTCTAGGGAGTCACTAGTACTGAGTTGGGTATCACATATGTGCAAGAGCCATGCAAGTTTGCATAGGCACATGGCTTCTGGGCATGTGCAAAGAGATTTCACGCAAGGTAAAAAAAGTAGCGTGTGTCCCATTCTGCATGAGCCTCTTAACATTTGTAATATTTGCAAGTGAAAGTTCCAAATCAACCAAATATATCAAGAGCAATCATCACTGCTGGACGTATTAGACAAAGGGTAATAGTACAGCAGGAAATTTATAAGGGCACTTTCCCTAAATGAGCAGTTTACAAAAATTTTAGCTTTAGAAATGATACCTTTCCAGTTTGTTGAACCAGTGCCATTTCTGGAATTAATGGCACGTGCAGAACTGAGATGGCAAGTACCTAGACAATGCAAAACTGTATATGCTGATACAAAATTACAAAAAATATAAATTTTAACATTTAAGCACCCTCCCTAGTTTTTGCTTGCTGTGTTGTGCTGCGGATGTTCCCAGTGATTGTAGATGACCCATAAGAAGAGAAAAAAGTGAATCAGAGCTGGGGTGAAATAAAACAGAAGAATCGGAGTAAATCAAAGAGAAATTCAGCTGAAACATGGCATACAGAATTTATGTGGCTTTATACTTCCCTACTGATAACCTTCGAAGTGCAACTTTAGTGTCCTGCACATTTGACTGCAGGGTCACAACAAACTGTTTAATTTTTGTATCTCCTAATTTTGCCATATTCTCAGTTACATCTCCCTTGACAAATACTGTCGATCACTCAGGAGGATTTCTAAAGTTTTGGGGAAATTTTAGAATGAAGTAAATTCTCATACATATCAATTGGCATTAAGATAGCATTATCTTCTTTATTGGAGGACTTCACAGACTATACCAAACTTCAGTTATTCTTCATATATATACTTTACAAAGAGATATGTGTCGGCCAATACTAAGTGTTGCATGCAAATTCATATTTTTCTCCGTAAAATAACAAATTCACTTCCTTTAACAATAGCACTTACACTTTCCTCTTAAAATTCCTTTTGTTCTTCAACTGCCTGAAGTTCCAGAGAACGCTCATTCTCTTACAATTTGGAAACAATTAAAAATGCATTTAAATAACAGTGGACTGAAAAATATGAATATGAACCTACAAGCCAATTTCAATCAGATAATTAGGTGCAATAAAACTTTACTTGCCAAGCATACAATGTAGGGTTTATTTGAGATACAGTTTGGACTCAATACTGAGTCCAAACTGGTGACCAGTGTATTCCTTTGGATTAGCTCACCACTAACCACTATCAAACAACTAGAAATCATTTTCTTGTCAATCACTAATATATTATGAGTTCTAAGATATAATGGCTTTGAAAATAGTACACTAATGAATGGTTTGAACAACTGACAGAAAAAGCAGATGTCTGTGTTTTGTTAAAAGCAATTTCCTTCCGTTATCTTTTGTGTTGTGTTAGATAGCAATAACCTTTCAATCTTCATTGTTGTTAGATGGACTTTTCATCATCATTCAGCCTTTTATCATTTCTTACATATTCATATGAGTAGCTGTAGTTATATTATAACAATGTGTTTAATCCGATAGAGGTCACATTTACGTGTACAGTCTGTTTGTTTTAATAGTGTGTTATCATTAGATTATATAGTATAATGCAATTGAAAAGTAATATTTTAAGAACCAGAGCAATTGCAGGGGCAAACACAGGATTTGGACAGGGGGGTTTCTACACCACACCACTAGTGGGCGTGACCAGCATGCATGGGGGTGTGGCTTTAATATTAGACAGTGTTTGTCTGCTCTCCAACTCTTCCTATCCCTATAATATGCTTGGGCAATGCTGCATGCACTACTGTTAGGTGCACACATCTCTCCCTTTTCAAGCAGAGCCATGTGAAGCGGGGGCAGGGTCCAGTTACCTCAATTATACAGTGCCCCAGGCTTGGAGGGGGTTTCCAGGCACTAGGAACCTACCCCCCCCCCCCCCCCCTTGTTTTGCCTATACATTTGGTTATGACTAATGCTATGTTTGGTATAATGTACTTTAAGCAACGAATAATGGCTATTATTATAACAGTATATGGTATAGAAACTTTTTATAAACTGCATTACCCAGACGATCTTTTGGTCCATATAAAAGTGATTTGTATTGCTTGTGATATAGCTGTTTTAGGATTGTCTGTTTGGGATTATGTTAATGCTGAGCACAGGTACATCAAGGATATATACATTCACGTTTGACCCCAAGAAGCTCATCTTTATTTTACATTTTCCAGTTATTGTAAGGTGCCTGACTCCAGACTTGCAAACTTTCCTCAGAAGCTATAACCTTGCAAGTCTGACATTGGACCTTTTAGCAAATTAATTAAATAAATAAATAAATAATTCATTCATTCATGATAGACCTTTGAAATTTCTGAATGTTGTCTGAATGTACATCCTGCCAGAGCAGTATTTTGTTTGCCTTTATATGTTTTGCTTTCTCTCATCTAGAGAGAGAGAGCGGGATAGAGAGAGAGAGAGCGGGATAGAGAGAGAGAGAGAGAGAGAGAGAGAGAGAGATAACAGGATAGAGAGAGAGAACAAGAGACAAAGACACAATGGGGAATGTTGAATATTTATTATCCAAAACATGCCTTGGGGACTTCTGGCAAGTTTCTTGACTTCAAAATGTCACACAGCTCTGGTTTTCAGCTTGGTTGTGAGACTAACCATGGAGCCCAGAGAAAAACAGCTGCATGGATCTTACTTTGGGCTACAATGCTCCACTCCTTGATTTTGTACATATAATCCCCACAATTACTCTGCGCATGTCCAGAATCGGACCATATGCCACAGAAAAGTGCAATTCATCTTCGAGTGCAAAAGACACTTACTATAACCTACGATTTCAGGGAGGGTACAGGGCAGGAAAGGGGTGTATGCCCATAGTCATTTTACAGTAAGGGCATGCCAAACTCAAACGCACGCAGCAGCGTCCCATTCAAGCTCTGGGAATCTCTCAGGTATGTCTTTTTTTCAGCTGTATCTCTGGTTAAAGCTACAGGTCGAGTCTAAGTGCCGACTACTAGTGATCACAGCTGTGTATGCATGCTAGGAAATGTGTTTGCAATCAGGAGCAACTGTAAAAATGTATTTTATGTATAGTACACATTCAAACATCCGAATAAATGTATTTTATGGGGATAAACTGTTTTAAATAAAACGCTTTTTTTTTTTTTAAGAAAATGTTTTATCATTATGCCTTTGTTATTAACAGGTGATATTAATTGTATAGTTTCTTTTGTGAGTTTATATTCCCTATATGTATTGGTTGTATTCTGCAGTGTCTTGTCTAGTAGAGCAGAGCAGACCTACACCCATATTCATCACCACACATAGCTTCAGACCCACTCCTTGTTGAATTCGGGTGTGTGTATACTCAAAGTACATGCATTTAAAAAAAGAATAAAAACATATGTTGCGTTCAGTATGCCTCCCTTAATGAAACAGGCCTTAAATGTTTAGCATATCTGAAATGGTTAAACATACCTGCTGTCTGCATCAAAAAATATTTTACTGTGTTACAACCTAACAAGTCATTGGGATGTCGCACACATCCCGTCAGTCTTTCAGTTGTCAACTATGAGTGACAAGAGGTACCAAAGGTGTATGACAACAACTTAGTTGGAGCTGAGAACGAGAGTGCAAGGATTTGTCTGAGAGCCCTGTATACTTCCTCAGCAAATTCATTTGATAATGTCAGCTGGGATTCTTGCAGCGAAAAAATGGTATGTTTAAACACTACTCATAACAGAAGATGGAGATTTCCTCTAAGAACATGACTTATTCATGTTCATTAATTAATGTGCTAGGAGACTGTTAATCTATTCAATACATTTACCCTTTCAGTCTATAATATAATATAGGACTGTATGTATATGTAGATTATTGAATGTAACATATTGGGCCTGATTCATTAAGGAAAGTAAGGCAAAAAAATGTTTGTCCAGGAGACAACTTAGGAGAGATGCAAATTGTTTTCTTATTTTGCATATATGGCTGTTTTTTCATGTAGCACACAAATACTTGATAGTTTTAATTTTACACTGAAATTAAAGTTGATCTAGGACATGCCCTACCCCAACTACAAATCTGTCTCCACATTTTAAAATTAGCA
The DNA here is from genome assembly GCF_038048845.1 of Mixophyes fleayi. Lineage (NCBI taxonomy): Eukaryota > Metazoa > Chordata > Amphibia > Anura > Limnodynastidae > Mixophyes > Mixophyes fleayi. The sequence goes on along the minus strand of NC_134402.1, from coordinate 182,004,413 downwards.
CCCCCTCCAAAGCAACATGGTTTTTCCAAGGTACAAAGTTACTATTTTTTTTTTGCTTCACTTTCCTTAATGAATCAGGCCCAATGTACTTATAGTATTAATTTGACAAAAGTAGTCACTGAAAATCACTTTCTCTTAAAAATAATTATATGAGATTAGCTTTTAAAAATATATTATTTCTATATAATGTAATTTATAATGTAATATAATAATGTTTTCTGTGCTTCCAAGAAATGTATTATTGCATGTTTTCATTGTGTAGAGTACCATAGCCTTTTCCGCTGGAGAAATTATAGAAATTTGATGCTGTTTAAATTATGGCATGTGCTTGTAAATACCTATTTGCATAAGGGTAGAATGAACTGGAAAAGAGAAATGTATTTTGCCAGAAAGTCCATTCTGCTTAACACGATATGATAACATACATAAAGATTAGGAGGAGGAAGTGACTCCTAAGTTTGGACTTGTCTTTGGAACTTCCAGTTCTACATACCAGTGAAACAAATGGTTTTAGAATGCCCATACATGCCTGACAGAGAACAAATAACAAGTTATGTTTGCTTGTACCAGTTTCCTGCACTTTAAACTTTTAGTGTGATTAGTTCACTTTAGTGTCAGGGTGAACGATTTGTTAACCTCTGGAATGCTGGTGGAAAACCAGTACCAAAAGACAAGAGATCACGAGCTGACAGGGAAAACGTGACTTGCAGCATTAAAGACCTGATATAGTTTTGCCATCCATCGTTCAATTTAGTGACAGTTACATTTTCTTCTTACAATAAAGAAAACTTGATGCTATTAAAAATATAGCACCTTTCTGACTTTAATATATTAATAGATGCCATAGCAGGGTGTTTTGTGGCCTTATATGACTATAAACCTTTTAGTTCTTGTAATATCTTCTTCATTTTTCCAGTGCATTGATCAATTTTTCATTAGTAATTAAATGGACAAAGCATTTTATGGTTGCAGATCTCACTTAACTCATTGCTTGTTGCCATTTCAATGCAGACTACTGACAGGGGTGTATTGTGCCATAGTATTACAGATTATCATAGTGAACTGACATAGACAGATTGAACACAACTATTTTTAAGTGGTAGTGTTGAGGTGCATTATGACAGCAGAGGGGTGGGGTGTGGTTGTCCACATTCAGGGAGACATTAAATCCAATTCTGCTGTCACTGTGTCATCATAATCACAAAAACAGTTAGACCACTTCCTGGTATTAAAGCCAATACCTGTACATGACAAATATTGGCATATAAACAGAAAACAGGGGAATTACAGTCAAAGAGGCCAGCACATAATTTTTGCTACCTTTTTCAGTCAGCTCTTTCCAAGTGTCTTTTAATTAGTCACTATGGAATCAACTTTAATATTGACATACCATTATGATTAAATATGCAGTCTCTGTGCTGCAAAGCAAGACAGGGGCGTTGTAATGCTTTGGCATCTGAGAACCAGGGCCTGATTCATTAAGGATCTTAACTTGAGAAACTTCTTATTTCAGTCTCCTGGACAAAACCATGTTACAATGCAAGGGGTGCAAATTAGTATTCTGTTTTGCACATAAGGTAAATACTGACTGTTTTTTCATGTAGCACACAAATATCAACTTTGAATTTCAGTGTATAAATAAGCTATCAAGTATTTGTGTGCTACATGAAAAAACAGTCAGTATTTAACTTATGTGCAAAACAGAATACTAATTTGCACCCCTTGCATTGTAACATGGTTTTGTCCAGGAGACTGAAATAAGAAGTTTCTTAAGTTAAGATCCTTAATGAATCAGGCCCCAGATCTCTAGTCTCAAAAACAGTGTCTCAAGTCAGTTTTCTAAATACATTTTTGTATTATTTTACTTTTGCAACTTTGTTACACCCCACCTCCAGTGGATCTACTGTAAGCCGAGGTCTCCTGTAATTTACATTATGCAAATTCTCACTGAGATTCACTTGTCTGTTCACACGACAACTTAATAGAGATGTTCACTGACCCCCGTGTTTTGGTTTTGATTTTGATTTTGGCAAAACCGCCCACGTGTGTTTTGGTTTTGGATCCCTATTTTTCTTCTCTAAAATCTTTATTTTTTTTCTAAAATCACATAATTTGGCTCTTTATTTGTTCCTACATTATTAATAACCTCAATAACATTAATTTCCAGTCAATTTTTGTCAAGTGACAAGAACACTGCTACCCCTCCTGTTTCTGTATGAGCAATGCAACTGAACAATGGCACTGGAGACTGGAGAGTGACAAGAACACTGCCACCCAAGTTTCTGTGTGAGCAAAGGCACTGAACAATGTCACTGGAGAATGGAGAGTGACAAGAACACTGCTACCACTGTTTGTGAGCAATGGCGCTGGATCTCCTGGGGAGGGAGGTACTTATTGAATCCAACACCCGCGGGATCCGACAACGCAACAATGATGTTTTGCCTTGATTCAGATCCAAGGACGTGAGAAAGTACCCAGGCGGCTCGCAAGCCTACTCTATTCCCCCAAGTTTGGGTGGGCTCGGTTTTCAGAAATCCGAGCCCGAGCATCTCTACTATCTATAAGTATTATAAACAGTGGTAGAAGTACTGCTGGAGTAGTGGTATGAAGAATAGTGTGAGATCCTCTGAAGAGGATGGACTAACATCAATGGGCCTCTTCACCTATGAGCCCCATGACAGCTGTATAGGCTGGTGGAAGTATTCTATGTAAGTTTAAAATCACCATCAATCTGATGCAGTTTTCAAAGACGTGCATTATTTATTAATATTAAAATCACATGCTATTTAATACACTGCACCGTTTGTATGGTCACAAAAACGGCTTTGTGGTTTGTTATCTGCTGGCTTGATGTGTGGTTTTTACCCCATCCACACACATTTTAAATTGTGGTTTGGAAAACCACACTTTGATGCATCCTAGTAGGTCTCCTTCTGCCTTCCTAACTAGCATCGCAGCATTAAATCAAATATTAATAACATCTTAATCCATGAAAAAGGGGAAATGAGGTGGTGTGTAGGCTTTGCCCCGGGGTTATGTTAGTCAAGGAGGACTGATTTTTTTTTTGTTGTCCTTCTTTAAATACACTTGCAGCATGGATACTTGACATCCTACTTGTTAATCTTTTTCAACTAGACTTCAGTTCACCTTGGAACAGACAACCATGTAGCTAAGTATACAGCCAACCCTTGATGTGTGGTTTTGGAACAGGTTACATGTCATTATGTTTTAATCTCTCACTGGTGTCTTTAATATAATTCAGAAGGGAATAAAACAAACAGCGACACAAATGAACCAAAATGTTTAGAACCTCGCAGTGTATGTAACACCAGCACCATAATTTGCAGTATGTACAATAACTTACGGCGAGTGACACAGGGAATAAAGATGATGAATGTCTGGGGAATACATTGCATGGCTCATTGGTCAACACTTTGAGGTAGCTCAATATGCACTTAGGGTACATGAATACTGTCATAATAAAATGCAAAGAAAAGATTTAAGGCAGGAACTCTAATGATTAACATGTCAAGCACATAAATCTTATGCAGGTACTAGACGTTTTTACTGATTGTGCTGAACACAAAGTACAGTTAGGTTATTGAAGACAATTATTTATATTTAAGCATAGATGTATTAAATAATAATATTCACAATCATTGCCGCATGGTACGTCAGCATATTCAAATAAAATATGTTTTGTGGACTAGCAATTATGAGCTCATTCACACTTGCATCAATATTTCAGTAATAAGCAGCAGCAAGTTACTGTGGAATTGTAGTTCATCAAAGCCCTTGTCTTTGAAAGGTATCACACTGTGGAATACCCACAACATAGTTTTCTAAACTAGTAGGGATTACAAAGTCTGATGGCCCACAACCAAAGACAGAGCTTTAATTCTAGCTTTACAGATATGTGCCACAATATATTTCAAACTCACAAAAAGGATGAGGGAAGAGACAGAAGGAATATTCTGAAATGGAGAAACCGGAAGGAAGACAAGATATGGGAGAAAATATAGAAGGACAACCCCCTCCACCACCCTCATACAATAAGGGTTCCTTGGATAACTGCATAAATATATTTTGTTACATTTGTATCCTATTTTATTCAAAGGCTTGATAAAGGCTAACCAGTAATATTCTATGAGAATATGACTAATAGGAGCACTGTTCAGTTGTTATAGACACCAAGTGGTGCTAAATCCCACTAGTGTTCCCGGAGCCACATATATAAAAAAAATTAAAGTGTCACTTGCAAATGTTTCTGAAAATATTTTTTTCCAAGGAGGACATAATTAAACATAATAATGAATATCAAACTGGACTTTACAGCAGTCATTTCTGCTAATTGGGATTAAAAAATCTTATTCTAAAAAAGTGATTTGGAGTTCAGAGGACAATCAAGACATGATTTGATACTTTGCGCTAAAATTGGACCTGAAAACTAGGCAAAACGTTATTTCCAGCAAGATATTGATCCAAAACTTTTGGATTAATGTATTATATATATATATATATATATATATATATATATATATATATAGCCCTCACCCCTGTACTCATCTATCATTTTAGAACAGACATTGTATAGGGAAGAAGGTGGCTTGCAGGCTGTGCTCATAAAATAGGGTGTAGAGCGTTCGACATGGGGAAATAGAGAATTTTACATAGAAAACAATGGCTATGATTATTTTTCTGCAGTTTATTTCAAGCTTTTCTATTTATACAACCTAGAATGGCTTTTATAAATAGGGTATCAATCTGTCAAAGCGTTTAGATAGCGTACTGGCTACTGTGTATGTGTATAGTATAGTATAGTATACTACCTCCTTAAAAGATTCCTCAATCATTTGGAAGTGTGAGGATGTGTAGTAGTACTAGTAATATTAATGATGATGATTTACACATAGAAGTTGAGGAGACTACTTTGGAAATTGCAAGTGTGCAAGCGGATGAGGGGGACAAGTGCAGATCTGAAAATGAATGTGTTGTACTTGAACAAGATAATGAGGATGATGATGATTGTGTTGAACTAAAGCAGCTACCAGTGTTACCACCACCTCATGCCCATCATAAGCACATTATCATGTCAGGGAATAAGACAACAATAAGCACCTTTTCTGTTTGGAAACAATTTATCCCAACCCAGACAACATTTGTCATGGCATCTGTGGCTTTGTCAGGCCAAAATAAGTAGCGGTAGGTACATTAATCATCTAGGCATCTCCTCCCTGTTGTGCAATTTGCAGCGCACTCATTCAAGAGGTATTTCCAAATGCATCAGGTTATAACTGATTAGTTGAGGTCATGTGTCCACGCTACCAAATTTCATCTCAATTCCATTTCTCCCGAACATCAATCCCTTAGCTGTACCGGGAGGTTAAGCAGAAAGTCATGCAGTCCATAGAAAATGCCATTGTACCGACTGTCCACTTAACTATGGATATGGGGACAAGACTTACTGTTCAATCCAAAGAGTATATGACCGTGACAGCCCACTGGATAGGTGTATCATCATCAGCAGTAACAGCGCTTCATCATCTTCCTCCTCATCCTTTTAGCATAGTAGGGTAGTACTCAATGCCAGGTCATTCACAGCTACTCTTTGTATCACTGGTTTCACAAAGAAACAAGCTGCTGTCAATCTGTTTTAAAAACCCAGTAATGTCATAGTAAAGTGGCTCACCTAGCTAAAATTCTCCTCAGGATTCCTCATTGCCGATAACGGAGCGAACATTGTGTGTGCATTACAACTGAGTGAATTTCAACACGTACCATGCTTTGCACGCACAATAAACTTGGTGATGCAGAATTTCATAAAAAATGAGAGGTCCGTGCAGGAGGTGCTGTTTGTGGACCGTAAAGTGAGTTCAAACACAGCCTGTCTGAGTCATGTTATACCGTTAATCAAACTACTGTAAAAGCAGATGGATAAGCTGAAGGAGAAAATTAAACTTAGCAATTCTGTTAAGTATATCGTCCTTGTAGATCAACTTCTTTATTCACTTTGCCAGGATGCAAGGGTTTGCAGCATCTTGAACTTGGATCACTTTTTTTTGGCAACCCTGCTTGATCCTAGGTTGAAGTCAATTGTAATGTCTTTCTTTCCAGCTGCCACAATTCTTCACACATGCAAACAGCTCCTTCTGACCAAGCTGTCGGATCAAGTCACATATAACACGTCCTCTGCTTCATCTTCTCCTAAATATGGTAGTGCCAGAAAAAACTTCCCTTTTCTAAGGATCACACTGATGATGAGTCAACAACACAGCAGGATACCATTGTGAAAGGTTATGACATCTGGTCAGGCTTAAAAGAAATGCCCTAATATATTGACACCTCCACCATGTCTCATTTGTCTTAGTAGAATGGTGGAGGATTGCTTTAATGATAAAGTAAAACTTAGCATCTCAGACAGTTCCTTTGAATTCTGGGTGTCAAGAAAGGCATTTTGGAGTCCCTTGTACAAACTAGCTATGTTGTATTTAAACTGTCCACTCTCCAGAGTGTTTAGCACAGCCAAGAACATTATAAGTGATCATCGAAGGAGACTACTTCTGAAAAAATGTTGAAAAACTGGTGTTCATCAAAATGAACTACGAATTTTATAATATCATTCTTGCCTCCAACTGCAACAGAATTTGTAGATTCCAAATGGGATTCATTAATAATGTGATGATCAGGTCATAAGTGATGAGGATGATAATGAGGGTGATGACATTGTCACCATAGAAAAACATGGCCACAGTTAGTCAAATGTTCTCTTTTGTGGGGGCCCGAACAAATCAAGCACTTCAACCGCAAAAGTGACAGCCCCTGTCGCTGAAGTGCTTGTTTTGCTAATGTCCTTTTTAACATATAGGTGGGTGGGTGGGCACCAAGGAGAACTCCATTTTGCATCATGGCCTTGATCTATCATCATCTGTTAATTGTCTACTGATGCCACTGTCCGTTTCACCTCTTCTTCTTGCTACCGGAGTCAATCTGTTTGAAATGCCATTTGCAGCATTAAGCGACCACATGTAGATACTTTATGCACACTGCTGTGCCACTAGGGATTGTATCTTTTATTAAACTGCCATATATTTTTGCCACTAGTCTGTCACTAATTTTTGCTCGCTGCAGACTTTGACCAAAATTGATGAAAATTTGGACAGTTGTGAAGAGATCATTAGAAAATAGACTGTAAATGACTGCTAATGCTATAAATAGTAATATAGGAACAAAACAGCTCAAAAAAACATCATTTTACCTATTTTTTACAATTTGTTATCAAATCCAGTTCCAAAATCAAAGCCAAAAACTTTCAAGATTTTTGGCCAAAACCATTAACAAAACCAAAACACGAAGACGGTTTAGAATCAATACCACATCCAAAACCAAACACGGAGGATCAGCGCACATTAGCACTCATTAAAATATTACGCAGAGCATGCAATTTTCTCCATTCACTTGCAGAAACACTAGATAGACATAAATAGCCGACATGGGTGGGCTATGTATGATATAAGTTCTATCATTGTATCCAGAGCACATACATAAATTTCTATCATATAAATAACCATTACAGTGGAACCCCCCCCAAAACCTCCCCCCCCCCCAAAAAAAACCCCAAAAAAACAAACAATAAAAACCAATCTTTAATATAAAATGCAGGATGTTGTATTGTAAAACATACACAGGGCATACATGCAAAGAGGTACAAGTTACATTGCAATTCAAGATGTTTTTCAGCTTGAAGTTATAAGGTAAATCAGCTGTGATTTGGTTATAAAACAGCATAGGTGTATATATGTAAAACATATAATACATATACAACAATAGTAAATACATTTGCAAAAGCAATATATACAATAGTCTAAGAATTGAGCTATTTGTGGACAATTAGTCTTGAAAAACCGCAGGCTCTTTCTGTTCTTTTTGGAGATTGTAGCTTAAACATAAAATGTGGTGCCTGTAGTTTAATATATGTTATCATGCTACAGGGATTGGAGAGATGAGGCTGATAAAGTAAATGGAATTTGACAGCACATGCATTTCATCACAAATTCATTGTGCAGTCTTCTGGCTTTCTTACTGACATTAGCACAAATTTCTTTGGTTTAAAAATAGTACAAAGAAAGAAACTGAAGATGCACTGTATAATATCAGCCATTCAATGTCTGTGAAAAAGTTTTATATGTTAATATATTTGTGTCATTCATTTCAAATGGCTGTAAAATAGTATGTTGCAAGCTGACAGCATTTAATACTTTTTGTGCATAATGTTCTGTTCTAGGGTGTCATAAATATGCTCTACAGTACTCTACTTAATTAAACATTGAAGGTGTAAAGTGGTTGACTTTTAATTTGGTGAATTCAATCTGTAATTTGCATCTGTTCTTTATTGATATCTAATATCTTTTAAAATATCAAAACCAATACACATAAACTGTGTACAAAATGCATTTTGCGCAACTTTTAATTTTATCTTTATAAACAGCAGAATTTTTAAACTGATAATGAAAATAAACCCATCATTTGAAAAAGTTCTTATTTTACATTCAGTTGTACTGCACCATGACCACGATCATAAGATGAAAAAAATTGCAACTGCAACTGTCATCAGAATATTCACCTCATTCTTTGGGGGGTATTCAATTGACAGCGGGATCGCCGAAAATCCCGCGCTCAAGGAATATTACCGTTAATACGGTAATCCTGCGCGTAAATACCATTAATACGGTAATTTACTCGCTGGATTTCAGCTCGCAGCTCAGGGAGCTGCAAGCTGAAATCCAGCGAGTAATTACCGTATTAACGGTAATATTCTTTGAGCGCGGGATTTTCGGCTATCCCGCCGTCAATTAAATACCCCCTTTGAGCTTTATTGTTCCCCGCGAAATTCACCAGCAGTTTTATTCCGTCTGGACTCTTTCCTCCAACAATACCACAATGCAGAAATTTACACTGTCGTCACCCAAACTGTATATAGGATATAAATTCTGTGAAATTTGAAATGCAGAATTTACAAATACAGAGTGAAATTGCTATTTCGGTGACTCAAAAGCAGAATGGGATTATGTTGCTGGAACTTTGTATGTTTGTGAAATTGTCTGCCTTGCCACGAGATTCAATTTGAGTGAAATACCTTTCACTGTATCTGTATTTTGAGTGAAATACCGCCACAAATTTGCTCTTCACTACAACAATCAGAGGTTTCACAACTACATTGCTTGGTAGTGCTTGATCCCTCCTTGAAAACAAATAGATCATCTACATTTTTGTAGAAAACTCAAACTTCATCCAATTTTTCCAATATCTTAAGTACTATATATGCAACAGAATATCATCTTAAAAATGCAGAAATAGAAATAACCTGCAAAACCCAATTTTTGAATTTTACTTAATTAATCTGTTATAAATGGGGCTTATGCAATAATGGTACTTGTTTTCCTGTTTTCAATAATAGCTGAATTATATGTAATACCTCAATATTACATATACAATGGGAGCACTAGGGCTCCGTGTACATTATGCATAGTTATTGCCCAAGCAGATGACATATTTAAAGGACTTATATACCTCAAAATTGTAATTTTCTAATGTGGTACTCTAACATTCAACTGAGAGTGTGTGTCTTGTTCATTTTATATGTTACTCCTAGGTTCACATACAGTTCATAGGCCGTTTGCACTGTTCTGTCTCTGATGTTACATTTTGCCTTGTTCCTAGTATTCACGTTGATAAAGCTTATGGTATTATATATCATTTAGTTAGCTCCTGATTACATGGTCCATCTTGGTCTATACAGGTTGCAGAACTTTAACCTCAATTGTTTCTTAGACATAGGTGGGAGTTGCTTTACAAGCAAGCTCCACACCCCCAAATGTTAGCTATTTTGTCGCTTCCCTCCCTGTGCTGCAAATGTGCTAACCCGATTTCTGGGGTTTTTCATTTCTTTATCATCTCCCACCCTTATGGGCCTTTTCTTCTTCTACCCTCAGTCCCTTCCTCCTCCACTAGCATAAATCTTCTCCCCTTTTTTGAATGCACACTTAATGCTCCTCTATCCTGGCTTGAGGCATCTCTAGCCGCCATGCACATTGGATAGACTCACTGCCTGTCCTACATGGTTAAGTTTCTTTCTCTAAATGTTAGGGGTTTCAATTCCCTGAATAAAATATGGTTGCCACTTAGCTCCTTTTTTAAACACAAAGCCGATGTCGTCAGATTTTCTTCTAAGGTCCCCCCCTTTAAACAGATAATTGATATCCCCTCAGTTATCCGACTAATGGCCCCCTTAAACGTAATGGCATGACCAATCTCTTTAGCTCCAAACATTTTTTTAGCTCCAAACATTTTACCTGGACAGCCGAATGACAAGTCAGTCATATTTGTCTTGTTTTATGCCCCCAATTCTTGGCAGATCCCCTTTTTCAAAGCTGTCCTGAGGGAAGTACAAATACTCAGAATAGGAAATGTAAGAATATTGGGAGATTTTAATCTAGTTTTAGATCCCTGGCTGGACACGACTTACCTACCTAGTACATCTTTGGCCCTTAATTCTGCGGGCCCTTGCCTTTCCGTAAATTGATAGCAGAGTTAATTTATATGATATTTGCCGGACATTTGCGCCCGAAACAAAAAACTTTACTTATCACTCACTTGTCCATATTACTTATTTCTGCATTGATTTATTGACAAATGGTCCCTCTCTATCCTTCCATCTACCTCTTCGTTAAGCTATGGGGTCTCCTGGCTTGGCAGAGTGGCTGCTTTTAAAATTATGTTGGTCCTTAAGCATATGTATATTTCCCAAGCAATTTCCTACCTTCTCCCAAAATGGTTTATGGATGCGCTCCACTCACTTATGATTAAATATATCTAGAGGGGCAAGCCTTCTCGATTGTCTTTTTCTCGCACAACTATGGAAACATCCCTCCATTCCCACTATCCACAAAATTTTTTCCAATATAGAATTTAGTTTTTTGAAATGTCAGTGGCCCTATTCTATGGCACCATCCTCTCCCATAGTTAAATGCATGACCTGGCATGATCTTTTTATCGATGGTGAAGGCTCTGCTCCTACATCCATCAGTTACTGCTGATCCTTCTCTACCTAACCTTATTGACTTGTCTTAAGATACCTAACTACATATTCTATAATAGTTTCGGTTTCTGTTCTTCTGTATGACCATATGGCTCTTGTTATGATGTCGTTATGCCCTCTGGTGTGCTCTGTTTTGTCTGCTCTCCACTATGTCCCCCTTTTCTTTTTCTGTACCCCCTTCCCATAAACCCCTTTAATAAAAACAATAATGAAAAAAAAAGTCATGAGAGATCATAGCTTTTATTCACTTTGAATAAAATTATTTAATTGAACATGCAAATATCAATCCTCTGAAAGCTGGTAGCAGTAGTATCAAGGGGATATTATGCCATTTGCATGGAAAAAATGTAATGTACTGCTACTTGCAAAATTAATTTTCTTGCCACGTAATATGAGCATCGGTATAAATTCAGGCACAAAACTAAATTTGTGATGACACATGAAAGGATGTTTTTGGCATAGGTTTATTTTAGCTTTATTTGGCTGCATGTACGATCATGATCTTTTTTCTATAGGTTAGTTGGGTGATGGAGGTGAGAAAAGAACTGTTACTTTAAGTGCCTAAGGAAGGGTGGGAATTCTCTGTGATGAGCCGCTGAACATCACCGTGATGTTCAGCTGCGCTCATTTCTGGGTACTATGATACCTGAATAAAAAATCCACTATATTAGTCACCAAGGAATGCCATTCGCGACCATTCCAAAGGCACTCCAAGCCACATCATGGAGAATTGAATTCCCTCTTAATGTCTTAGCAAATCTGATTAATAGATGAAAATCCATTAACATTGTAGATGTAATTTTTTTTTTAAGAATACTGATTATTCTAAGGAGTGTCACAAACTTTATCTCACTACTATATATTTTTTTTTCTCATAGAATCAATGTGCCTAGTAATACAGATTTTTTAATTAGTCATTAGTCTTTAGCTGGCTGAAGTATTCTACTTCTGACAGTACCAGATTGTCAGAAAGGATTACAGAAACATTTTCATTACTTCTCCTTAAGTAGCCTCAAGAGACCACCTTTTAAAGATATTCTTCACTGTGGAAAATATATTAATCTAATTACGTTTGCTGGAATTACAAAACCAAAACATGGCCAATTTTGTTGGCACTGTGCCTTTTACATAACGGTTTGCATGTATGTGGTTAGTTAGTACAGTAGAAAAGCCCAGGTCCATTTTGCAGTTACACTAACTACCAGCTGAATCTTCAAGTGGTGTGTCAAATCCACTGACTTATCTCATTTTAGTGTATATATCAGCATTATATAAAATAAAAGCTTATACATCTTACAATTATATTTTTTATCTCTCTCTTCTTTTGCTTCTGTTAGGTGATATATCTCCAAATCCAGACAGATGCATGCACAGACACACACACACACACACACGCACACACATACACACACACATCCTCATATATACCATCCTGATTCAGAACACTATAGAAATCCAGAAACCCTCAAACATATCATCTGTCATCCATCACTTTCAAAATCCTTTTGTTACGCTCTGTTTATAACAAACCTCCATCCATGAACTCTTCTTGATCTATTGTATAAGGGGCAGTACCAGGATGATAAAATTAGCCCCACTCAACCACCCACATCTCCAATGAAACGGGCAAGATGTGGGAGGTTGCCCTGCTCTCCTGGGAGTCCGGGAGAGCTCCCAAAAATTTAGGAGTCTCCCGGACATTCCAGGAGAGTAGGTAACTATGGCCTTAAAGCTTCAATGAGAAAAATCTACTTTGTTCCTGTCTGATAAAGTCTGCTACTTACTAATAGTAATATTCTTGCTTATGGTTGGCATGTCTTTTTTATTTCTTGAATTATCCTACAGCAACAAAACCAGCAGAATTTGTTTGAATTATTTCAAATAAGGGGATTGAAGCCTTTGCGCTGTTTCACAGTACTAGTTCTACTCTGTGAGATTTTTTATTAGTGATTTTAATGTCAAGCAGCTGTGTCTGCTCTCAAAAATAATAATAGGACGGCTTTTGTGTGTTCAATTATTAATATCAGTAATAGTAAAAATATGTTTCTAGTTTAAAATGTAGTGTTTCCATTACGATGAAAATACGTTTATTTGGCTTACTCTTAACTGAGAGAATAAAAGATTTAAAACACTGTGTCACACACCAGTTATTTTCTCCCATCATATGCAGCAAACACTGTTTATATAGCAAATAATGTCACGGATATTAGGCAGGGTACAAGGATAAAATATTCTAAATTTTATTTGGGTAAAATCCCCAAAGTGATTTTGGAACCAACAGATCACTGTACAATCTACAAAGCAAAATTGATTAGGGTTAGGTATATGACTTTTGTCATTTTGACTGGTAAAACCATTTTTATCTAGCGTCTCTTAAATTTGGACAGACAGATCATCATCAGTTATTTATATAGCGCCACTAATTCCGCAGTGGTGTACAGAGAACTCATTCACATCAGTCCCTGCCCCATTGGAACTTACAGTCTAAATTCCCACACAGACAGACTAGGGTCAATTTTGATAGCTGCCAATTAACCTACCAGTATGTTTTTGGAGTGTGGGAGGAAACCCATGCAAAATACAAAGTCCACACAGATAAGGCCATGGTCGGGAATGGAACTCAGGACCCCAGTGCCATGAGGCAGAAGTGCCAACCACTAGGCCACTGTGCTGGCCTTGAAAAATGTTCTATTAAAAATGTGTCAAATACAAACTTATGTAGGCAAAATGTTTAAAGGTTCTATTTATCAATAATAGGCAACATGGAAGATTGTCCATTGCTGCTTTCGAAGGTGATACCCAGTGATAGTGTTCACTGGACAGGGGGCTTTGTTCAAAAGGGAGCAGCCTAAATCTGGTGAAACATGGCTTTTCTTACTTTTGTAAATAGATCAATAATTGGCTTTTGATACCTGCATGAAAATAAAGGGATCTGATTTGCAATTCCCATATATCAAATAGGAAAACTCAGATCAAAGCACTGCCTTTCACTTCACAAAACTGAACAAATATTGACCCAGTAAAAGTATTGAGTACTGCCACCTTAGAAGAGGAGATACAATGAAGTGATTTTATGTGGTGCACAACCTCTATAATGCCTTAAATATTTGGATACTTTTCCCATTAATCCTTAATCACCCTTAGATTTCACAACAGCATTCAGTTTTAGTGATTTAGTGGTCTATTTATGAAGGGTCCCTGGATCTTGGCTATAGCTATAATTTTTTATAACTGCTTATTGGAAATTTTATATAAGTTTTGTCATTATTTATGAACTGGGACAGCACCAGCGAAAAGTGGCTTAGACATTTCTTCATAAGGACAGTAAAGATAACTTTTTCCGCTGGCGTACCGCAGAGGTGAACCTGATATATTTCAGCACCCAAGTGGTGGCTGGGTTGTGGAAACATTATTAAGAAAAGATTCCGTCTGTGGTTGCAGTGAAGATACTCTTTAACATAAGAAGATTGGGCCTGATTCATTAAGGATCTTAACTTAAGAAACTTCTTATTTCAGTCTCCTGGACAAAACCATGTTACAATGCAAGGGGTGAAAACTAGTTTTCTGTTTTGCACATAAGTTAAATACTGACTGTTTAGAATAGGAAAGCTGTAAGCTATAGTATAGCTTTGAGATGGAAACAATAGACACGCCCTATTCCTCATCTGCATCAGCTCCTATCATAAAATGGTTCACGTGGCATGAATATATTACAGATGGTCCCGGGGCTCCCCAAGAAACTTCCGATTTTCCAACAGCTCACTCTCCAGCGGCTCTTATAGAATCTCCTCAGCCCACTGATCTGCCCCTATCCCCTGGTTTCCTTCCCGTAGTGGAGATATCTCCGGATGATCAAAACGAAGGCTGATATGTCTTGCTATATTTCTTTGGGGTTGTCTGCCTGTTTGCTGGAGGGTGTTTTGTTTTCGTTTTTATTTCTCTTCCTTATGAGTGGATTGTTTTGTAGTCTCCTTTCATTTTTAAATGCGCATTATTGATATTGTGTGCCTTATATTAGTTTCAAGTTTAATTGAGTGATTCCTTTCCCCCTGCGTGGGGAACCCCCATGTGTTTCCCTTTGTTTGGAATTTCTTCTCCCCTTTCTTTTTTTTTCTGTACCCCATATACCTTTGAAAAATTTGAATAAAAATATTGATGCAAAAAAAAATAAAAAATAGGAAAGCTGGCAACACAGATGCATTGGAGTTTTTTAACCCTTAAAAGTCATTGTGGCCCTTAACCATATATCATGCTTATGCCCCATATGCTGTAGCTCATCTTCAGGGAAGCTAAGAAGGTGAGTGCTCTCTCCATATTTGGGGGTGGTGTAGACTCCCTGGTACATTAACTGCACCCTTAATGGGTGAAAAGTCATCTCTGTGGGTGACCCGGGGTGTTAAACGAAATAACAACAATGGACAAATATAGTTTGAGCTATGCTGCTCATGGTTTTTGCTTTCTAAATGATTCCAAATGGGAGGATGCAACATGTCTGCAGCTGTCAGATTTGCTAAGCTAAGCAGGGTGATGCTTAGATATAGATCCATCTAGCCTTAGATGAATGATACATTTAGCAGTACATATTTAATAAAGCTATTGTACAAAATGTTTCACCATAGATATACACTGTACTTGCTACTCATGGAAGTAAGGCTGTAAAAAGCGAATGATTCTGGGAAGGTACAAAGATATAAGCCTTTATATATTGGCTGCTAAAATAAAAGTTTTATGCGATGGGAATCTCGTATAAAATATATACAATGACACCATGCTCTCTGATGATAAATATGTCTGTTAATCTCTTTCTTGAGATATGCTTGGAACAGAAATCACTTCTACAGCAGAATTGCTACTTCATGCCCATGAGTCAAGCCAGTGTTATAAATTAAATTACTAAACCATTCTTTCATGTAGAGAGGTACGTACTATAGTTTCATGCAAGATAAATGGACTTGATATAAGGAGGCAATATCTGCTTTCAAATGTCTGCACATTATAAAAGACCCATTAACTGATGAAAATTATGTATCCTTTAGGTCACAATATTTGTGGATTCCCTTTAGCCAAAATAGAGCCTAAATAAATAAAAGCTGTAACATATATTTCTTATTGTAAATAACAAAGAAATGCGAGTTTATGAAGTTTTCATGCACAGTTTACTTTAAATAACTATACATCTGTATGATAAGGATAAGAATTGTATATTCAAGGCACGAATTACAGGATGATAATGCTGTGTATTTTTTGTATTTATGTATTTTTGTTCTTAACTGTGGAAGGAATTAGCTATTGCTATAAGGCCAATGCACATTATGGGCCTGATGCCGAGTTAGGAGCAAAGCAAAGAATAGGAGCAAATTTGCACCCTGGCAAAAACAATGTTGCATTAGAGGGGAGGGGTAAATTTAAAATGTAGTGACTGATTTATATTTTCACACTGAAGGGCTCCTTTTCGACGAGGATCAATGACGACTGTTGTGGTAAGCGACTGGAAACAATCCCGATGAAGCAAGAATCCGCAGCGACTTCATGATGTGACCTACATCCTTGACGCTGTTATTGGTGCTGCTAAGGTGGTAATGTAAGTATGCGGGCATGTAAAATGTAGCTTACAAAGCGTTGCACATTCTACGTGCGCGCATACTTACATTACCCCCTTAACAGCACCGATAACAGCGTCGCGGATGTCCGTGACGTCATCAAGTGGCGGTATATTCTTTCTTCATCGGGATTGTTTCCAGTCACTTCCCACTACAGTCATCATCGATCCTTGTCGGCAAGGAGCCCTTCAGCGTCAAGATGTTGGGGTAAGTGTTGTTGGATTAATCAGCGTCATTATACCATACCCCACCCCATTTCTTAGATCAACTTTTATTTCAGTATAAAAATAAAAAATATCAACTATTTGTGTGCAACATGAAAAATCAGCCAGTATTTTCCTTGTGAACAAAAAATACATTTGTTCTCCTTGCATTGTAACATGGTTTGTCCAGGTGCAAATTTGCTGCTTTTTTTGCTTTGCTCCTAACTCAGTTTCAGGTCCTATGAGAACAGAACATGGTCAGGTGTGGTTAAAAGTAATTGATATAAATTGAAAATATTCTAGTGATTATAGTGAAACTTTTTTATTTGATACATACTGTAAGAATCATTTGTCACTCTGATTTAACACTTGATAAAGTACAAAAGTGTCTATTTATGGATCTGTCTCCTCTAAGTTTTGGGTGGGCAACAAAATATAGGAATTTCATTTAAGAAATTGTTGTTGGGAAGCTTGTGCATTAATAAGTTGTAGCAAATAACTGTGTTAGGGGTTCTTACAATGTAGATGGAATTAATAATTAATCACATCTCAGACATTGGGACATAGTGATTAGCAGTGTCGGACTGTGACATGAAGGGCCCATCGGGGGATACAATGGTAGGGGCCCACCAGAGAAGGTGTGGCCAGCCACTATAGAATTGCAACCAAAATACTAGAGGGGGTGTGACAAGCCCACAAAAGACAGCTAGCACCGTAGTGTAGTATATAAAGAATGCAGTGTGTATATAAAGAGCACACAGTCTTGGCCTGCCCCTTAGAATGGGCAGAACAGTCATCAAAAATCGGGATTGTCCCACTAGAATCAGAACAGTTGGCAGACTGTCTTGCTCTCTCCTATCTGTTCTTGTCACTTTCACCACCTGTGGCTGCAGGTTTCTTTAGTTGCGGCTTATCTGGATCCTGGAATGTTAGGTGCCCTATTTGGAAAAAAATGGGAACATTTAGAAAATGCCAACCAACCCCAGCGTTAAATCAGTAGCACCCACGATTAATAATTAGGCCTTGCTCCAGCCCCTACATTAAAATAGTAGTATTCCCATTTAATAAATAAACCTATTTCCCTCCCTCCAAACAGCCCCAGCAATAAATAGTATTCACATTTAATAAATATACCTGTTTCCTGCAACCATCCATTGCCATTAAATAATTCATATTCACATTTAATAAATAGACCTCATTCTCCCCAAACTCACCCCCACATTCAATTACTATCCCCCAACCACCCCATCTTAAATGAATAGTCCTCACTATAAAATTAAATTGCCCCACCATCACCCCACAAGCAAAAGAGCACCAATTAATTAACCACCACCTACCACTCACACAACATTGCCACAAGCCCCCTGTACCATCACACACACAGTACATTGTCACAAGCCCTATGTGCCATCACACACACTACATTGCCACAAGCCCCATGTGTCATCACACACATTACATTGCCACAAGCCCCCTGTGCCATCACACACAGATTACTGTGCCCCATCATCATCACCACGCTGTGCCCCCTTATGATCACAATGCACCCTTTATGCTGTTTCCCCCCCCTTCACCTGGCCCCTCTTCATCACACTGTGCAATGCTGCTCTCCCCCCCTCCCATCCCTCTTGTCATGCTACTTCCCCTCCCCTTCCTCACTCTGTGCCTTTCTGCTTCCCCCTTCTTCATTAGTCTCTGCCTTTCTACCCCCCCTTCTTCATCACTATGTGCCTTTCTGTCCCCCCTTTCTTCGTCACTCTATCCCTTTCTGTTTTCCTCCCCTTGCATCCGATCCTTTACTTACTTTCCTATTGGCTTATATCATCTCTTTTCTTCTCTTCTTGTCTTCTCACTTTTTTCTTCTTTCTTGCGTGCTGGCTCCTCTCTGCGCTGTTCCTCACTGAATGTCTTGATGACGTCACACCCAACATTCAATGCAAACGGAACAGGGAGGAGGAAGGAGGGGCGCCGGCGTCGCGATGAGGTAAGTATTTATTTTCTTTTTTTAATGTACCTATTCCCCCCACCAATGAAGGGGGTGAAGCCGTCAGACCTCGGGGTCAACCGGGGAATACCCCAGCTCCCCGTCAGGCCAGTCCGACCCTGGTGATTAGCATTGCTAACGTGCAGTGCTGCTGCTATTTCACATATTGCTGTGTGATGAGTTGTTGTATGTTCTCTCCGTGTTTGCCTCCCACAGTCCAAAAACATACTGGTAGGTGATTTGGCTACTGATTAAATTGGCCCATTTGTGTGATTGTGTCTTACAGAATTTAGACTGTGATAGGTTGTTGTGAAAGATGAAACATTATAAAGCACTACATAATATATTATCAATATTTCTATAAAAAATAATAATAATAGCTGTTGTGTATAGTGTATGCTCGGCAAAATTTTTATAGTAGTTTGTATAGTAGACGGAAATTTCAGTTGCTGGCTTAGGATGCAAGACAGACCCAGCCCTTGGTGTATTCATGAGGCCCTGAAATTTGATGTGTAGTGATTTATGTTCAACAGCTTTTGCTTTACATAGTATTTGGCATTTCAATGTATGTATGTTTATCGTACAGAAGTAAGTAATAGTCTATCTAAACTTTGCTTTTCTTACAGTGCATATTTATGGTTTCTGGAACATTTTGTTTGTACTTTAGGTTGCACTAAATGCAAATCGTTACTACATATTTAAATAATTTGGCAAATCTGGAAAGATCAGGATTTCTTTTTATTACCAAAAAGTGAAAAGGGCAAAAATGTAAAAAATAAGCTTTTGTAACCCAAGTGAGTGACTTCTGATGAGTATAGTGGTAGCAAATATGGGTGGTCTACTAGAGAATTAGTCTATGATTGTGGATCATAATAACGTTTTGTGAGTCATTTTCTCCTATGTGTGTTTAACATATTTATTTTTGATATTAACATGTACAAGTGATAGCTACCAATTAGAGGGCAGTATAAGTGCTGGAAGTTTTCAAGATCCTTAAAATAACTCTGATTTCCCCACCATCTCTAACTCTGGAAATACAGTGGAAACTCGGAGCATAGGGAGAAGCCCAGTCTTCGTTACAGATTATAAGGTGCCCTCTCTCCATTATATTGGAGGATGTGAGCAACATATATAATGTTAGAAAAAAATTATTTTATCTGTAACTTAAAAATACAACATGCTTTGTTTCCCAGGAAGTGGGATCGATAAAATAATCACTGGCAGAAATTGGTTCATTTTTGAAAGTCCCACATTAGAATTAAGTGCTCTGCATTATTGACCTGGGCCCAAACTCAGTGTTAGGTGGTGAGCAATGTTAGTGTGGAAGAGAACATTTCAGGAGGTCGGGGATTGGACTTTTAGTGATGTATCATGTCATATCACTGCAACACGTCACATCACTGGACCACATCACACCACTACTACTTTGCACTACTGCGTAATGTCCCATTCCATTTATACACTTATTTGTGCGACCTCATGGTATGATCCCTCATAGAATAGAAGTAACCGAAAGGTCATTATGAAGGGAACTATGTAGACTCAGAGGGGGGGGAATTCAATTCCCCCAGATGAACGCAGCGTTAATCCTACTACCATCATTACGGTCATTTAACCCAGCTCAGGGAGCTGCGAGCAAAAAGCCAGCGCTGAAATTACCGTAATAATGGTATCTAAGCGCACTATTACCATTATAGTGCGCAGACCCCATTACTTTTTACAATAACATGGCCAATTGAATTCCCCCAGAAGCTTTATTGTGTTAAACATGACTTAGCTTCAGCTATCTTTTTATACCACCCTGTCATCATCATCATTTATTTATATAGCACCGCAAATTCCGCAGCGATGTACAGAGAACTCACTCACATCAGTCCCTGCCCCATTGGAGCTTACAGCCTAAATTCCCTAACATACACACACAGACAGACAGAGACTAGGGTCAATTTGATAGCAGCCAATTTGTTTTTGGAGTGTGGGAGGAAACCAGACCACCCGGTGGAAACCCACGCAAACACAGGGAAAAAATACGAACTCCACACAGATAAGTCCATGGTCGGCAATTGAACTCATGACCCCAGTGCTGTGAGGCAGAAGTGCTAACCACTTAGCCACCGTCCTGCCCATCCTGTCAAATTGCTTTGCAGCAACTGTGAAAAGTCTTTAATCTTTGAGATCTCCTTTTGCTTTGCAGTTTTGTGGGAGTGAATTCTCCAGTAGAAACTGCACTGCACAAAACCGACACAATTGGCAAATACTGCATTGGTGCAAACAGAATATCTGGGATGTCTTATATATTTGTTTACTTTCATTGCTTTTAGATGCAGAATATGACCTTAGGAATAATTCAGCAATTAGATCTGTCTATTGAAAGTGAGTGTCTGATTGTAGTTCAGTGAGACTTTTGCTCCAAATGCACTCTTAGTAAATGTGTTCTAGTTAAACACTCTTGTCCTAGGACACTGTGCTGAATACTGTGCTATACTCAGGGGAGGCCTGGCAAATTTTAGCCTGGGGAGGACAAGACTTAACTCAACAGCCTATTAGGAAGGGAATATTTTAAAGGAAAAAAAAATGCAGGTGGCCCAGTGACCCAGCCCAAGGTAGACCACTATGGTGCTAGCCCAGAAGGCAGATGCCCCCTGCGCCCCCCCCCCCCCCCAGTTCAGCCTGCCCCTGGCTATACTCCAAGGCTAGCTTCTTCTATATAACTCCTGTGCCTCATTATCTTTTTGTGAAACACGGGAGCTGTATGCGGAAAGCCAAACTAAGACAGAGCTCAGTGCTATATGCAGCTGTACTAGCCAGAAGCCATGTAAACTGATAGGACACCCAACATGCTTTTTTTACACACTAATCTTTTTTATAGATGCACAGAAAAAAGGCGAAATGTAATACATACCTAAAAGACAATTCCCAACCTGGTGATAGGTTTTCTTTAGTGATTCTTGGTGGTTCAAATGATTGAATAATAATAATTGCAATGATAATATAATAATAATATATTCTTTGTTTAATGGTACCACAATATATATACACGTATATGTTTGCATGTGTGTGTGTGTATGCATACATATATTTGTACATAATTTGTAATTTAGCATATTTCCGATGTTTTATATATTTACTGTAGATGTACGTATAATTAGAACATGGAGTAATGTTGAATGAATGTTAAATGAATTCTGGAAGCGTAAATAGTACCGGGAAGCAAATAGCATAAAAATGGATTTTATTATGTAATGGATGCATCTCACTAAATTAGACTTTTTTTTATCCTATTGCTAAGTTCCTGGAAATGACCTGAAAGAAATTCAATGTACTGTCTGCCATCCTTATTTTGAAAGAATTAATACAACACAAATTTATGTTTATTGGTAACACAGTTAAGGTCAAACTAAATTCACAGAGCTTTGAGTTCAGCTATAAATAGAAGCATGATCACAGTAGCAATGCTTGGTCTGGCGACCGTTAAAAAAAATGATAATTAAGTAGAAAGCATTAGCGGCAGTTAAAACATTGAAAGCTGATTATTCTAATGGGCCGGAGATGCCACTGTTGTACCGAGGAGGTCCTATTCACAATGAATGATTGCTCTATAAACCATTCCCTGCTGTGCTGACTCAAACACTTAGATATTTTTAGCTCCCGCTGCCTCTTTTTTTTCAGACTGTATAATTGGATTTTTGAGCTTTTATTAGAGCTTGAAATAACTGCCTACAGGAAGCTCCGCATATGCTAGTTTACATGTTTACAAAACATAATCAGAGAAAAAAAAATTGCAGGAATATTTTATAGCTGTGTCTGTGTAAAACACCTGATTAGCTCTTCTGTATCCAATGTAACATTTTTGAATAATTGTTGTCTTTTGCCTTTCTGTATTGGAAGAGAAATTAATCCAAATAGCTAAACTGGCTAATCTGAGTTGGATACTTTGCAGGAGTTCACCTTGAGCTTTGACATGTTACAAAATGAATACTCAGGACAGTCTAATAGGTCCCTGTTGCCAATTTAGATTTCCCGCAGACCCCTGTTGTTATAAAGCAATTAGACAGCATGGCATAAAAAGACTGCAGATCCTAGGTGATGTTTAACACAGTAGAGCTTCTGAGTCCACATAGTCCCCTGCATAATTGCTGTTTGATTACAGCTACTTATGCATATTTCCGTCTACAGAGCCCTCTGCCAAGAGAAAGTGACAACAACACCGGCATATCAGATATCAGATTCAAACGCAGGAATTGTTCCAAAACAAATCAGTGCCATAAATTGTTTGGCATGTGGTTTGCAGCAGACGTGCTTGCATTTCATTTTCTGGTGAGTTCTACGACAAAACAAAAAATAAATTGCTTCATTGTGAACTATTATTTGTGGTTCACAGTTGAGCACTGTGTGTGATGAAAACAGCAGTTATTAGACTCAGTTATGTTAAAATAAACAATACTTAACAATTGTAAACCATTTAATCTTGAGATATGATATGTGGTTATCCAGTTATAACATGATATTTTCATAAAGTGATATTTTACTGGAAAATGTCTTATTATGAGGAATAATGTTAATGTATTATTGCCTAATAAAGAAATGGTTCTGAAATACATAAGAGTTATTCTAAAATGATTTCTTACTATTGTCATTGATACATTTAGTGAATTCTTTCTTGTATGTCAGTTTCCACAAGAGGTTATGTACAGTACTATGTTTGATTTCAGTGCAATATTCAGTGGGGCTAATTTAATAACAGCACATAGATCATTTTTATGTTTTAATGGATAAACCTTTAATGTGCTCTGATGCCCTCCTGCTGGGACACAGTCACCACATTTCCTATTTACTGCAGTGGTTATGCCACAGAATCATCTGAACACTGACTCATATATACAATTTGACTATTGAAGTTATGTAAATCATTTTAGAACTGTTGATATCCTTCCTCTCTGAGCATAGTTGCATATCTCCCAACTGTCCCGATTTCAGTGGAACTGTCCCTATTTTAGGGCTTTGTCCCACTGTTCCGCAGTTGAGAATGTTGAGGGGAAGGTGGTATGAAATGGGCAGCCTAGCTCTCTATGAGGGAGTGGTTGCAATCCTGCCGCAACTTGGTCCCGCTGGTGGTGACCTTGGGAGGTATGTAGACAGACTACATCCTGAAAATTCACATTGCTAGTCAAAGATATGTAAGGATATTATTGGATTTCCTGTGACTTTATAGATGCAAATCACATGGGGGTAAATGAAGTCCTCATATATCATCAGAGAAGTGTCAGTGCTTGTTTTCATAAGGCTGGTATTACCTCCTTGGCTGTACTAAGTATATGGATTAGCAGGGATCATTTAAACCTACCCACACATATGCCATTGTGATAGAGCAGCAGGAAAGCCCGGTGATTCAGAATCTGAAGACCTGTTACTTTCAAGATTATTGGTATTTTAACATGTCTGTATGACTGTACATGTGTATCACACCCTTTACAATGTTAACATCAGACGTAAGCAATTTTTTTGCACTTACTCATTTTGAGCTTGAATACAAACATGATTTTTGGCCAATAAACAGAAGTAATGGCTGTAACGCAATCTTAATTCGTACTGCTTAAGTGTTTCTGAAAATGTGTTTTTGAGGGCACATCATAACTTCCTACTGTTGATTCAGCAATGTATTGCTGGTTACAACACATTTTGATAGAAACATGGCAGAACACCAGTATCACAGGACAGGATTTTATTAAGATTTGTCATAGTCTAACTGCTTAGAGGCACAATGTAGTTAATTTATTGTATGATTGTTTGCACATAGTTACAAGACTTCTAACCACTTTCAAAGGTACTTTGATGCATAATCAAGGCCAAAAATTGTATGAGAGTGCATACAATAGAAGTGATAAATCACTCAGTCAGTCACAGTGCTCATCAGGTAATAACTGCAGAACCAAGAACATAGTTATATAATATTAAATAGTCGTCAAGTGGTGACTGCCACGAGGCACCAGGGTGGCGACTCAGGGTGGTATGCAGGCAGGGCGACACTGGCGGATCCAGGAGGGAGCGTTCGGGGCAATTTTCGTCCCAATAAATTGCTGTGGAGAGGTGGGATCACTGTGAAAGGGGCGTGACCAACTGGGTCAACCAATCAGTGTGTAGGAGGGGCATGGCTAAAAATTCTAGGTCTGCCCCTAGGTAGGGTTGTGCAAGGTTTCTTGGCAACCTAGGCAAAGCTTCAGCCTACCGCCACTCCTCCCCCCAAATCCCACTTCCTAGTCCCTCACACACTTGACATTTGTAAAATAAAAATAGTAACCCTTATGTCCTCCTGGCTGACTGGTAAGGATGCAGTACAGATGATCTGATGTCCCGATGCATTGATGTCTGATGCAGAATGCTGTCTAGACTTTATTGCTGCCCAGAAGCAAACACAGGATTTCTAGAGGGGAGGCTCCAAATGTTAGATTTCAGAACAAAGCATAGAAAAAAACTTTCCATCACTCACTTGTTACATACTGACATGTCCCCCACTGCCCACCAGCTTTTCAGAAACATGCCCTCCTGCCAAACTGTTTTTTTCTCTCTTGGCCACAAAATTGTAAACATCTTAATGCTGTATGTAATTTAGATTAGAGAGCCAAATAATGTGCAAATAATAATAAAATAAATTGTTGCTGAAAACTTAACTTCCTTTAAATTAATAGAATGTAACTCCTGGGGATTTCTGAACGTATCCCTCCCTCTCCCCTCCCCCTATTTTCTTGAGCCCCGACTCTCCACATTTCTGTAGCTCCCTCTCCCTTCCATTTTCTCCAGCTCCCTTGCTCCACAGTTTCTGTTGTCCCCTCTCTCCACATTTTCTATAGTTCCTTCTTCTTCCCATTTTCTCCAGCTACCTCTCTCCACATTTTCTGTAGTCTCCCTCTACACATTTTCTTTAGCCCCCATTCCCTCCTATTTTCTCAAGCACCCTCGCTCCACATTTTCTGTAGCCCCTACCTTCGCATATTCTATAGCCCCCTCTCCCCCCATTTTCTCCAGCCCTCTTTCTCTCCGTTTTCTTTGTATTACTAATTACCTTTTTTTTTCTCTACTTGTCCGCTTCTCATCTTCTCGGCCACTTGCTTCTTCTCTTCTTAGAGCCTCTTGGCTCCTCTACGCTGACGTCACAACGCTGCCAGGAGAATGGCACTGGAGGGATGTGGAGAGGTGGTACTGCAACATGGTAGTGCCGCCTTTCTTTACAGTTAAGTACAGCGGCATGGGGAAATATTGGGCAGTTGGCCTAGCCACCTAACAAATGTCTCATTCAGAGACATTGTAAGTGTGGGTACCCGGCCACAGTGCTGCCCACCAGAGCCTGATGCCATAAAGCTTCCTAATGGTGGCGCCGGACCTGTATGCAGGTGTCTGTGAGACAAGGTGAAAACTATGTCTCTGTTGCTCTTGGAATTGTGCTGCCTGAGACAAAGTTTTCACCTCACCTCATGATGGTGACAGCCCTGGAAGCAGGTAAAAACAGACTTGTTAATTGCCTCTAATATCAAGTTTCTGCATTATAACTATCCATTATAAAAATACTATATAGACAAGACAATGAAGCTTCCAATTTATTTATATACATATACTTTACAACATATTATACTTCACAGATGAATTAATAAAGTAAAACATCCTAGATCAGTTATATTATTAAACTGATTTTTGTAAAAAAAAAAAAGTTGCCAGCTTGTCTGCATGACACAATGTGACCGACCAGAACTGTATCCCTACACCTAGTTAGAGAATACAACTATGTGAATGGATTTGTGAAACATCTCAAAAATGCAACAACATTAAATTGGAAGGTATGCAGTTAAAAATCAGTTAGGAATCAAGATAGGATTTCCTAATGTTTCTCTTGCAGTCAGTCACCTGAAACAGCCAAGTTAATTCACTTATCTGTACATACAACTTTAATATTTTTTTTGCAAGTTCTAGTATGATTTTCCATTCACTGGATATAGTGAAACTCCACCCACTGTTATATTTATCCATCAATTAATAATAAGATGAATTACAAATCATAGTTATTTTTTCTGCTGCCTTCTGGTGAAAATAAAGCACTATGAAACTTGATTTTAGCACATTTTTATGACAATCTAATCACACTGTATATAGTTAAATCAATGTTGCAGTTCAATTGAGATGTGCACAGAAAACACAGACAGGTTTGACCTTGTTTGAATGGGTTGGACCATGTCCAAGGGGTATATTTATCAAGCTGCAGGTTTGAAAAAATGGAGATGTTGCCTATAGCAACCAATCAGATTCTAGTTATCATTTATTTAGTACATTCTACAAAATGACAGCTAGAATCTGATTGGTTGCTATAGGCAGTTTAGTAAATATACCCCAAAGTCTGTTTGAGCATGTGGTTTGGTTACGCCTCTCTAGTGGCTGGCCACACCCCATCTAGTGGCCCCCTACCATTGTATCCCATACATGCCAACTCTCCTGGAATGTCCGGGAGACTCCCGCAATTTGCTAGAGTCTCCCGGACTCCCGAGCGAGTGTGGCAATCTCCCGAATTCTGCCCACTTCTGGGCATTCCTAGTGAAGTGGGCAGAATTAGATCCCAAACGCTGCGATTCCCGATGGATCGCGGTATTTAGCCCCGCCCCCCGCTGTCAAATGACGCAATTTGCGTCATGACATCACAGGGGGCGGGGCCGAAATGATGTGATTTTGGCTGCCCCGCCCCCTCACGCCCCCCTCCGCTGGCTGGCTCCCGGAAGGGAGCTGAAGAGTGTAGGTAAGTATGTTGTATCCCCCCTGTGGGTCCTTCATGCCCCAGTCCAACAATGTATGTATACTAATTGTTTTACCCATAAATGATAAAATATTCATTACAGCAGGTTAATGATTTGTTCTTTTTATTCTGTAAAATGCCACAGTACAATCATATTGGACTTTATGCTCTGTACTATATACACAATACCACATATGCTGCATTCACATGCAGATAATGATATATAGAAACATCAGGGCCAAACAAACAGAGCTGTGTATTGCATATGTCACCTTGGATAATATTACACCTGCATCCACACTGTGTGTCTTCAAATACCATAGATGTGTATTGAACATGTTATTTGTTTTTTCCTGTATTTTAAGTATATCTTTCTTGCAAGTGCACCAAGTAAAACTACAACATTGTTATCAATAGCATTTATTTTTATTTTCAAACAATATCCACTGAATTGGATGTAACCAATTTGCAGAATCCACAAACATATTTAACATTTAACCTGGCTACTGCATTCTAAGACTACTCTCTCATATATTTGAAACAAGTGCAGGTAATTTCTATCCAGTTTGTGGAACTTTCTCTTACCATCATTGATGTTTGATTTCAATTCTTTAAAATATTAGTTCAGCTTTTCCATCTTCTCGACCACACCTTTCTCCCCACCGGAAGTACTATTAATACTAGTGCGTATTGCATCCTTCTCTCCATACAAACTTGCATCAGATATGACAATGGTATCTGTATGAGGAATGGAAAAGTATTTTAATTATATTTAACAAAGAACACAGCATTGTTTTTACCAGAGGGACTACTACCATTTGCTCACCTTGTGAAAAAGTGAAATCATTTTATGCTGATGTCCCTCTAAGCTCTGGCCAGGCATGCTGCTGTGCTGGTCCATGCCAACTGAAATATAGACGCCTCTATTACTCACGCAATTTCTATCTCTGTGACGTCTTCTGTTATAGTTGCTACAGAATCTTCCATTTTAACTTAGTCACTAGTTACGCAGCACAATCATTGTGCATTTTTCTTTCTGTAAATAGATGTCAAACTTTTACTAATTGTTATTGTTATTAATTACTAACACCGTTTACTAACTAGTTTTAAACATTTTTAATAGCCACTTTTAATACTCACTTTTTTTACTGTTCTTTCGGATTATCATAAGCATTATTTGCTCTTTATTTTTTAAGTTGGACCTCCGTTTTTGGATTTGAATTTTTTTCTTTTTTCCCTCTGAGTTTATCTCTGATCTGATTTATGAGTTTCGGTATAATCACTTCTTTTCTGTATTTTTGCTTTTGACCGTCGTAGTCGTACTGGTCCAGCACTCTCACCATCATCTCTCTTGGGCTCATTGGCATTGCTCTTCTAATGTCTGCCCATTGCATTCCTTCTTCTCCATCCCCCTCCACTCCTCCATCGTTTCTGTTAATTTTAGTCTGTGAAAAACAGCAGATCTAACCATTTCCGAAAGCTTACTGTAAAACATTAAAATAGCCAGAGATTTGTATGAAAATTCAACATGTTAAACTCTTGAAACAGCTATAAGATGATCTGCAGGGCTTTGGGGGAATTACAAGTAGATGATGCTCTGATCTAATCTATAGATCAATCACTTACATTATTTGTAGGATGTCATATTTGGGCACACAATTTTGTACTTTTCTCTAGCAGAACTTGGCTTCAAGTTTTCTGCACAGAATTTCCCCTCTCTTTTTTTTTATAAACACAATATAGAATACTATCTATCTGTCTATCTATCTATCTATCTATCTATCTATCTATCTATCTATCTATCTATCTGTCTATCTATCTATTAATTTCTATCAAAGTGATGGTTATAATCCATTCCATGTACAAATAAATACATATTTTTTTATACTCTGAATGATTAAATTATAATTTAGGCATTCAATAAGATAATCAAATCATTATCTAACTTGCTTGCTAATGCTTACTTTAGTATTTTAAAAGAACTTAAAACCATTGCTTATTTGGGGTAGATACAGGGCCGGATTAAGGGAAGGGAGGCCCCGGGCTAACGGTACTGTGAGGGCCCACTGCATGAACCCCCCCTCCCCCCGTGAGCTCACCTCCTTCCTTTGTTCCACTCCCTGTAGTGCTTAAGTACTACAGTGACAGCAGGCAGCTAACAGCATAACATTTGCTGTTAGCTGCCTGTCATTCTCCTTAAACAGGTGTGATGAATGCTGGCAGGCACCCCAGTTGCCTGAGGCCCCTGGGCTGTAGCCCCTTTAGCCCTATTGTTAATCCGGCTCTGGGTAGATAGCATGCTTACTGCGAACATTCTTGTTTTCTTTCATGTCCAGAAACATCAATTCCAAAGTAACTCCTTCATGACTATGAAGGGGACATCATTAAAACATAGACAATCCACCCTGCAATATAAATTGTTACTAAATATTCAAAGATTGATTTAGTATGTTCTGAATGTGCGCAATAGCACTGAAATAACACAAGAATTGACTTCTGAATAAGTACTTTACGAGCTGTGCAAACCAAACACCAAATTTGCCAAGGCTGGGTGTGATGTGACTTAATATTATAAATTTCTCTAAGAATTTATGTTTAATCCATCTTAATTTAAAATGCATTGCACAGATTACTCCTCCCTTCAAAGATGTTTAAATGGAGAAATGCAAGTAAACCTTGATGTTATTACTTATAATAAAATAATGTAAATATTAACTTTCTGAGTAAATACTGTCAACATTATTGATTGGTGTACTACTATTAGCATAATGCATCTGTCCACTTACCAAAAATGGGCTATGTTCATTTGTGTGACTTCAGCAAAACAAGCAATCGTACTTGTGTATCATTTTAATCAATGCTTATACTAATATGGAGATAAATATGTGTTTTTCTAAGCAGAGGATCCGCATTATTTTTATTTAATACATTTTATTATAAATGTTTAGAAAACATACATAAACTATTATTTTGGCAGGAGGATTTTATTTGAGACCAATCGAGCTATACAGCGATAATCACACAACGGTCCAGTCAGGTGCACTGCCCTGACATATGCACTGTATGTTTGGGTACAGGATGAATGAACCACGCTGAGGGACATTTTCTCCCCACCTTCATGGGTCACATAAAGCTATTTGTTTCAAATATACTTGCTTCCTCTTATGTACTGCCAATATATCCATATATTTTATCAAGTATTGTGTCCACACATCATTTCAACAGACTTAACTTGATTGTGCACTCAGTTCATTAAATATATTAGTGTGCAGTATAGAAAAATATGTCAGGATTCTCTGCAACAATCAAGACTGTCTTAGTGACATTAAGGACATTGGTGTTTAATGGACATTGGTCCTTAATGGACACCTCCTACCATGCCCGATTTGTAAATGAGCACTTTTAGAATATGCCCTCCATTTATCCAGGTCAAGCGCCAATTAAAAAACTCCACCGGTAAAATGTAAAGCTCTACTGCTTTTTCAACAAATCAGAACTGTCCTTCTGAAAACAGTTATTTTATGAGATGTGTGTATTGGTATACCTTATCATAGGCAAACCGAGGGGATATTTCCTAGTGCCTGGAAACCCCCCTCTAAGTCTGGGGCACTGTATAATTGAGGTGGCTGGACCCTGCCCCGCAGCACACGGCTCTGCTTGAAAAGGGAGAGTTGTGTGCACCTAACAGTAGTGCATGCAGCATTGCCCATGTATATTATGGGGATAGAAAGAGTTGGAGAGCAGCCAAGCACTGTCTAAAATTATAGCCACGCCCCCATGCATGCTTGCCACGCCCACTGGCTGAGTGGTGTGGAAACCCCCCTGAACAAATCCTGCTTTGCCCCTGCTTATGTTATAAGAATTTAGTATATGATAATATTATTCTGCTTAGCATGTTGAAATGATCCAATGCTTTATTGTTCCTTAAATCTTGTCCAGCTTAGAGTAAAGCAGTTATTTTGGTCAATAAGCAAAATACATCGTGTTAGTGGTATGTTATGTAGTAGCTAATTACATGTGAAAGTATTTCAGCAGCATTATATTTTCCTCCAATGTCTTACTCTAAAGTAGATTCATTATTAGTTATATAAATTGATCCCTAACCAGCGGCGCACGGAGGATTGTTGGGGGGGGGGTCGGGGGGGGGGGGTTAAACCCCAGAGAGAGCTGCCCCGTTTTGCTAGCGCTGTCCTATACAGCAGCCGCGGCGCTGTCTAAGAAGCGTCTGCGGCGGTGCTGTATACAATACAGCACCGCCGCGGACGCTTCTTTGACAGCGCCGTGGCTGCTGTATAGAACAGTGGCCACTTAGTTAGCGCAGGGGGGGGTTCTAGAGACTCAGAAACCCCCCCTGCGTGCGCCACTGCTAACGTCAGACTTGTGTCGAGGGTTGTACATTACAACATAAAATATTTTTAAACTGAGTTATCTGATGCAAGGGAGTGTGTCATGTTCCTTACAGCAGACAGTAAGGTCATCTGAGCACAATAGGTGGTTCCTAATATTTGCAGAAGTCACCTGAAAATAATTAAGCATTTTCGATCAGAAAGTGCAAGTGCATGTAAATCATAATGCCACAACGCCTGGTTTGACTAATTGGACCTGCAATGAATTTCATATATAAAAAATCCTTGCTCACTGATTATAATTACAAAAAGAAAGTAAAAAGTATAATCAAATGTGTGAAACAATTAATGTGCTAACAGGGTGACATGTCAAAGGGCTGTGCTGATTGCCTCAGTGGGAGATAGATTCAGAGTGAAAAATGAAAAAGGAAAGACAGAATGTTTGAGGACAAAGGGAACATAGGGTAAGACGCACATTAAATGGCATACAAATCATAGTTATGTATTCCGAACACTACTGATAAATTCCTCCCATATTCACTTACCAATCCCATCAATATGTCTAAACGGACCAATTTAATCAGTATGTCTTGCAGCAGTGACTGTGAATGGTGCAGCTCTGACACAGACATATTTACCAAAAATACTAATTTCACAAAGTGATTTTAGCTTGAGGGACATTTTAAAGCATTATGTAAGAGGGTAACAGTATGTAGAGCTCTTACTAAACCAGCCTATTTATTTCATCTTGACAATCTTGTGCGAATAATTTCTGGCAACAGCTGCCACATCTGAATCACAGCTGCAGGCCCTACATCATAATATTTTGGTTGCAAACAAATGTATTTATATTATGGTTGTTTTCCTCTTTAGATTCTCACGTTTATAGATACATGACATTCTGAGGCTAGTTATAAACAGCGTGTACACTGTACTTTTAGAGAAAAGTATTGTTTTTGAAGGTTAGTTAAGATAGTATTAGCATTAAGAGGGCGGTTCTGATCTTAAGGCGAGGTTCAGAGATTCTTTGTGGGTAAATTAACTTGTGAACTGTTCCCAAGTTATCAAAAATTGGACAAAGAAATAATGCTCACTGGAGAATCACCCCAATCCCAGTGCATGGAATGTCAATCACAATTGGACACACATTATCCCTGAATTATACTGAGAATATAACATCATATGTAGATGCTCTCTGTGATTGTGGCTATTAGTTGCTCAGACAACTGTTCTGCAGCCCTGCCTTCCTGAGTTATATTTTCTTTAAAATAGTTCACCCACAATGCAACCCACTGGCCACCACAAAACATAAGCCATGCCTGTAATTTTCATTAATGCAATTTTCATTCATTTCATAATTACCTACCAGAATGTAGACTTGCATAAACAATTCATTGTGATATCAAAATTTGCATTTGTTAAAACGAGTGGGCCATTTTTCTTTGGCGCCATCTGAAAGGACATTGGCAAGAAACACATACACAAACTGTTCAGTCATTCATACAGCAAGAAAAGCCGATATGTCAGAGAAAAAAATATGTATGTTAACAACAACCTGATATCACTGATTAAAAATGAGCATGGCAGAAGCTGTTCAGGGCAAACATGGAGAAAAAAACCTAGTAGTTCAATATGTATAGACACCTTTCAATAGAGAAAAATAAAATATTTTCCTTTAAAAGTACATGTTTGTTTATTTATTCCAGAGAAATTTCAATAGAGCTCCTTCTTCCATACCCCACGCTTCTTTAGATTGAATGACTTTTTGAGGCAACTTTTAAAAGCAAAGCACTTTTGGGCACCCCCTTCTCTTCCTTCCCCTGTGTCTTGTCTATTCCTCAGTAACTGCTGCCATCAAAGGCGGAACTAGCGACCTGTGGGCACCGGTGCAGGGAAACTGGAAGGAGGGAACCCGGGGCCAACAGCTCACAAGTTCTGACTCTCTCCATCTGCCACGCAGCGGGCCTCATTATCTTCAAGGGCCCTGGTGTACCGAAAACTGCCGCACTAATGGTACTTCCGCTAGTGGCTTCTTGGACCACTGTATAAGTTTCTCTCTCTCTCTCTCTCTCTCTCTCTCTCTCTCTCTTTATATATATATATATATATATATATATATATATATATATTTATATGTATATATATATATATATATATATATATATAGATATATATATATATATTTTGTGACAGAGGCACAGGAATGAATGGCAGGTATTCATGCCTCAGGCTGTCTGACTTGCATGCTTTTAAACCCATGGAATTTGCTATGTATAGGAAGCAGCATCCAAAAGAGTATGTTCAGCTTTAAGAAAAGCTGTTAAGGGTCCCTGATGTTTTGTATGGAGATAGCAGGGTGGGCTCCATGCAAAGGCCCAGTCCGGGTCTTCTGGTCTGCAGTCTCACAGTAGACAGATTAGGAGCTGCACCTGACACGTGGCAGTTAAAAGGTTGCAGCTCTGCTTCAATCTGGGTCTCAGTCCTGGGGAGGAGGCTGGATGCTGGAGGCCTCCGGAATGACACTGTTGTGGTGAGCAACGATGTGTCTATGATTTGTGTATGGGACATAAGGTCCTGCACAGGAGAGAGGGTCTCCGCAAATGTTTAAGTAAGTGCCCGACAGACAAGGTTTGTGTTTATGTTTTGCTTATTCTGATTATGCTAATAAAACTGGTTAAGGCCAGTCATACCGCAAATAATGGACTGGTATAACTTATTGCTGCTACCCCAGGAGATGGTACCTATTCCCCTCACATGGTCACAATATATATATCAATAACTTCCCTTTACAATGCAGCGCCGCTTGAAATTAAATCGCCGAACTGTTGAAGAACCCGCACGTTCATACATTTACCCCCAGGTGTACATGAATAAAGGGACTATATTTACTT
This sequence comes from Mixophyes fleayi, assembly GCF_038048845.1. NCBI lineage: Eukaryota > Metazoa > Chordata > Amphibia > Anura > Limnodynastidae > Mixophyes > Mixophyes fleayi. The sequence goes on along the minus strand of NC_134402.1, from coordinate 181,969,521 downwards.
TTGGCTACATATTTAGCCAGTCATATTGAGTCAGGGCTTATTATCATTACTATTTCCATTCTAGAGTGTTACATTTTTTCTGAATCCCTTTGCTCTTCTCCTCTCACTACATCAGAACAATCTTACTGCGAGTTTCTAACCCTCCAGTTCGTACTAAGAAACATGGACAGTGAAACAGACTACATTTAAATGCTTAATTCAAGTGTCAGATAACCATAAATTCAACTATTAATATAATGCTTTATAGTGTGTGCAATTACAAATTGCAATGTGTACAACTGGATATACAATCAGCTTCTATTTAAAATTCCACCTTAGTGAGGCCTCCACGCACTTGTGTTGGGCATTGTACGTAACCCCAATTGTCAAATGTTTTTCTAAACCGATCAGCATATTAATTTGCATATTTCTATTTATGATTATAAACTGGAGCTGCTTTCTCTATTGCGGTAAATTGGATTATTATCCACAGACTGTTATTGGGCAATTACTCCCCCCCCAAACCTGGCCTTGGACGCAATATCTCTCGGTCATGAGAATAAATCAGAGTATAATGTTCAGAATAACAATCAGGCAAAACAAATAATTGCTATTTAAGCAGAATATGTGATACAATTATTTTTTTTTCTTTAATCTCAGACTCAATGTAGGATTGCTGTCATTCCTTAGATTTTGCCGTACGCCAATTGTGGATTATCTTTTCTGTATCATCAGGAAATATCAAGTAATCTCAAGTCACCAGGGAAATATTAACCTAGTTCTGTTCCTCAGTTATGGTTTTAAAGAAATATAGTACATCATTCGGTTATTATCTTATGAGTTAACTTTCGTTTGCTGTCCTGGTTCATGATATACACATGCTATGTAAATTTATATGATACGGAACAGTATACCCTTACTACATCTTAAGCACCCTAAATCTATAACAGGATCATGTAACAACTTAAAAGTTATGTATCATTGTTTTGAAAATACATTTTTGTCGTCTTTAAAACAAGAGTATTACAGTTATTTAATAAGAGTACTACCATTACTGGAACATGATTTAAAAGTTATCAAAAATGTTTAAAATGTTTTGGAGGCCATGTAGTTTCTTCTTCCAACCTCTAGGTGTCACTGTTGCTACTACTATCTATTGAGAATTTAGCCTTTGGACAAATTCTGTGTTGAAGCATGTAATTTGCAACAGTGCTTTCTCTGCTAGGTAAAAGAAGCTTCGGTATTCCATAAAATATCAGTAAAGAGCTGGAGAATTGATCAAAAAGTTTACTGCAATCAAAGCCACTCGTTTTTTTTTCTGTTTTTAGATCAAAAACATTTAGTTACTATATTTTTTTTTTTGTAAACTTTTTTTTAATGAATTGTAATATGGAATAAAAAAATGCAACTCTGACTGTAAAAAAGTGAGAGTATAATACCCCTCAATATGCAAAGACTTTTTATTATTGACTATTGCTGGTCGTTGCACCCCAAAACTTGAAAAGTCTTAAAAAGCAGAGTCATGTTATTCTCAAAGTCTATTTAATGACATTAACCCCTGATCTGAAGTGTTCTTGTTTATAAAGTTTGCTGCAAATTGTATAATATTATGTAATGTACTCTTAGGTCTGCAGTAAAATAATTTGGTAATGGAATGGTGACATTTCTACAATACTATTTTTTTAACTATCAGCTATTTCTTGCATATTATTTTTCTGTTCCTGCAGTAACTTGGTTGCACACTTGGTTAAAAATCTTTTACTTTTTGACATCACACACCATCTGCTTCCTTTCTTCACTGGTAAAATATGATTTGTATAGTGTTTTGCAAGTGCAGAGTTGATGTTGCTGCCAAGTATGTATATTCTAAATAACATATCCGTGAAAATCAGTTTCATTATTTTCAATAAAGGTCTCTGTTAGGTTATGAATGTACAGATGGAACTGGTATTATAGTTAAACATAGAGAATAATTGTACTTGCACGTAAAGGGAGTTTGGTTTTGCTATTAAAACTGCATCAGTCCCTAATAAAATAGCTGCAATCCTCTATTGTGTGATGATGTTTATATTTAGCTTGCACTATCACATTTAAAAATCATATAGAAACACATACTGTAAATGTTGCTAAAAGCATGCTGGGAATTTTAAGTTATGCATTCTTATTTTTATTTAATTAAAAAAAGAAGAAGAAATAGGACTGCGTGGAACATGGTAATAAAAGTATCAGCACTATGGTAAAAAAAACATTTGTCACAAACTCCCTTTCAATAAAGGTTTCCAGTTACTGTAGACATTTTAATATGATGTCCACCTATAGTATTACTTTCTCCTGAGGATCCCGATTCCATAAAATATGAACATTATTGCCTGTCCACTGTATTCATTGATATTCTAAGTTGCTGAATATGTGCAGTACAATCTATAGAAGGAGCTATTACTGCTTGTTTGTGAGCTTTATCCTGTGTACATATTTTTATATGAAGATTCTATATATTCATATATTGTGTACTATGTAATAAACATGAATTGTTTTTATTGAAAGGGAGTTGCAACATAAGTTTTTATAGCATAGCGTTGATACTTTTATAACCAGGTTCCAGCGGAGTCCTATTTCTTCTTTTTTTGATTGAATATTCAATATGTGAGGGGCCACAAACCTCTTAAGACCGTTGCTTGTAAACTGGTTGTTCATTTTCATTTTAATTCTAATTTTAATTATAACTATACAGAGACCCTGTAGCACCCAAGCGAGTATTTGAATTGTTTATTGGCTTGAAGGGACTTGTTTAGTAATGTACAAGAGTTTTTTCTGTTGTTGTTTTTTTAAACCTGGTTTATTAATGGGAAACACCGTGGAGACATTGGTTAGCATTACTGTCTCACGTCACTGGGGTCATCTGCATTTATGAGAAGTTTGTATGTTCTCTCCATGTTTAAGTGTGTTCCTTTCCCACTCTACAAACATGCTAGCAGGTTAATTAGCTTCTGATAAAATTAACCCTAGTATGTGGTAGGGAATATACATTGTAAACTCCACAGTGGCACTGAATGAATGAATGATTAATATTCTCCGTAAAGCTCTGTGTAATATGTAGAACGATGAAAAAAAAATGTAATAAATAAACTGTTACTAAATATCTTCTTACAAATGTCAGTTACTTTCTATCTATAGTCCTAAAAATTAATTGCTTGGAATGTTGAATTTAATTATATAAAATATGTCTTATCCTCATAGCTGAAATATACATAGCAACTATTAATACATTATAATTTTGTATTGTACTATATCTCTGTTGACGAAATCCTATCGCTGCTAAATGTTTTATTTTAGTGAAACCACCTATATCAAAAAGAAAGCAGGTGTTGGCAATGTTATATTGTCACTTTGTAACATGTCACTTGATGGAAATTTCATTAGGTAACAAGGCTATAAATTCCATGTATTGTTCAGTCCTGTGTATTGCAGTGTGATACTATAAGTCTTTGTTCTCCTTTTATGACATCAATTGTTCCATGACTGCACAGTTTTATTCATGAAACTTAGTTGTTGGTCTACTACCATATAACCATTTAGCATGTTGGCTGTTGTTAAGATCAATGACATGAGAACTTCTGATGTGTTTTCTGATGGCTTAACAGACCATTAGATGCAATACAAAGGTTGCAGGGACTTATTGTAGTGTTTCACCTGATTCAGTGATTTTAAGGCCCAAGTATCGCAAAAGGTCAAGCAATTTACAGCTGCATTCAAGTAATATATACATTTTACTTCATTAGGCAATTATTATGTGTATAATATATAGTTGCTAAAGAGGAACTAAACCTGAAAAAGAAAATGGTTGGTTTTGTGATAGATACACGTTAAACTAACAAATGCAAAATAGATTCAGAATGTTTAAATGCATTTTATTTAATCAGGATCTGGAGCAAACCACAATGATTGTAAACTAGATAGCCACATAATAAAATAAGTAGGATCCCTCAAACTGTCTATAGCCAGATGGAGACCATATCGTTTTTTAAAATGCCATTTGGGTATATACACTGGAATGGCCTTATTAAGCATAACTTTTTGTAAAAATACAATATTTTTATTTGTAATAGATTCGTTCTAGTTAACATGTGTCAGGTCTTGTTGTCTCCGAGTTGTAATTTCAAGTTGTGTCCCCTGCGTGCAAACAATGAGGCTTTCCGGGCATAGTAAATTCTTGGACAAGAAACAGGGAAGCATTGGGGAACATTTAGTCAGGGACTGTATCAACAAGGGAACTAATACTTTTCAATCCTGATAAAGAATTACATTTTTAAATACAATTTAGGAAAGCATCTAGGTTTATATATAGGTCCTCTGCATATACCAAGGAAGGTGTCATGAGTATACACAGAAACACTTTCAAATTCACACTCTCTCACTGTTATCTAGGAAATAGGTTCAGAGGAAATTTGAGGAAAAACTACTTCACAAAGGTAGTGGATAAGTGGAATAGCCTCCCATCAGAGGTGGTAGAGGCTATTACAGTAGAGCAGTTTAAACATGCTTGGGATAGGCATCAGAATATCCTTATAAAGAATAAGGGATCAAATAAGGTTTAAGGTTACCATAGGTTAATAAAACAATGGGATGACTAGATGGGCAAGAGGAGCAAGTCAGTCAAAACTCATTCGACAAACACTTTATTGTTATTATTAGTAGTAGTAGGAGCAATAGTAATAGTAATAATAATAATAATAATAATAATAATAATAATCATTTTTGTATTATACCTTGATACCAAAATGGTAGCCATAATATAAGTTTAAAAATAACTGGGGAAGAGGAACTAATTTGATTATGAGGCTTTTCTATTTTATAGATAAAAAATAATATTGACATCATAAAAAGTTATGGAAATACTCTATATATAAAGCAAATGTAAATGAATCATTTAAATGATAATCAAGATTCTCATAATACTTTTTACACTATTCAGTGGGAAATTCACCTTGTCCATGGACTTGCCCATTGGTGCTGAAACAATTTATAGTTATTTTTTATTTGTAATGTACCACAAAAGGTCCTCAGCGCTGTACATCAAATTTACAATAGTATACAATAAACAGACAGGAGCAAACCATAACACTTTACATGATACATAAAAAATAATAATAATACAAATACCAGACATCTACTAATTAATTATATACAGATAACTTGGTAATGTAGATCAGGTTATTTACGGGACAGAGACTAAGGGGCATATTCAATTCCGATCCGATCTTACCGCGGAAAATGCGCAGTACTGCCGGTAATACAGTACCGCAATAACGCGGATTTTTGTAAGCAGCACTGTGGGCTGCGAACGAAAATCCACGTTATTGCGGTACAGCGGATTAGGTTCGCGGCCGTTCCGGCGCGATCCCACGGATCGGGATCGGAATTGAATATGCCCCTAAGAGTCTTGGTAATGTCCAATGTGATGTAGGCCAGGTGCCCATGAGAGTTTACACGATAAAGGGAAGGGGATGACATAAAGAGGGTTGCACAGAGTGGGGGAGTGGAGGTTATAGCTGGGGCAAGGGAGTTAGGAGGAAGGGTAGTAAGCTTGAATAATGAAATCAGTTTTAAGGACACGCTTGAAGCATTTGAGAGTAGAGGCAAACCCAGTGTTGGCCAACCTGTGACACTCCAGGTGTTGTGAAACTGCAAGTTACAGCATGCTTTGCCAATATATAGCAGCTTATTGCTGGACGGGTATGCTAGGACTTGTAGCTTCACAACACCTAGAGTGTCACAGGTTGGCCAACACTGGGCTAATCTTCTAATAAGGCGTGGGAGATGGTCCCACAGGTGGGGAGTAGTCTGGGCAAAGTCATGGAGACGGGAGTGGGAAGAGATAATCAGTGTGGTAGTGAGGCGACTGTTCACTTTGTAGAAAACATTTTCATACGCTGTACTGTATTGTGGACTTATGTAAGACTCAGAAACTAACAGCCCGCAAAATAACATTTTAGTCATTTGTTCAGTGTAAGTCTTTAATGGTTTTAGGTATTTGAACAGCACTTATTTATCAGGTGTTTGAGGGTGGGGAATGTGATTATATGGTTTTGGCATGCCATACGTGCGGAGACAAAAAGAATGACGTTTCAAATATACCATAATTAATTTATAAAAACTATTATGTTTTTCAAGAAGACCATCTCTACCTAAAAGCAACAAAAGTAATTATGTCTTTTTAAGTTTGATGTATATAATATGCTATACTACAATTTTATAATGATATGATCGTCTCTAATAATAATATAATTTTAACTAAGAATTATAACTACAATTGAAACTGACAATGGTCACTTACTATAATACTAATTAGATTTTCTTTTATCATGAATACATTCCTAAAATGATTTATACCTTAACAGATAAATGGAGCTAAAAGGTTTCTTACAGTTGAACTAGTAGCAGTAACCATGAGAGTAAAGCTATGTACACACATTGCCTGTTATGTATTCTTAGCCCATCAAGTTGTGTTCAGAAACAAGATGAATGCAACATTACCATTACTATTACTATATTACTATTACTACCATTATTTATTTAAAGTAAATAATTGATTTCCTTATGTGGTATAAGCATCATTCATTGTAAACGCTAAACATCATTTTTTTTGCAGTTATGGTACTCACTACAAACACCATGGGCCTGATTCATTAAGGATTGTAAATGCCAATACGTGAGGTATTTTGCAAAAAATCACTCTGTGCATGCCCAGAATCAGGATGATATGCCAGTGAACGCAGCAACATCTAATTCATCTACAGCCCTGATTTCAGGGGTGTAATGGGGAGGGGACTGGGGTATGCACGTAGTCAATGTTCAGTAAGGGGGCGTGCCAAGCTCAAACTCACACAGCAATGTCTGATTCAAGCTTTCTCATAAGTGTGTCTTTTTCTGTTGTATCACTTGCTATGGTTGGGTGTAAGTGCGAACTACGAGTGAAGATGGTTGCATATATGTACTAGAACATGTCTTTGTAATAAGGGGCAACTGTAAAAATACATTTTATGTACTGTAGACATTCATAACATCCTAATAAATGTATTTTATGAGGGAACTTTTTTTTTTTAAATGTTTTGTCATTAATGACTATATCATTAATAATAGGTGACAATCAATTGAATTGTTTTGTTTTGTGTCCTTTAAAACTTTATATTCCACATATGTATTGGACATGTCTTGCATTGTATTGTCCTGTTAGAGCAGAGCGCACTGAGATCCTTATTCAACAATAGACGTATAGTTAGATCTGCTCCTGGCTGAATAAGGACCTGCGTGTGCACGATTTATGCAGTTTTTACAATTTACGTTAGTTTTGCGTGCCTTGATGAATCGGGTCCCATGTGTTCTCTCCGTAGAGATCAGTTATCCCTTTGGTAAATGGTACTAAAGTTATGTGTATCATGCGGCTAAATGACCATTGCGAGCATTCAATCAGGAGCCAGATAGCATATCTATCCATGCATTAGATTCATTGGCTCCCCTATAGTTTTACAGAAACTCTCAGGCAGATGGCCTTAGTGACACTAA